>NW_028227265.1:126061973-126494624 GCF_978045245.1 Mus caroli
AACCCAAGAGCACGAGCCAGGCAGGAAGGAGACCCTGGGCTTGTCTCACCTCTCCACGGCCCGGCGGATGTGGGCCATCCAGATGTTCCTGTCCTCTTTGGAGCTGGTGTACATCTCATACATCTCTGGCCCCTGCATGGAGGCGCTGATCAGGAACATAGCCTTCTCCTCGTTGGCTACTTCTCTCACGATGAGCTTTTGCAGAGAGATGACGGGCGGCTTTGAGTCCTGCGTGGAGGAAGGTGATGGAAACTTAACTCTAGTCTTGCTATATCCAAACGTTGGAGTCTGGAGAGAGGGTCAGTATAGAGGGGGACTGGGAGGTGAGCCATGCCCAGACTCCCAGTGTGTACACACATTCGTGTGGAAGGCAGAGAGTGATCTTAGCTGCCGTTCCTCAGGTGCCATCTACTTTGGTTTCCTAGACGATGTCACAAGTGTGCTTGGTACTCTGCTGGGCAGGTGGCAATGAGCCCCAGGTATCTGCCTCCCCAGGATGTGGTTACAAGTATGTGTCACCACACCCTACCTTTTTGTATGGATTCTGGGGAATGAATTCTGGTCTTCAAGCACTGAACTGCCATGCCAGCACAAAGCAGAAATGGTTTACTAACTGGAGACTTTTCAACTGATATCCTAGTATTCTTTTTAATGGGTTCTTTTGGCCTTAAACTCACTGTGAAACCCTGCTGGCCTCAAATTTATAGTGATCCTGCCTCAGCTTCCTAAGTGCTGGGATCTCAGGTGTTCACCACCACACCCAGAAAAGGGCAGCTCTCTCCTCTACTTTATTTTTATTTTTTATTTTTTAAGACAAGGTTTCTCTGTGTAACTAAGCCCTGGCTGTCCTGGACTCACTTTGTAGACCAGGAAGGCCTCAAACTCAGAGATCTGCCTGCCTCTGCCTACCAAGTGCTGGGATTAGAGGTGTGTGCCACCATACCTGGTCTCTCTTTTATTATTAATATTTTTTTAACATTTTGTGTGTATGTACACATGTATGCACAATGCACTTGTAGAGACTATGTTCTCCCAGAGAACAACTTGTGGGAGTTAGTCTTTGCCTTCCACCATGTGGGTTCTGAACTCAGTCAGGTCAGCAAGCTTGTCAGCAAGCACCTTTACCCACTGAACCATTTGCTGGCCCCCAAAGGCATACTTTAAGTAGTGCTATGAGTTAAACTGCCCCAGACACACGTAGTTTCTGTGAGACTACAGTGGCATAGAGGTATGCTCCTCTGGTCTGCCACCCAGAAATCAGAGACAGCTTATGTGAACCCTCCCCTTTCCTTTTATACCTATAAAAATGGTCCCGATTTTGCCTCTTGAGCCTGAACGAGCCTGAACTCTGTTTAGAGCCTCCTCCATCCTGCCATTCAGTCTGTGTGCTTATGGCATTACTAATTCTTTTAATAAACTTCTTACCCAATGACAATTTACCCTCGTGTCCCAGCTGAGACCTTTCAGTGAGAATCAGCGTCATACCAGGGAGCAAGAACCTTCTGGAAGGACCCTGATGAGACAGGATGTCTCTCAGTGTATCTTCCTGCCCGTGTTCCTTCTTTGGGTTTTGTCATAGATACCTGCCTTCGTTGGGCCCACCACGGTATTGTCCCAGCAAGCAGAACCCTTGAAGACTTAGACACATACCACAGAAGCAAAGACATATTTCTGATCTTTTTCTTGCAGCAGCAAAAGCACATCGGTCAGCAGGACAGCGAGGACATCTGCAGAGAACAGCACACCAGGGAGTATCTTAGTGCTCACATGTCCAAGGGGCTGGGGACAGCTTAAGCACCATGATGCTTAGCTTCTTGTTCCTAGAAGTTCCAATTCTAACTCACCCCTCTCCAAAGTTCCTGAGTTCTGAGATTCAGAGACAATGAATGCCAGAGGCTCTCCTCAGACAGTCCCTTCAGTGGCTCCTGCTCAGACTGTGCAGAACTCAAGCCAGAGCTCCAGTGTGCCATGCAGTGTGTGTGTGTGTGTGTGTGTGTGTGTGTGTGTGTGTGTGTGTGTGTACAAGTGCTCTCAGTGACTAGAGGTGTTGGATTCCTGGAACTTGAGTAACAGGCAGTTGTAAGCTGCCCAGTGTGGGTTCTGGACACCAAATTTAGAGTCTTCTACAAGAACAGCAGATGCTCTTAATGGCTGTGCCATCTTTCCAGTTCCTCATCTGCTACATTACTACTTTGTGTATATGGATGGCATGTGCAGTGTTTATAAGCTGTGTGTGTGCGCACACTAGGGGTTGGGGTACCTTCCCTGATCACTTATTATTTAAAAATTGATTTATTTTGTGTTATGCTTCCACCACATGTGGTCACAGGCATCTAATTTAGGTTGTTAGGCTTGGCAAAATACCAGTGGATAGTGAGCTATCTTGTTGGCTCTCAACCTGAATTTTTAGACACAGTCTCTCACTGAACCAGAAGGTCATTTATTTGGTTAGGCTGTTTGGCCAGTTAGCTCTGCCATACCCCAGCATAAGGTTACAGGCATGTGCCACCATGCCTGGATGGAGATCAACGGGAGGCTAGCGTTTGTTTTCTTTGTTGAAATAGACTTGTCCTTCTGCCCCAGGTTATATCTTGCCTACACAGATGCTGGTAGTGCTGGCCTCAGGCCCTCTGAATCCCAGTCCCTGAATGAAGGTGTGAGCATCTCTTGCAGAGAGTTTCACTCATGAGTGGCATAGGGAGCCCTTTTCTTCTTCTCTTTTGAGATTGGGTTTCATGGATCTTACTCTGGGCCTCAAACTTGCTATTGAGCTGAGGATAACCATGAATTTCTAATCTTCTTGCTTCTACTTCCCTAGAACTGACTGTTACTACACTCAAGTTTACTTGGGGTTAGAGATAGACCCCAAGGCCTCATGAATGTCAGGAAAGCATTTAACAACTGACTTATGATCCCATCCCTGAAGGGCCATTTCTGAGGACCTTGTCTAAGTTAAACACTTCCTCTGTCCAGTTCTTTGTAGCCCATGGCTCCTTCAAACTTGAAAACATTCAAGTGTTGCAAGTTTGGTTTTATTCCCATCTCTTAGCTTGGTGACAATTCAAGAGGGAATGCCAATCCAAGATAGAGCCCAGCACTCTAAGGTGGTGCCTACCACTTTAACATAGCAACCAGAACTTCAAGCTAGTGCCACGTGGATACCTCACGAAACCCACCTTTCAAGCGCCCTGAGGTGGACTTCCAGCACAGGGTACCTTCCAGGTGGAGCTGGCGCTGCTGCAGCATGTCCTCCTTTCGGAAGGTTAGCCCGTTTTTGAGTTTGCCAGATGACTTCTGGTCCATCTTGGCTGCAATCTCCTTGAGGCGCTGGTCCTTCTCACACTCACTGACTTTGGCATCCACTTGTGAGATGATGTCTTTGATGAGGCTCAGGGCTTTGCTCAGGTCCTTGTAGTCCTCAGTGCCAGCTGTTACGTGTAAGCACAGGTAGCATTGGGTTTTGTGCCCATTACTCAGAGACATACAGAAGGTGATCTGCTGCATCTGGATCTATGAGGTGTGCTTCCTAGGGCCACTGCTCAGAGAATTACAGGCCTGCAATACACACTGAGCTAGTTTTGTTTTTGTTTTTGCATTTTTTTTGAGACAGGGTTTCTCCACATGCCACCCCTGCCTCTGCCTTGAGTGCTGGGACTATTCCTGGCCTTTACTTTTTTTGTTGAGACAAGTCTTGTTCCGTAGCCCTGGCTAGCCCAGACTTCAGTGTCAATCAGACTGGCCTCAGACTTGCATTAGATCTTCCTACCTCTGCCTTCTGAGTGTTGGGATTATAGGTATGTGCCATCATGCTTGGCTTAGAGTGTAGCTTTTGCTCAAATGGCATAAGCTATCCAGCACAACGTACATGCTCCTACCATTATTGTAATCAGATTCCTCTCAAGTCCTTTAGCTCTTCATGAAAAACTTCCTTCCACCTCCCGCTATGACTGAGAGAAGGCCCCTCTCACCTGAAGGACACAGGAGGTGAAGGGACTCTAGCCAGCCAGAACACAGCAAACATGGCTCTGGCAGGTCTTGCCCTTCTCCCCCATTCCCTCTGCCTTGCTAAAAACCATTCAACAACATTCCTAAAGCTAGTGATCAAGTATCTGGCCACTTCCTCCTCCTGAGGCTGACTACCAAGGTCCAGCTATCCAAGCACTGAAGTTCAGCAATTGCAAACCCCTTAGTGGCTGCCCTAATTAACCTGTCTGATTAAAATGAAACACCTCATCCTAACACATGGGTTTCCCCCTTTACCTTTATATACTCCCATTTGCCTGTGGACAATATCCGTTTCCTCTCAATCTACAGGCAGCCCTTTGTCCCTCAAAGAAAAGTATCTTTTTCCCTTTTTCCTTGTTCTCTTTCCCTTCCCCCTTGTTCTCTCTCTTGTCTGTCTCTTATCCCTGCCCCTTGTCCCTCTGAGGCAAACAAATCTCCTTGTGTGGGGAACTTGGTCTTGGGGTGTGTTGAGCTGATACCAGTCTCTTCAGTAAGGAAACTTGTTATTTTCACATGGCCCAAACCTACCAGAAATATGGAATGGGGTGGTCACCACATTGGGCCCCCAAGAGCACCTGGAATGCTTTCTGAACTTTTTACTGTGTTCTCTGTGGATATCAGCATGTCATCTTTTCTTTAGTTTGAGTTTTGATTCAGGATCATATATTGTAGCCTAGGCTGGTGTAGAATATGTGGATGTTTCTGCCTATTTCCTCTGAGCTGAAACATTCTATCCTGGAGGGAAGCTATTAAAACTCAGAAAGTAAACAACTCGCAAGTCTCAGGAAATTCCCTGAAACTCACCAGAATTACACACTTGGTCTATTATTTAAGCAATAAGGATTGCCAAAGAGAGGAGACTCTCCAACGTATTTAGCTGTCTTCAAGATCTACAGAGAACTCAAGATCTACAGAGAACTCCGGGTATCCAGTTTTCTGGAGTCCTAACCCATGCTGGGGTGGTTTTTGGTAAAGCAGCTACCTTTGAGTCACCCCTACTCCTGCCTCTGCCTCCCAAGTGCTGAGATTAAAGGCATGCGTCACCACTGCCTAGCCATATCCGTACTCTTAAGCATCCTCAACAAAGTCATTGGCTCATCAAGTTGTACTTTGGTAGTAGGTTATTTTGGTCTATTGTCAGTTCCCAAATCCTATCTGAGCTAAGTTGAAATTTATTAATGTCACACAACACTAGACCCCTAAGAGAACGTCTGTGCCCACTGCACCCAACTCAGATCTTGCCCTGGCCATTTAACACAAGACCTTTCTTCTTTCCTTTTCTTCTTCTTCTTTCTTTTCATTTTTTGTTACTTTCTTTTCTTCCTTTCTTTTAACACTTACATTTAAATTTTTAAAATTTTATTTTACATTTATAGGTATTTTGTCTGCATGTATGTCTGTGCACCATACATATAGTACCTATGGAGGGCATCAGATTCCCTTGGAACTGGTGTTATGTATGGTTGCCACCATGTTAGTGCTTGAACTCAAACCTGTGTTCTCTGCAAGAGCAGCTGGTCTCTTAATGCTGAGCTATCTCCAGTCCCAGAAATCATTTAATAACCCAGGAATCATCTTGTTTCCATCTGGTTCAGATCTGGTTTAGACATACTGACCTGGGATCTGCCTTTGCCCAGCACTTGCTAAGGGCAGAGGCTCACCTAGATCTTTTCTTCCCATGCCTCGTGCCTGGCACCCAGTGTAGGGGATTACAAGAGGTGACTTGGCCAGTCCATTGATAAACTCCAGAGCTGGTGGGCTGAGGCACCAATCCACCCAGACCCAGGGATATGGCAGAGCATGTTCCCACCTTCTGTGTTCTGGATGATGCGTTCCACAAGCACCGGGTACTTGGTTATGCGCTGTGTGACCAGAAGGATGCACTCCTGCACTCCCAGCCTTCGCACAATGGAAAAGTTGCCAATTTTCTGTGCAATCGGAAACAAACAGCTTATTTAATTTTTTCTTCCTTCCTTCTTCTTCTTCTTCTTCTTTTTTTTTTTTTTTTTTGGTATTTTTGAGACAGGGCTCTCCATGTGATCCTGGCTGTTCTGCCAGCCTCTGACTCCCGAGCTGTGATTAAAGCCTTGTGCCACTACACCTGGCTCTCCTGTCTTCCCTCACTCCTGTCTTTATCTTCTCCTTCCTTCCTTCACCATCCTTAACCCCTTGTATTTGTGTTTGAACCTAGAGTCCCAAGCATGCGGAACAAATACTCATTACTAAGCTTATCTCAAGACGACAGACAGACAGACACAGTTTGATGACTATTGGCATGCACTGTTATGCTGGCTAAAATGTTCCTTTTTTTTTGGGGGGGGGTTCTGTATGAGTGTGTGTTCACAGACCGGAAGAGGGCATCAGAATAGGGGTTCTTCTCTGCCACTCTTCACCTAAGTTTTTTTGTTTTTGTTTTTTGTTTGTTTTGTTTTTGAGATCTCAGGCCGGGCTGGCCCATTAATGCTGGGAGATAGCCCTGTGAGATAGTCTTTCCTTGAACACGTATCTTTAACTAAGAACCAAAGTGGCACTTAAACTTGCTTCCTGCTGTGCTGGGGGCTGGGAGCAGCTTCTTGTACACTGCCTAGCACGCTGCACATTCTCAGGGGCTGTTTCCACTGCTTTTATGAGGGATGGGAATGTGTCAGCAAAGGTGAACAGCCTTCTCTTTCTTTCTTTCTTTTTTTTTTTTTTGAGAGAGTTTCTTTGTGTTCTTGGCTGTTACCCACTCTGTAGACCAGGCTAGCTTCAAACTCAAGAGATCCACCTGCCTCTGCCTCCTGAGTGCAGGGATTAAAGGAGTGCGCCACCACTGCCTGGCTCCCCTCAAACTCCCTTTTAAGGCTAGGGTCATCCGTAGCCCAGGCTGGACTCTATGTAGCTTAGGATGACCTTTAACTTTTACCTTCCTAGCATTGAGATGACTTACACCGGTTTTGTTTGTTTTTAGTGGTTTTTTTTTTAAACAAATACATATTTACTTAGTTTGGTGTGTGTGCCCCTTTGGGAGGTTAGCGAAGAACTTTCAGAATCAGTTCTCTCCTTTCATCTTAGGACCAAAATTAGGTTTGGTAACAGCCAAGCATCTTTACCATCAGCCATGTAGACATCCCAGCATCATGCCACAAGCCCCTAGGGTCACAGGGACCAGCAAGAGAAGACAGGTTTAACTCTACAAAGATGGCAATTGCTCTGAAGGGTGGTTCCTCAGTGGGACAATGCCTCACTCAAAGGACCCACATAGCTGGGTGTTATAGCACGAGCCTGTAATTCTAGCTCGAGGCTAACCAGAACTATATACTGATCTCAAATGTGAGGGCTGGCGGTGTAGCTCAGCTGGCGGTGTGCTTGGAACCCTGGGTTCCATCCCCACTGGCACATAAACTGGTTGTGGTGATACACTCCTGTCACCACAATACTTGGTGGGGCAGAGGCAGGAGAATCATGACTTCAGGGTCACCCTTGGCTACACAGAGGTTTATAGTCAGTATGGACTCCATGAGAGCCTGTCAGCAGATGAATGAATGCAAGAGTGAGCTGGCATGGTGATACACCCCTGTAAGCACAGACCTTGGGAGGCTGAGGCAGGAGGATCTGCAAGTTTTAAGCCATACTGGGGTACCTAGTGAGACCCCCATAAAGTCAGGTATAATGGTGTGTGTCTGTAATCAAGTACTTTAAAACTGAAACTCCAGAAACCCCAAGGTCAGCTAGTCTGGTGGAGAACAGGAGTTACTATCCCAAACAAGGCAGAGAAGAACCAATATCCAATGTTATCCTGTGGTATGGTACATGTGTGTGTCTGTACAACCTCCCTTCAACCCCTGCCCAGCACACAAACACAACGTTTTTAATTTTTGTTTCTTCTTTACCTTGATTAAGTTTTGGAACTTCTTGCTTTGCTGCAGCAATAGCTTGTACTGACTGACTGCATCATTATGGCCACTACAGAACACGCCATATTTCTCCTTCATTCTCTCCCCGGTTTCTCCTGAGAACTAATATGGACAGGAGACAGAAAAGTTAGCAGGAAACGAATTGTGACTGCTTCCATCTGGTTCATCTGTTCATGCTAAGAACTGTCCTAGGTGGGCATGGTGGTGCACACCTTTAGTCCCAACACTCGGGAGACAGAGGCAGGCTGATTTCTGAGTTCGAGGCCAGCCTGATCTACAAAGTGAGTTCCAGGACAGCCAGGGCTATACAGAGAAACCCTGTCTTGAAAAACCAAAAACCAAACCAAAACAAACCAAACCAACCAACCAACCAACCAACCAAACAAACAAACAAAAAAACTGTCCTAAGCTCTGTCTGTCCCCATTCTCCAGGTGCTTCTGGTCCACACGGTCAGGTGGCCTAATCTATTGCTACGGACTGAGTCCTAAAAGTAAAATTCCCTTTCGTAGCCATTTTCTGCAATGAGTGTGTAATGATTTCTTTCTGGCTTAGAGAAGGGTTTTCTTAGGTTGTGAGGCTGGCTTCAAACTCTTGATCCCATTCCCTTTTGTCCATCTTATGCTAGGATCAGAAGGAGCAGCAGCAGTAAGGAAGCCTACAATGGATGGCTCTGGCTCCTGGGGAGATGGCTCAGTGGCCTGGGCTTAGTTAGGTCTTCAATGCCTGCCTAAAGAACTAATTCAGGCAGCATGTGCCTGTAACTGCAGTGCTGGGAGGCTGAGGCAGGAGGACTGTAGGGGCTCCCTGGACAGCTAACCAGTCAAAACAGTCAGCTCTAGGTTCATTCAAAGACCCCCACAGCCTTTAATCCCAGTACTTAAGAGCAGAGGCAGGTGGGCGATCTCTGTGACTTGTAGGTCACCCTGGTTGACACAGCAAGTTCCTGGACACCAGGGTTACATAGATAAACAAATAAAAATAAAACAATCAAAAATCAAAACAAAAAATAGAAAAGAAAGAAAGGAGAAACAAAGAAATAAATAAAGGAATAGAGCTGTCAAGAAGGCTTAGTAGTAAATACACTTGCTTTTAAGCCTGATGACCTGAGTTTGATCCCTGAGATCTATATGGTAGAAGGACAGGGCCAATTCCTGAAAATTGGCCTCTGACTTCCTCAGGTACCATGGCACATGCATGGTCACACTTAAATGATTATTCTCTTTCTCTTTCTCTCTCTTTCTCCTTCAAGGCAGGCTTTCTCTGTGTATCTCTGGCTGTTCTGGAATATGCTCTGTAGACCAGGCTGGCCTCGAACTCAGAGATCTACCTGCCTCCTGAGTAATAGGATTAAAGGTGTGCGCCCCCACTGCCTGGCTTATAAATGAAATGATGGAGGCTACCTGATATCAACCTCTGGCCTCAGTAGGCACCTGCACTGTATGCATAGACTACCCCTAGCAGCTAGGGGCTAGAGGAGACATAACTCATTAAACTGTCTGTGTCTAGCATACTGAAAGCCCTGGCCACGGTCCCCAGTGTGCATTAACTAGGTATGCGGGAACACCAGTAGTCCCAGCACTCAGGAAGAAATCAAGAGGACCATTTCAAGGTTCAAGTGAGGTGAGCTATAAGAGGTCCTGCCTGAACCTCCTGTCTCCCACATAACCCAACAAGATACCAACCAACAAAACAAAATCATACAATTTTTTTTGCCCTTTTGAGATAGGACCTCTAGGCCTCATTATGCACTTTAACCCCCCCATGTCCCACTATGTCATTGATGATGATGACGATGAATTCCTGAGCCTCCCAAGTGGCAGAAACCAGCATGCCTGGCATGCTGTGCTCGGGGTGGCACTCAAGGCTTTCTGCATGCCAGGCAAGAGCTAGCCGAGAATGCAATTCTGAATAGTGTTTCCACATGTTTGGTTGCCATTCCCGGCTCAGGTTCCTAAGATAAGAACAATCTGAACAGGAGCTGGCATTGTGTGGTTTCCGGGAATGATGGGCACGTAATGTACCAGAGCCATCATCGTTCCATTAGAGAGAAGGAAGACAGGGTGGAGATGGGTGCGGCCCATCCTGGTCACAGTACCTACCTGCTGAACCAGGACGTCTCCTATCTTTTGGATGACGTAATTCCGATCACTGCCCTCCTCTAGGAACTCCTGCCGGCGCTCCTTAAGGCGGGCAAGGAAATGGCTGTGCATGTCCAGTAAGTCATCAGCGCACGGAAACAGGCGGCTGACTGCTTGGCCACTGAATTGAAGCTCCTCCTGCAGGGCTCTGGAGTATACTTTCAGCATGATCTTTAGTGTGCGCACGTGATGCGCCTCTGTCTGCATCAGCTCTGCAGGGACAGAGGCGTGAGAAGATTCACCTTACTTCCCAGGGTACTCGCAACCTGAGACCTGCTGCAGCTAGATTGACCCTGTCAGCTCTCTGCCCATGTCCCTGCCCCTATGGCTGGGACCATGTACATGCATGCACACACTCTCTCTTTCATACATTTATATATATATATATAAATGGGTTTCGTTTCCAGCACCCACGTGCAGGCTCACAACCACCTGTAACTCCACTTCCAGGGCATCTGTTCTTCTCTACTAGCCTCTGCTATTACCTGCACATCTGCAGGTAATAGCACATCTGTGTTACCTACACACACAGATGCTAAGCCCCCTCACGTCATATAAAATAATAAATATTTTAATAAATTACATTAGAAATAGAAAATCGGACTATAGAGATGGCTTAGTGGCTAAGACCATTGGTTGTTCTTCCAAAGGACCCCGGTTTGATTCCCAGCAACTGTACAGCAGCTCACAACCATCTGTAACTCTCGTTCTAGAAACTTCAGTTCCAGAGCATCTGATATCCTCTTCAGGCATTCTTGGGACACCAGGCACATAAGCGGTGCCCAGGCACACGTGAAGGAAAACCACACATGCACATTAAAAGAAAAGAAACGTTTCAAGCCTATGTTGGTAAGCATCCGATAAGTCAGCAGCAGCACATGGAAACATGTCAGGCCAAATTCCCAAGCCTGACAATTGGAGTTCAATCCGTGGGACCCATGTAATAGGAGAGATCCCCCCAAATTGTCCTTTGACCTCCACATACACACCGCAGTATCTAGCCTGCGTTGCTATGTCCAGTTTTTCATATGGGTGCTGGGATCTGAACTCATGCTTGTGCAGCGGGAATTTTGCCAACTAAGCCACACCTCCGGCCTTTGTTTCTTCCTTTTTTTTTTTTTTGGACACAGGGTGTTGGGACCGGAGTCATTGCTAGGTAGCACAAGCCTCACATACATCGGGCCCTAGGTTCTAGCTCAGTTACATCATAAACAACAAAATGAACAACAGAAAAGAAGGAATAGTCCTGACGTAGGTAAGGATGTTCACAAGGCCATGGTCTATCCTCAACACCTTAAAAACCTGGGTGTCGCATGCATTACTGAAGCCCAAGTACGGAAGGCAGAGGCTGGAAGGTGAGGAGTTCCAGTGATCCTTCCTTTCAGTACCACTAGGGAGCAGAGATGTGACTGGCTCACACATCTTTCCTGCCATAGTAACAACAGGTGCCTCCCATCACACTTGGCCTTTAGCCTTTCTTAATTAGATGCCTCTCCTCCCCTCAGTGCTATGTGAGTCTGAAGCAAAAGCAGTTGAAAAAAAAAAGTATTTAGGAATGTGCAGTTGAACCTCAATGTCCCAGGAGCCTCTGTCCTTAAGGTCAAGAAGGCTGTGCTGAGGAACTTCTAGCCTTGGTGGGGGTGAAGCTTGCACGTCTCAATAAATGTTATCAGACACAGACTTCAGTGGACCCTGAACCCCATGTCTGTGGTCCATTCATGTGCTCAAATTTAACCTCCGTGTTAATAACAGGCATGGGTGTAGAAGTGCTTGCCTATCATGAACCCGTGTTCTTTCCTGAACATCCCATGACCCAGAACCAGGTGGACCAGACCTGTCATCCAGAATTCTGGCACACACACACACACACACAAGTGTGTATGAGAAGGTATAAAAATGATATCAACACTGTATTCAGGTATGAAATCCTCCAACTAAAAACCAAAACCAACCAAACAAACAAAAAAGCAACCAAACAAACAAAAAACCCCAAACCAACAAACCAACAACAACAAAAACAACAAAATCCGAGAAGGTCAAAGATGAAACCAGTGGCTGTCATGTGCTTTGGATTTGGAACTAACACACATACAAATAAAAGAGGCCTGTTCTTAAGCACTCTGAAGACACAGCAGGGAGGCGCCATCTAGGACCAGGAAGCTGGTTTCACCAAATTCTGGATGTTTCAGTCTCTAAATGCCACCCTGCTGATGACATTCTGTCTCAGCAGACCAAACAGATGGAGACAGTCACTAACTAGGTGAGCATGAATCAGCCTGGGCACTTGTCAGGCTGGTTTGCAGCCACCTGTGCCAACAAAAACCTCCCGGGTAGGGCTGTCCTGGGAGAGCAGGAAGTGAAGCAAATGACCAGTTCTCCCAAGAGACTGGCTACATACCTCAGACTCTTAGGTGGAATTAGGGAAAGAAAAAATAAATAAATAAAAAGAAGGTGCTGGGATTTAGCACATTTGGTAGAGACCTTGCTTAGCATGCACAAAACTCTGCCTTCCATTCCTAGCACTGCATAATCAAGTTGGGCAGTGTCTGTCTGTAATTCCAAGTACTTGGGAAGTGGAGGAAATTTAAGGTTATTTGAGGTGACATGGTAAGTTTGAGGCTATGACTGTCTATCTCAAAAAACAAAACAAGAAAAAAAAAACAAAACAAAACCAAAACAGGGCCAGCAAGATGGTTCAGTGGACAAAGGTGTTTCCAGACAAGGCTGGACTCGTGTAGGCATGCACAACACACACAAAACGATTTTTACAAAAGAATGGAAAGAAAGAATTATAGAGAACACCAGCATGGCGGCACAGGCGTTAGACACCTTACCATACAGGACATCCTGTCTCTTTACCACCTCCTTCTTCTGTTTCTTGGCATATGCTAAATCCACAGAGAGGCTCCAGGACTCGGCCTCAAACTCATGTGCATCTGATTCGATCTCACACCTCAGTGAAGCGATGTAAGGGTCTGGGGGAAGGACAGAAGGTTGTTGGTTAAGGGTTCAGCGCTTGCCACATCCCCCTGTTGCGATTATAGAGGACATGCTGAAGCCTCTGGCTTTTCCCAGTAGATCCAGGAACCCCAGAAGGACAGAGAGGACTGACCATACCTTCTATGAAAACAGACTCAGCATTCGAGGATGTGAGTGACAGAGAGTCGTCTGCTGTCTGCTTCAATTTTAAAAACACGGAGTCAGCTTCATCCATGTCTCCAGCGATTGGTCTGAGTGGAGATAATTGAAATGTTTATTTCACAAAAATTAGTCAGGGCCAGTGAGACAGCTCTGTGGGTGAAGATGCTTCTAAGTCTGGTGACCCGAGATCAATCCCCGAGACCCACATGGAGTGGAAGGAGAGAGCCGAGTCTACAAACAACAAAAGTGGCTTAAATAGGCATGTATGTGTACTCGGAATATGTAAGGCAAATGAAATTGTGACTCCTTCTAGATAGATGTTTGGAGAACTTTCTGGATTCCAGGAGCACTCTTTAACTTGTCACAGGTCATCTTTTTAAAAAATGAGGCCGGGAGTGGTGGCGCACACCTTTAATCCCAGCACTCGGGAGGCAGAGGCAGGCGGATTTCTGAGTTCGAGGCCAGCCTGGTCTACAAAGTGAGCTACAGGACAGCCAGGGCTACACAGAGAAATCCTGTCTCGAAAAGCAAAAAAAAAAAAAAAAAAAAAAAAAAAAAAAAGAGGAAACTTTTGGTTACGGATACAGTGTAGTGTTAAGGGTGCTTGCTCAGGATGCTCAAGGCCCTGGATTCCACCCTCAGGGAGAGGAAGAGGGGAAGGAAATGTGGAAGAAGAGGAGGGAAGAAGGGAAAGAAGTTGAGAAACATAATTGGGAATTCTAGGTGAGTCTTCAGAGAGACCACATTAGGGGAAAAGCCTGGACTACTGACTAAAGCTTCACTTAGTTTAGGTTGTTCCATGTATCAGCTGGTGGTGCGACTGTAACAGATGTACAGATGTATCAGCTGGTGGTGCGACTGTAACAGATGTACAGATGTAGCAGCTGGTGGTGTGACTGTAACAGATGTGCTTTACTGGCTTAACAACAGAGGCAACTGTGTCTGTGTGTGTTGCTGGGTAGGCTAGGGAAGGAGTCTGGAGACTCTGCTACTTGCTCACATTTTCTGGAAATTTAAAAATATTGTAGCAGCTGGGGGTGTGGCAGAGCACATGCTCAGCTACTGATGAAGTAGTAAGATGACTCAGTAAGTCTGTGTGCAGGAGTACCCAATTGCCCCTGCCTTTACTAGTGATCACTTACAGGATACACAGCCTCACAGCAATGGGTAACAGGAGAGACTTTTTACAAAGGGAAAAGAATATCAGCCCCTTTCCCCAGCTACTCATCAGTGCACATAACCATTATGTTATGCTGTGGCTCTAAGTCAATGCTTCTGGTCCTATGTTCGAACCATCTTGATGTACTGTGAAGCCAAGAGAGGCATAGACACAGAGCACGTCTTGGGAATAGGAGTAAGCCCTGTCCAGGGATGCCAAACCAGTATGGTACACAAACTGCCTCTACCCGCGGCTGAACATAATCAGGTATGCACTGGTTTTACAAAAAGAAAACATAGCCAGTGATAGGTGGCACATACTGTTAATCCCAGCACTTGGGAGGCAGAGGCAGGTGGATCTCTGAGTTTGAGGTCAGCCAGGGCTATACAGAGAAACCTTGTCTCAAAAAACTGAAACAAAACAAAACAAAATATCAAAACCAAAAAGAAAATGCACACCAGTGAGATAGCTCAGCTAGTAAGGGTGCTTGCCTTCAAGACTGATAATTAAGTTCAATCCCTGGATCCCAAACAGCAGGAGAGAACCAACTCCTCAGAGGCGTCCTCTAACCCCCATGTCTGCTGTGGCACATGTGCCCCAATACATCTACACAAATAAATAAATGCAATCTAGAAAGACAGGTTTAAGGTCATCTTTGACTATACTGTGTGAGTACTAGACCAACCTAGGCTGTTAAGGCCGCTCTGATAATGATAAATTTTAAACAACACCAGGACTTAGAAAGCATGTGTTAATAATCATTACCATGGGGCATAAATGAGTTTCTTTTCTCTCCCCCTGTGAGTGCACCTGCCAGCATAAAGGTACCCTCTGCCCCCCCTAGCTTACCCAAGTCGCACCCCAGATCCAGCTGGGCTCGGTGTTGGCTGGAGACCCCCTTTCTGAGAGACGGTCATGCCGACATTCCTGGAAGGAGCTGGGCTGCTGCCATCAGACAGAAGTGTGGTCCGAGGGTGCTCCTTCAGGGAGGCTGCAACAGAGGCAAATACAGGGCTGGAGCTGAGAAAGTGGGCAGGGTAGCGGAGGTTGCTTGTCCTGAAGCCTCGCTCTGTCTGGGGCCTCAGCACCGACAGAATCTTGGAGGTCAATAGCTCATTATCCAAGAAGACATTCTCGTTCCATTTCTTGGGGAGAGAGCCATAGAAGGGCAGCTCGGGGTGGCCAGGGACTGACCCCCGCCTGTCGCCACCCTTAGAGTGTGTGGTCCCCATGCTGGTGCCTGGTACTGTACCCAGACTGTGCTGTTCTGGTTTTGATGCCTTGGGTGGGATCCTTCTAGAAAAAGAAGCTGTGCCTCCCCCTGCTGTATTGGCTAGAGCAGTGGGGCTGGTGTGCTGGAAACTGGCCCCTACCGTGACTGTGTGGTGTACAAATGGCACAGAATTTTCTCTTTGGGTAACAATTAAAAAAAAAAAAAAAAAAGGAACGGCTCTCCCACACTCTGCTTGCTCTTTGCAGGGGGCAACGGCAGAGGACAGCTTGTGTTCACAGCAAATAATCTACTACTGGGAGCTTTGCACTTGGCGTGTTTGGCACAGACACTACATTCAGAATGATAATTGATCTGAGATCAGACATGAGGATAATGCAGAGACCCACAGACCTGGAGGCACGATGCTGACTTAGCTGGCTGTGCTCATCAGTCCTGCTGTAGGGCAGGATTCTAACATCAGGTTATATCTGAGGCTCATTATTCTGTTTTATGGACACATCCAACACACATAGGAGTTCTGAACAGTTATTTATTCCAACTGCTTACTTTTTAGGGTCTGGACAGGAGGATCCATGCACCCACTGATGGCAATGTTTCCTTCCCACTGACTGAAAAAAAAAAAGGTTTAACACAAAACAGCCACACTGGGGATGAAATCCAAGACAGTGTGCATGCTCTCTTGCTCACTCGCAGGTCTGTATGACTGAACCACACCCTAATTCCTCACTAAGAGATTCTAGGTAAGTGTTCTCCAGCTCACTCTCTCTGAGCTTTCCCCACCCCAACCCTCACTGGAGAATTCCAGGCAGGGGTTCTACCCCTGAACCATGCCTGCCCCAACCCTCTCAGGATTTATTTGGTTAAGAAAAAGTACACTTCTTTTTAGCTCTCTAGCCTGCCCTTCTCTTCCATGTGGTGAAATAGCAGGAAGACCCTTGCTGGGTGCTGTTGCTCTAGACTCCAAAACCACTGGCCAGACAAATCTCTCTCTGTCTCTGTCTTGTTCCAGGATAGCAGGGCTATATAGAGAAACCCTATCTCGAAAATAAAACAACAACAACAAAAAGACTAAGGATACATTGGAAATTTTCTGACAGAGAGGTCATGAAGGAAGCTTAAGATATGAATGACTACATGTTACAAATATTTTCAATTAAAATTCATCCTTTAATTTTTATTTTTTATTTCATATTTAAATAATACTTTTTATTTATTATTTATTAAATAAAAAATACCCTTTTATTTTCCCCCTTTGAGACAGGGTCTCTCTGTGTAGCCTTGGCAGGCCTGGAACTCAGTAGCCAAGAACAGTTTCATACTTCTGAAAGTCCTGCCTCTGTCTCCCAAGCACGAGGATCACAGCTGTGTACCACCATACCTTTTCCTGGCTGCTGGACATGGAACCCAGGGCTTCATATCCACTAAGCCAAGTGATCTACCAGCTGAGGCACTGAGCCAGCTCTTATAGCATTCAATATGTTTATCAGCCTGGCATAGTGGGGATGTCACTGACCCCTGCCTCAAATGTTCTGATGTCAAGTTAATAAAAGTCTGACAACTGTAATTATTATGGTAGATGTTGGCCACGTAGATGTCACCAATGCACACACACCCCAAAAAAATCATAAATGGAAGTGGCTCAGGGCAGGGCAGGAATTTCCTGCTATTCGTACACCATACCAAACCCCACCCAAGGCCATGATGATTTAAACACACAAGTATGGGACAAACCTGAATGGCGGCCTCTGCTGGGCCTCTTAGCATGGCTAGCTAGTTCCTGAACTAAGGTCTGACCCAAAGTTGAACAGATTCTGCTTTCATGCTGTTCAGAGAAAAGAAAGTACAAATATCATCTAGGAACGGCCAGCTCCAAAGAATGTTTATACATATTGCTAATGGTGGGCCTTGGGAACCTGTAATCCAAATGCTGAGGACAATGAGACAGGAGGTTCACAAGTTTAAGGTCAGCCTGTCTCAAAAACAAAAGGACAAAGGGCTTGGAAAGGTAGCTCAGTGGCTAAGAGTACTAGCTTTTCTTGCAGAGGATACAGGTTCAGTTCCCAGTACCTTCATGGTGGCTCACAACCACCTGTAACTAACTCCAGTTTCTTTTCTTTTCTTTTTTTTTTTTTTAAGATTTATTTATTTATTACATGTAAGTACACTGTAGCTGTCTTCAGACACTCCAGAAGAGGGCGCCAGATCTCATTACGGATGGTTGTGAGCCACCATGTGGTTGCTGGGATTAGAACTCTGGACCTTCGGAAGAGCAGTCGGGTGCTCTTACCCACTGAGCCATCTCTCCAGCCCCTAACTCCAGTTTTAAGAGATCTGAGACACACCACCATAGACCTGTACATGCATGCGTGCACACGCGCACACACACAAAGGATACTGCCACATAGCTGGGCACACAGGCATACACACACCCATCAAACACAGCACCATATACTTGTACATGCATGCATACACACATATGCATTATGCACACTAATATATACCTATACAGGAGTGCATACGCATAAAGTACACTAAAAGGGCTAGTGAGATAACTCAGTGGGTAAGGTCCCTTTGGTACCAATCCTGATGACCTGATTTTGATTCCCTCAATCCCCTGGACCCACATAGTGGAAGGGAAGAGTTGACTCCTGCAAGTTGACCTCTGACCTACACATGAGTGCATGTATAAACAAGCTTTGCCTCCATCAGTTGAAAACATTAAAACAAACTAAACAAACAAGAACCTAAAACAAAAGGCTGGAGGTGCGGCTTGATGGTAGAGTGTTTCCTAGCATGCTCAAGGCCCAGGGTTTGATCCCTACCTGTTACAAGGACTAACAGCTACCTTGGAGATCACTGAGGATGAGCCTACCTCCTGTCCATCTGTTCCTGCATTGTGTCCTGTCCTGCCGTTCCTCACCTCCCAACACCAGAAAGGGAAGTTACTTCTTAGTTTTTAAATCAAAGCCCCATTAACGTAAAGCTATTTCCTCCTGGTCAAGCTAGAATAGCATCTAAGTTATCCATTCTTCTGTCCCTGGGAGGAGACCTGGCATTATAAGCTACCCAAAACATCGCAGACCATATTATCTTCTTTGTCAGCTTGGCTTGTCACTCATGCTACAGGGAAGGAAAGGTAAATTGTGCCATTAATGAAGGAGCCCCTCCCTCAGTGCAGCCGGTGGTGGAGTTCTGAGTCCTCGAAATGTTTACCATTCTTTGTTTTTTTCCTTTTCCTTGGGATACCGGCCGAAAGTCCAAGCTCCCTTTCCTGGTTGCTCTGGGCTTTTCAGTTTCTCTCTGAAGCTCTCCATGTCCTCCACCATGCAGGGACTTGCTGACCTCCACTGCAAAAGGCACAGTGTTCTTTCTTTCTCTGTTCCTCAGGTGTACTGTTTATAGTTGTCTGCAGTTTCCCTTCAAACTCTAAAGCTCTGATGGTTATTTTCTGTTTATGTATAGTATGTGTGTATGTAAGTGGTTCCTAAGGAGGCCAGAGGAGAACGTGAGCTGTGCTGGAGCTGGAGTTAGGACACTGAGAGCTGTGTCCTATTGTGTGCTGGGAACTGAACTCAGGTCCTCTGTATGAGCAGCACACAGTCTAAGCCACTGAGCCATCCCTTCAGCCCCCATTTTTCTCAAAATAAAATTATCTTTGCGCTTCAAGCCCATTAAAAAAATCCTTTTACTAATGAGACCATAGACCCAAACTGAGACCTCAGTTTCCCCAGTACAGCAGACAGCAAACAATAACAGTAAAATAAACTATTAGAACAGACAGAGTGTGGTAGTGCATTCCTTTTATCTCAGCACTTCAGAAAGCAGAGGCAAGTAGATATTTGAGTTCAAGGCCAGCCTGCTTGACATAGCAACTTCAAGATCAGCCAGGACTACATAGTGAGACGCTGTCATAAACAAACAATCCTCCAAGCAAAAACTATCACCAACACTGAAAGTACTGCAGCACACTTAAATGCTCTTTGTATAATGTAGAATGCAATGTAAAGTATTTGTTTATAATAATGTATTTTTAAAAATGCATATTAGGCAACGTGCTGATTGGCTGTGGAACGCCAACTTTCCGTATTTGAATCTGGGGCGGGCGTAGCGGACCTTGTTGGGATTCTTTCGGCTCGGTTTCTCCTGCTCCGTTTTCCTAGCGCGAAGCGGGTACAGCGCTCCTCCCTTGCGGTAGGCGTCCGCGCGGGCCCAGGGCTCGGCAACCGTAGTCAGAATGAGTCTGCATGTCTTAAATGACGAAAATGTGCCCAATGAAAAGAGTTCACAGTGCTGTGACTTCCATTTTTTGCCACCAGAACTTACCGGCAGATCATCTGTTCTTTGTCTGTCACAGAAAGAAAATGTACCACCCCAGAGCCTGGCTAAGGCCACAAATGTGACGTTCCAGACACCACCTCGGGATCCACAGACACACAGGATCTTAAGTCCTAACATGACCAATAAGTGTGAGGCTCCTTTTGGATTACAAAATGACCAAAATGAAGTGATTGTAGGCTACCAGAAGAATGAAGAGTCACTGAAGAAGTATGTTGAGGAATGCATAGTGAAGATTGAAAAAGAAGGCCAGAGGTACCAGGCACTGAAGATCCATGCAGAAGAAAAGCTCAGGCTGGCAAGTGAGGAGATCGCCCAGGTACACAGCAAGGCCCAAGCAGAGGCACTGGCTTTGCAGGCAAGCCTGAGGAAGGCACAAATGCAGAACCACTCACTGGAGATGACTCTGGAGCAGAAGACAAAAGAAATTGATGAGCTGACCCGGATCTGTGATGACCTCATCTCTAAAATGGAGAAGATCTGAGCACAGCCAGCTATAACCAGCGCTCTTCTGTCTGTCTGCCCATTTATTTCCTTATCTGTCTGATTTATCTCTTACGTGTGGTTTATTTAACCTCTGTTCATTTCTAAATTACTTTATTTTGAAAAGACTAAAGTTTAATATCAAACTCAAAAAAAAATGCATATTAGTATTTTGCCTGCATGTGCATCTGTGTACCAAGTTCATGACTGATACCTGTGGAGGCCAGAAGAAGATATCAGATCCTCTGGAACTGGAGTTATAGAATGTTGTAAGCCACCAGTTCAGTGCCGAGAACCAAACTCTGATCCTGCCAAAAGCACTGCTCTTATCCTCTGAGCCAGCCCGCTAGCACAAGTATTTATATCTTATGGTGGATGGGTCCAAAATGACTCTCTTTGTAATGTTTGCAGCCATGAAAACAAATTATGAGCCAGGAGCTCTGCCTTAAACAGTTGTATGAATTGTGCCTTTAATTTTTTAAAAAATGTATTTATTTTATGTATGTGAGTATACTGTCACTCTCTTCAGACACACCAGAAGAGGGCATCAGATCCCATTACAGATGGTTGTAAGCCACCATGTGGTTGCTGGGTATTGAACTCAGGACCTCTGGAAGAGTAGTCAGTGCTCTTAACCACTGAGCCATCTCTCTGTATTTTTTTTTTTATACTGGGGCTTCATGCTTTTGATTCTTTGGGATTTACATTTCCTGGTGGGACCAATCTTTCTCAAGTACCAAGGCAAGCCAATCCCTAGAGACAATAAAAGACTCACACTGAGGCCTGAGATGGCTCTCTGAGCAAAGGCACTTGCTGTAGAACGTGGTGACCCTGAACGTGGTGACCCGATTTTGAGCCCTGAGACCCACATGGTAGAATTAGAACCAACTGTGGAAAATTGTCTTTTGACTTCCACAAGCTGTTGCACTGCATTTGTGCCCACAAATCAGTCACTAAATAAATGTAAACTTAAAAAAAAATACCCACATATCTCTCATATGGAAATACCCACATATCTCTCATATGGAAATACCCACATATCTCTCATATGGAAAGTCGTAGCTGCCTGTATTACTGCTAATCATGTTCCCCACAAAACTGCTTACAGGAGAGTGCTGCACGTAGCTTCTGGGAACCTGCCCCTAGTTGGTTCTGATTGGAAAATAAAGATGCCACCAGCCAATAACTGGGGAGGACAGAGGCGAGATTTTATGATTCCTGGGGTGGGTCGGTGGGTGGTGGTGGAGGAGGAAGAGGAGGAAAAGGAGGAGGAGGTGATCATCCAGGAGAATGTGGAGGAGAGGAGAGACAACGCCATGCCTGAGAAGGGTGTGAGACAGAGAGGCATGGCAGTCATGTGAAGGAGCCAGGAGAACTCGGCTTAGAGTGCTGCCCAACTGGGTCTAGAGCAACCAAGATAGAACACAGACTTAAGTAAGTAGTAACTCATTATCAGCGGGAGGTAGATTCTAGCAGCAGTGGAAGTTAGGCAGTGGCCCCACTATTGTGCTATTTAAAGCATATTAAAATGTAAAGGCTGTGTATGTGTCTTTCACTCTGGAACATAAGCTACTGAGGTGGGTACCACTCTGTGACAGGATTTATTAATTAATATTTAATACTACACAAAGTGGCCAAGCCATAGTCAACACTCACAGGCAGGGTCTATGTAGCTGTGGGTGATCAGCATGCTCTGATAGCTACCTCACAAGCTTGTTGCTCCTGCAGCCACAAGTTTCTCACGATGCTTGGCTTTAATCTAATCGTTTACTGGGCATATAACCTACAATCAGTCACCTGGGAAGAGTCTCAATGAGGAACCATCACACTGGATGGGCCTGTGGTTGTGTCTGGGGGTGGGGGTGGTCCAGCCTACTGCAAGTAATGCTACTCCCTAGGCAGGGGTCCTGACCTGTGTAAGAGTGCAGACAGAAGGCTAAACACAGGCAGGCAAGTCAGTCTGCCTGCATTTGCTTGTTTCTCTCTGCTCTTGAGTGTAGGTGGGATGTGACTAGTGGACTGGCTTTCCAGGACTTCAACCTGTAACTGTAAGCTGAAACAAATCCCTTTCTCCCCTAAGATGCTTATCACAGGAGCGAAATGCAATGAAGATACCTCCCTTCCATAAACTTCTTCTGTCAGTAACAGGAGTTGCCATTACCGTGAACCATACTCGGTAGCCCTGGCTGACCTGAGGCTCCATGTTGGCTTTGAACTCAAGACAATCCTCCTGCTTCAGTCTCTCAGGACACCATTGGTTCCCACCCACCTTCTTTCCCAACTGTACTCTAGGCTACATTCTGTCTGCTTCTATCATCTCAAAGCCAAGTACTAGACTATAAGGCAAGGCTCTCAACCTTCCCAATGGGAGCCAGAAGGTAAAAGGGCAGCAAAGATGAAATATAGATTTGGAAGGTGTTGAGCCAGGAATACCAGAAGGAAGCATGTGCCACGGGGAGGTTTAAGAAGTGCCTGGCCATTGAGCTAGTCAAGGCATATCAAAATCAGCTGGCATGTGTGTGTGTGTCTTTCATTTGTGAATCCAAAGAGCTCTTGGGCAGGTGTGGTGTGTATGA
Organism: Mus caroli; assembly: GCF_978045245.1. Lineage (NCBI taxonomy): Eukaryota > Metazoa > Chordata > Mammalia > Rodentia > Muridae > Mus > Mus caroli. Next base: position 126,084,942 of record NW_028227265.1, read on the forward strand.
CCTACTTGGAGCCAAACTGGTTTAACTAATTCACCATATTACTGCCCCTTCTCCCCAATATAAAATTATTTCCATTGATACTTCATAACTGTAATCTTGCTACTGATAGGAACTGTGATGTCAATATCTGTGTTTTCTGATGGTCTTAGGCAACTCCCATGAAAGAGTCATTGGACACCCTCTCCCCACCTATCAATCTGAACCCTGTCCATTCTTGCTTCTTCTAGAAAAAGCTACACTTGAGGATTTTGTCTACATTTCTGCTTTGCTCCTAGTATGCCCTGTATGCAGTGCTGTGCTGCCTGTTTCTAGTCAGTTGTGAGCTAAGCTTCCTCTGTGACAGTTCCTCCAGTGGTTGCATGTCTTATATCACACCTTATCAAACAGGTCCCAGCCATTCTCCACACACCAGTGGCCCAGAGACCTGGAGGTCTGCCTGCTGGGACAAGTGAAACCATGCGTCTCTCTCTCACTTCTTTTTTTTTTTTTTTTGGTTTTTTTCGAGACAGGGTTTCTCTGTGTAGCCCTGGCTGTCCTGGCACTCACTTTGTAGACCAGGCTGGCCTCGAACTCAGAAATCCGCCTGCCTCTGCCTCCCAAGTGCTGGGATTAAAGGCGTGCGCCACCACGCCCGGCTTCTCACTTCTTTTAAACAGCATTTACCATGCTACACAGGATGGAAGCCTTGTGCTGCTTTGGAAAATGTTAAAAGAATTGGCTCAGCAGGTTAGGAATGCTTGCAGTGAAAGCAAGAGAACTGTGTGTGTGTGTCACCAGCATTCTCGTAAAAGCTGTGCATGCCTGGAACCTGTGTTGTCATGTGCAGACAGCAAGACTTTGCTGGACAGCTGGCTAGGGTAGCCAAAATAATGAACTTCAAGGTCAGGGGGAGAATGTGTCTCAAAGTCAAGGTGGAGGGGCTTGAGACACTCAGCAGGCAAGGCACTGGCTGCTCTTCCAGAGAACCTAGGTTAAGATCCCCCAACCCAAGTGGGGCAGTGGTGGTACATGCTTTTAATTTCTCAGTACTTGGGAAGCAGAGAGCAGCCGTATCTCTGAGTTCAAGACCAGCCCTGTCTACAGGGCAAATTCCAGGACAAACTAGCTTACAGAGCAAGTTCCAGAACTACACAGGGAAAAATCGAGACACAAACAAAACAAAAAGATTCCCTGACCTGAATGACAGCTTACAAACCATGTGACTCCAGCTCTCAGGGAATCTGATGCCTACGTCTGGCCTCCTTAGAATGGCACTGAGCACTCGTGGTGCACAGATACAACCATTTGCAACTCCAGTTCCAGAGAATCTGACCTCCTGTTTAGGCCTCCATAGGCTCCTCTACCTAAACAGTACACATATACAGACATGGAGGCAAACATTCATACACATAAAATAAATTTTAAGAAAAACTGAGGTGGAGACTGGCTGAGGAAGGTGCTGGACGCTGACCTCTGGCTTCTGCGTGCACAAGGACGGGTGAGTGCCACGTGCACATCCACACTCCCACAAAACGCTGTAATCACACTCCTGGATATGTGTTAAAGCTGTGCAAAAATGGACCGTTCACAGCAGTGCAGTCCCTGGAAGTCAGAAGTAGAAACTGCTCAATCATCCACCAAGCCACTGGTCAACAGCTGACTCCAGTGTGGTCCAATGTAGCCAGGGAAATACTATCCAGCTATTGAAGAAACACAACCATGCTCTGGAGGCAAGTCAGGTCCAGCAAAAAGGCTCAGTGGGGAAAAGTGCTTGATGCCTGACAAATCGAGTGTGTGGAAAAGCTAAATTTGGGGCTAAAGAGATGGCTCAGTGGTCAAGAGCATGCACTGCTCCTGCAAAAGACCTGAGTTTGGTTACCAGCACATACACCGGGTGGTTCGTAACCATCTGTAACTCCAGCTCCAGGAGACCTGGAAACCCCACGCTTTCTTGAGCACAAACATACATGTACACACACCCACACACATTCACATGCTCTAAAATAAAATTAATCTTACAATGAAAGTTGGGTGTAACTTCACCAAATCCTATAGCAAGATGGGAGGCGGGTTCAGGCCAGCTCCCTGGAGCAGAAAGCAGAGTGGTGGAGAAACCCCTCCCTTGACGAGGTGCAAAGAGAGGACAAACCTCCGGAAGTTTCCTCTGCTCTCCACACACGTGTAATGGTGCACATGTATCCACACGCACATAATAGTAAGTAATAATAATAATAATAAAACCCCCCAAATATTTAGAAATCAAACTCAAAAGACTGCTGTTTGCATGAATGCATGGATAGGCAATGTCTAGGCTGGGCAAGGTCCAGGAAGATAATCTTGAACATGTATCCCATGCTGGTATCAAACTCCTGATCCTCCTGCCTCCACCTCCTTAGTACTGGGGATGACTGACAGTTTATGCTGTGCTGGGGATGGAACCCAGGGCTTGCTCCGTGCATGCTGAAGAAATAAATGCTCTACCCACTGAGCTACATTTCCAGTCCACCTCTGGAAGTTCTAAACTTGATTATGGTCACTAAAAGCCACTGGGTGCATACTTAAGTGACCAGCTGGGGCAGTATGTGAACTGTGCCTCAATAAAGCTGCTAGGCAAACACACACTCACAGCTGGGTTGGAAGCTGCCATCTTTCTGATCTGAAGCCCATCATTCCACCTGCATTAGTCATTCAGCTCTGAGACAAGAAAACATCACCTGATGCCTGCTTTCCTAAAGCAGACAGCCATGGTGGGGAGTGTGAGTGTGGTTTAGATCTGGCCACACAGGGAAATTTAGCTTGCTGTTGCCTAAAACTATCTCTAAAGACAATTTGGGGGGATGGGGATGTAGCTCACCGGTCTAATACTTGCCTAGCCTTTAGGAAGCCCTGGGACCTGAATTCCTGGGTTCATTCAATCCCATCATTGAATAAGCAAGGCATGGTAGCACATGCCTGTAATCTACCCCGACTCAGAAGGTAGAGGCAGATGGATCAAGAGTTCAAGGACATCCTCAGCTACATATCAAACTGGAGACCCATCCTAGCCTCCCTGAGACCCCTTCTTAAAAGGTGGAAAAAGCTGATCTGGATGGGCAGCTTGCTTGCCAGGCATTCACAAAAGCCCTGGTCTGGATCTCCAGTGCTGGGAAGGGAAAACAAAAGTTACTCTAGAGCCCAATTAGCACTGTCTGCCCTCCCTGCCGAGAGGCGGGATTGATCTGCAGGTCCTGGTGGCGGTAGCACTTGTGTGACTGACACAGAGCTGTTTCTGCAAAGGACCCAGAGAGGAGGGGGAGGGGACTAAGCCAACAGTGAAAACGACAGAGGGATAAGAAAACCCACTCACTCTCTGTTAACAGACAACAGGCTGCTTTCAGGATGACTTAAAGTTTTTATGTAGTGTGCATCTCTCTGTGTGTATACCATGACGCGGGTATGGAGGTCAGACGACAATTGGTGGGAGTTAATTCATTCTTTCCATCTGCCATGTGGGAACTCATTAACCTTTGTGACCAGAACCTTCACTTGCTGAGTCATCTACTTCACTGGCCACAAAGACTTTTTTTTTCTTATTTATGTATATGGCACCTTACGCAATCAGGTAGTTAATTACCTGAAGACCAGTATGAAGCACTCAGTGATCTTTGTCAGTTGTAACCTTTAATGTATAATCCCAGAACACAGAAGCTTCTAGAATCACCAATGTTTTAAAGGAGGCATATCTGTAATGCTAGAGCACTTGGAGAGGGTGTTCCAGGCAGGAGCACTGCTACCGCTCAAGTCCAGCTGGAGAATGCCCAATGTGGATGAAGGTGCTTAGGGTCAAGCCCAGCAACCTGAGTTTGATTTCTAGGACCCACATGATCGAAAGGAAACATTCCTGCAAGCAAGTTGTCCTCTGACCTCCACATCCCCAGTATGGCATGCACACCACCTCCCCCACAACAGTAATAAATAAAAATGTAAATAAGAAAGAACAAAGAAAACTGTCAACCTTTTGTCCCGTGGAGGGAAGAAGTCCAGGCTGATGCTAGGCAAATGTCCTACACTATCCCAGGCCTGGAAATGAGTATCTTAAAGAAACAAATATGGAAGCCACTCATCTCCTTCCAGTCTACAGGTTCTAGTAATCTTACTGGCCCGCTGATGCCACTCCAAGGAAGTGGCTCTGGAATGGAAATGTCCAGTTTTCTGTAAAAAAGGCCACTCTAGAGAAAACAAAAGTGTATGTGGGGTGGGGCAACAGCAAAAACTGGTCCCTCCACACAGAGGCACCATTGATACCGTCATCTACTCTTTGGGGAAGATTCCTGTTACAGGCTGAGAAGCGCTCCCTGGGTCTGGAGAGTTCTAGCAGGTGCTTGCTTGCACTAGAGAGACAATTAAGAGCAAAATCAGATGCAAGGTGGAGTTTGCAGTTCATAGTTCCTGGCGTTTCTGCCACCCGAGGATCGATGAGAGGGGGAGTGGAAGGTGGAGGGTGGGAACGACTGATCGATTTCTCTGCCTTGCCTCGTTTTGATGTTAGAGAGGAAAGGCAGTATGGAAAAGAATAAAGTACATGGGTGGGAGGAATAAACTGCTTTGTTCTAAACCTCAGGGGACACAGCAAAATTAAAAGGACATCTTGTAGCTTGGAAGGTAAGTATGAGTCAGAAAGGATGCTCGCTCTAAACCTGGAACAGTCACCCTCCTTATCTGCAGACTACAGCTGAAGGGTTTAGGGATTTTGGATGTAAAACACTTGGGGGAACCTGTTTAATTTTGATTTGTGTGTGTGTGTGTGTGTGTGTATGTGTGTGTGTGCACACGCTCGCGTGCCGCACACTAGCTCTCAGGTGTCAGGGTGATCATCCTGTCGTCTCCTACTTCACCGTAGGAGTGCTGCCATTAAAGGTGTGCTCCACTGCATCTGGCTTTTCCATAGGAATCAGGGATTGGAACTCAGGTCCTCGTGCTGGCACAGCAAGCCCTTTACCCACTGAGCCCAGAGATTTGTTTCTGTGCCAGTCCTGTGTGACCTTTATTCTGGTCACTATCTCCAATGCGTTGTAATAATCCCGTAGGAGTGCTGCCATTAAAGGTGTGCTCCACTGCATCTGGCTTTTCCATAGGGATCAGGGATTGGAACTCAGGTCCTCGTGCTGGCACAGCAAGCCCTTTACCCACTGAGCCCAGAGATTTGTTTCTGTGCCAGTCCTGTGTGACCTTTATTCTGGTCACTATCTCCAATGCGTTGTAACAATATACGCATGTGGTGTTCACACTGTATCAGGGGTTATCATCAGCTACACAATAAGGTCTGTAGGAGACCGGGGAGATGGTGGCTGAGAGACACCTGTATAAGAAAGGACCAGACTGCTGCTCAGGCCACAGGATCTGCCTGAGGCAGCTCTTCCTCCTTCTGAGTCCTGTGGGCTCACCGAGACACTGTCTGTGAATTGCTGGCTAACAGACTTAACTCTGGTGCCAGGGTTTCTCACGTGGAGGAGGGAGTTTACATCAAATCGCGTATTGGTGGCCATACGTTCACCATCCCTTCCCTGCCCCCTGCTCTGGACTGCAGGCTCTCCTCAGGAAGGTATGAGACTCCTATTTCTGCTAAGGGGATAGAGGAATGAATCAGTTTCCTCTTAAAGGTCCCACCATGTAGTCCCTGGGGCTAGAGGCTGAACTCTATCTACCCATGCCATTATGACTACTTTACTACTACTGCTATTTTTAAGCTGGATCTCACTGTGTGGTCAAGGCTGATCTCAACCTAGTGGCAGTCTCATGACAAGGCATAAGCCTTGTCTCTAATCTTCTTTTTCTAATTGTCTCGGTGCTTTTCTAGGGCCTCTTCCCAGCTGAATGGGTCTCCCTACATCAGAAGCATGGGCCAGGGTGGGGTACCCCTGGGGCAGATACTGACCCTTCTTGTATCCCCCAAACAATCACTAGTTTGCCTTCTACTGAAGAATGGGCCTCTAGGGATACCCCCTGGTCACCTGGCTCAGGGCAAGGCCTTTTTGGGTAACCTGCTGGGTAGAAGATTTCCCTTGAGCGCTGTGCTGACTGGTAAATAAGAACTGGAGAAAGTGACATCAAGATTAACATATGAAAGAAGCCAGCTGGAGAGACAGACAGAAAGTCCTCTCCCCAGGGTCATGCAAGGACAGAGCACAAACACTCAAAGCCTGGGAGCCTTAACTCTGCATATAAGTATAAATGTTCGCCTGTGTATGTGCATGCAGTATGTGTATGCACGCCACATGTATGCCTGGTGCCCAGAGGTGGCTGGGGGGCTGCACTGTAGGTGCTGATAACTGAACCTGGGCCCTCTGCCTAAGCGGTAAGTGCTCTTAGAAGCTCTTCTCTTTAAAATTTTTTTTTACACTTTGATATATATTTTGTGGGAGTGGATAACATGCTTGTGTAGAGGTCAAAGAAAAACTTGCAGGAGTTAGTTCTGTTCTTCTACTGCATGGAAGGGATTGAACTCTGGTCTTCAGGTTTGGTGGCAGGCACCCTGATCCATGAGCTGTCCTGCCAAGCCCCTTCCTGCCCCTTTTGCAAGTCAGACCCAGTACAATGCTGGAAATGATGTCATCACAAGGACCCTGACCTCACAGAGGACAAAAGGAGCTCTTCTGTATGCCACCAACCTCTCAGTGACAGCATACAGACCATCACATCCTTGTGTTGAAGGGCACACAGGCATCCAGGTATACCTGTCTGCATTGTAAGGACCACTGCTACCACCTCAGGGGTTATTATCTGTGGTGGGTTTTAAATTCTTCTGATACCGACTGGACTCAGAGCCTCTGCATGTTAGGTAAGGGCTCTACTAAGCTATGCCCCAAGCTCCTATTTTCTCCTGTTTTAACGTCTTAGTTTTTCTACCACTGTTTTATTATCTTTTGCTGTTTAGTCATTATTTTATTAACTAGTGTTACATGTGAGGAAATACGAGAATGGTGTGTGTGTGTGTGTGTGTGTGCAGAAGAGGCCAGGGGAGGACATCAGGTGTCCTGCTCTCTCACTCTCAAGCTTATTCCTTTGAGGCAGAGTCTTCCAGTGCACCTGGAGCTATGCTGGGGCCCCCAAACCCAAGCAGTCCTCCTGTCTCCACCCAGCAAAGTGCTGGGGTTACAGGAGTGTGCACACAGCCATGGCTAGCTGTCCACGGGTGCCGAGGATTTAAGCACAGGTCCTTAGCTCTCTCTTGTCCCCTGGGCATCCACAGCTCTTGTCCGTGTTAATCCTGATTGTTAGCATGATGTAAGGAGCACCTAAGCCAGCCAGCAAGACTGGTTGATCTCTTGAGTAGACTAGCTAAGTATGGGACACTGACCCTGGCCCTAACAGCCACATCCCATAGGCTGAGGGTACCAACAGGATAAAAGGGGAAAAGAAGAAAACTACCTTCCCAGTCCCACAAAGCACTACCTAGTGGGACTTTCTACCTTTAGCGCAGCTGTTTGTAAACAACCAAAAGAGTTCTACTCTAAACACACGGTACCCCTGGGCAACCTCCCCACGCCCCCTTGATGCACAGACCTGGGGTAAAGAGAAGCAGGTAGCAAGGCTGGAAATAGGTGGCCAAATCCCTTTATGTTGATTCAGTGTCTGGCATACTGCCCACACAAACTTTTAAAGGGGATTTTTATTATATTTAATTATGTGTATACATATGCAATTATGGGTATGTGTATGAGAAATGTTGGTGCCTGCAGAGGCACGTGGGGTCCTCTGGAGTCAGACTTTCAGAGAGTTGTAAGCTTCTAATCATGGGTGCTGGGAACTGAACTCTGGCCATCTGCATGAACAGTGTATGCTCCTAGCCACTGAGCCATCTCTTCAGCCCTTCCTGCTTTGGAAAAGAAAAATCATTTCTTTTTGCTTCATTGATGTGAACAAATACTCCAACACCAAGTTCCATCCCAACACACCCTTATTGTTCTTAATAAATGTTAACTCTTCAAAGGTTTTATGGTAGTGACAAGAATATTGCTGAGTCATATCCACAGCCCAACTGGGGGATTCTAGGATGGAGCTGTATCACCATGCCATGAACCCAAACCTTTCATTGGTGAATTCTAGACAGATGCTTTACCACTGAGTCACATCCCAAGCCTCTCTGCCTAGAATCCTCTATCATTAAGCCACACCATTCAGTCTAATAAAGCATTTTTCTAAATTGATATCCAAGATTATGCTCAGGGGTTTCATGTTATTGTTATAAAATACTTGGGGCAATCAACCTAACTGGGGAGTAGGCCTATTTCATTTCCAAGTTCCATGCTTGCTCTGCTCCATGGCGATCTGAGATATCATGGCAAAATGGTGTAGCAGATAAGGCCTCACCCTCATCACCGCTAAAAACATAGAAAGAAAGGGTCTGGATCCCAACAAATACTCACTTCAATGGTGAGTCCCAGTGACCCAACTGTCATGGGCTCTATTCCAAAAGAAACCTCAACACTTCCAATAGCACCACAGGCTGGGACACAGTCAACACATGGACTTTTAAGAGGCATTCAAGACCCAATCAACAGCAAATACCACACAGCTTCTGTGCTGTTTCATTTTATCCACCCAGAGAGTAGATGTGGCTATGTAGACCAGGCTGACCTCAAACTCAGGGATCCACCTGCCTGCCTCTGCCTTCTAAGTGCTGGGATTAAAGGTGGGCACCACCACACTCAGCTTGTTTATTTATTTGGTGTATGTGCCCATGGGTGGAAGTCCAGGGCCTCCTCAAGGGAACAGTTTCTTTCCACCATGTTGTTTCCAGGAATCAAATTCAGGTCATTAGGCTTGGCAGCAAGTGCCTCTGCTCTCTGACCTATTTCGACAGCTGCTATTTTTGCTTTGAGACAAGGTTGCTACTATACAGCCCAGGCTTCCCTTGAACCCTGGATTCCCCTGCCTCAATCTCTCCAGTACTGAGATGACAGATATGTGCCACCACGCCCTGCGGGTCTCTTAACGTCTACTACCCACAGCTGGATTCTTGCTTAATAAAGATAAGAAGTAACTAAGGCAAACTGCAGGTGACTCATCTAAGAAGGAATTGGAAGGCGGAAAAAAAAAAAAGTGGAACATTCTTGGACAGAAACCAGCTGGCTGCCCGGTGTGAGTCCTGCAGTGTCGGGAATGAGAACAAGCTTTCCACCTGTAAAGACTCCGAGTCGATAAGAAATGGGCCTTAGGGAATACCTCCAAGGGTCCTGAAGAAATGCTACCTCTTTCTCTACAGCCAATTTCCTTGAAGTGGATTTTGAACAAACCGATTGAACCTGGGGCTGGGTATGAATTCTATCGCTGACTAATCCCCTGGTCCACCTGTCCCTGCTGATAGCATTGGACGAACTTAAAATTAAGTCTAAAAGGAATTAAACAGTGGGTGGAGCCAACACTCAGGATGGCTTCCTGAGTGAGGCTGGACAAGCCGGAAGACTTGATGTGGGTCCAGAAAGCTGGGTGTGGTGCTACACATCTCAGCACCCAGGAGGCAAGAAGGCAGGGAGATCTTTGAGTTTGAGGCCAGCCTGGTCTACAGAGGGAGAAGAGCCAGGGCCACACAGAGAAACCCTGTCCCGAAAAACAAAACCACCAACAACAAAGCTAGGCCTAGAAACATCCCTTGGGAGGCAGAGAGGTGGATCTCCAAAGTCCTCTGGCTGGCCATTCTAACCAGTCGGCTAGCTACATGTTTAATGAGAGGCTCTATCTCAAAGAAATCAGGTGGAGGGCCAGCAAGATGGCTCAGCAGATTAGGGAGCTTGCCACAAAGCCTGGTAACCTGAGTTTAATCTCTGGAACCGACATGGTAGAAGAGAACTGACTTCTCCAAGTTGCCCTTTGACCTCTGCAGGTGTGCCATTGCCTGTGTATAGGCACATACATTAAATAAATGTTTAAAAAAAAAAAAAAAAAGGTCAGGAAGCTGGAATCCTGGCTTAGCAGTTAAAAGCACTCACTGCTCTCCAAGGACCCAGGTTTGATTCCCAACACTCACAGAGATGCTTACATCTGGCTGTAACTCTAGTTCTAGGGGATCGGATGCTACTTACTACCTTCTGACCTTCACAGGCACCAGGCACAAAGTGGTGCACAGACACACAGGCAGGCAAAACACCCATAAACACAGAATTACAAACAAACTCTAAATGAGGTTGATAGTAGGGAAAGAAGGCAGAACTCCACACAACCCTATTAAACTCTAAATTTAAACTAATTGCAAAATAAGAGCAATAAATAAATAAATAAATAAATAAATAAATAAAAGGCTTAAAGAAGATGGCTGCAAGGTGTTTTCTCCCCCACACTCCCTCAGTTCCTTTTTTCTCTCCTCTCATGTAGCCCAGGCTGTCCTCCAACTTTCTATGTAGTGGAATTACCTTATCCTCCAGGTGCTGGGATTTCTGCTGTGTAGCACTGCACCTGGTTAGTGCAGTGCTGAAGGTAGAACCCAGGGTTCTCAGACATGTGAAGTGAGACTCTACCCACTGAGTGCCGGCTCCAGACTTTCCACTCTTGAATGAGACAGGGTTTCTTGTAACCCAGGCTGGTGTCCAGCTTTCTCTATAGCCAGGGATTTACCTTGAACTTCTGAACACCCAGCCTCAATCTCTCAGATGGAGAAGGCAGGCTGGCACCAGGCTCATCGTTAATTTTTCTCTTACTCTATAGCTCTGCCTGGTCTCAAATTTGAGGTGATTCTCTCCCCTCAGGCTCTTGAATACTGGAGTCACAGGCATGCCATCACACTTAGCTTGATACATTAGTTTTCAAATGTCTAGCTTCGTTTGAGTTCTGAAGGCCAAACATTCCTGATCTCCAAACTTGAAACACAAACTGCACCAAAATCCAAAATTTTTAGAGTACCAAGATGATATAGTAATTTCACACTGAGTCTGTCATGATGGGTTACACTCAAAACACATCTGTACAAAAACAAGAAAAATGACTGCGCCAAATTACTTTCAAATGGCTCAACTAGAGCCAAAAAAGGCTTTTACTGTCAAGCCAAGCCTGACATCTTGAGTTTGAGCCCCAAGACTCAGGTAGGCAAAGAACTGCCCCTATAAGTTCCTCCACATACATGGCCTCCAAAAACAATGAATCAAAAGAAATTATCTTCAAGCCGTGTGTATGAGATATAGAGAAAATGGGAATGAATCCTATGTTTATACTTAGGATAAATATCCTCAGAACTGAGATATGGCTTGCCTAAAAGTGCCAGAAGCCCTGGGCTCCATCGTGAGCACTGGGGGTGGGGGGTGGGGGGGTAGGACTATTTTCTTTCCCCAAGTTTAGGAAAGTAGACTTAAAGATATTGTGATATATGGGAGTTTTCTCCAAAAACATAAACTTAAAAAGCTATTTCAAAGCTGAGTGGTGGTGGCACAAACCTTCAATCCCAGCACTCAGGAGGCAAAAGCAGGCAGATCTTTAAATTTGAGGCTAAACTTCTCCTCAAGCAAGTTCCGGGACAGCCAGAGCTACACAGAGAAACCCTGGCTCTGAAGACGAAAAGCCAAACCTAAATAAATACTCCAGGGAGGACATGGTGGCACAAGCCTTTAATTTCAGCCCTTAGGAGACAGAGGCAGGTAGAAACCTGCCTGATCTACACATCGAGTTCTAAGACAGACAGGGCTATGAAGAGAGACCTGTCTCAAAACAAAAAGTAAACACACACAATGCCTTTATTACTATATTTAACTGTATGAGTGTGCACATAAGAAATGAATGGCAGAGCATACTGTGGTCGTCAAGAGGAGTTGTTTCTCTCCTACTCTGTGGGTCCTGAGGACAGAGGTAAGGTCATCATCAGGCTGGTGGCAAACACCGTCACCCAGTGAGTCATTTCAAGCCCAATATAAGTTTAGCGGTAGGCAAAATCGGCTGTCTACATTCCCCAGGGCTTATATAAACCTCATGTTCCTAACAAGTGATGTCCCTCCCACGCCCGCTCAGCTAACTGAGGTCTTGCTAAGACCAAGTGACGAAGAGTCCACTGTCCAGAGATAGAGCAGGGCTACTCTGCTATTCCCCTAGTCCCTAAGCTACCGCCTAAGCAATTAATCCTGGAACTTTCTAGAATGCAGAAGAGACCATATGGATGGGCTTTATACAATCCATAAGTCCTTAAGGATGGGTGGAACTGGGGGTCAGCTCTGCAGTTGATGATTCCCAAATGCCCAGGCCACCACCCCCCAAGTAAAATCTATTTACAAATCTGCCCAGAGTTAAAATATCTCTGGATATTTTAGCAGTATGGTAAGGGAATGACACTGGGTCACAGCCCAGAGGAGTTCGGGTGACCAAAGAATGGCAGTATAGCCAATGGTTACTGAAGAAAGCTGAAATGCTTCTCTCACCCAAGGAAGATGTCATAGGGTCATCTGCCGATCGCTTTGTAGTAAGGTTGTTAGGAGGAAAGAGGGAAGAGGAACCGCATTCCAGGGGAGAACAATGGGCAGGAGGGAGACAAAGGAATGAAGGCTTACTAAGTACAAGTTAGTTGAGAGTGGATGGCATGGGGTTTGCCAGCAGGGCTGGGCGCGTGGTGGTTTATTCTTTTGTGCCTTTACTTCCCCAGCTAGGGTGTCAGTAGAGGAAGAGGAATGACAGAACCTGCATTTCACAGAGGGAATGTTACAGGCAGGTCAGTCATTACAGGGACAGAGCAGGAAACCAGTCTGGTCATCTGCATTCCAAGTGGTAAGGCCTTTAAGGAAGCCCCAGGATGGAATGACAGGTGAGCGGACCACTGTACCCTGTGAAACATAGGGGGTCGGGAGGGGGAAGGATACAGATGATACAGGAATATTATCTGGGTCGCTGAGGCAGGATCTGTAGAGGGAAGGGGGGTCGGGGATGGGACAGAAAGCAAAGTCTTTGGGTTCCTTCATTCTGAAGGGTCCAGTAGACACTGATAACACCAAAGGATGGTGTTTGCCAAAAGCAGGCAAACACAGGGTTTGAACCCAGGATCTCATGCATGCCAGGCAGGCTTTGTACATGCTGAGCCATGTATGATGCCCACAGGGCTCTCTCTGGAGTCCCCAGGTAGGTTCTCCACCCAAGCCACACTCCTAGCTCCACAGTGGGGATTCTAGGTAGTGGTTCCATCTTTAAGCCACACTTCCAACCCCTGAGCGACATGTTCAGTTCCTGTACATTGCCTCTAGTTATCTCAATAAGGGAGCAAGGGTACTCCTGGAAGACATTCCCTAGGGCAGCCCACCACAGTCTCTTTAGCTCCAATGCCAACAATACTGGGGTTGGGAAGACTTCACTTAGACTGGAGCGTGGGGGTTCTTCACGTCCAGGCCCAGATGGCTGGCCTCAGGCAACTGCTGAGAGTTTTCAGATCTTAGCCTCTCACAAGGTAGTTCAGGCCCCTCCAGTAGTCTGTGGGGCCTCCAGCCTAGATAAGGTGGTTTTCTCCCTCATCATCTCTCTACATGATGAAGTAATAAGCAAAGGTTTAGATGCCCGCACGGGAGCTTGGCCTGGGGCAGCTTCCTTTCAGGTTCATGACAATTCACTAATAAGTAGTTTGGATGAAGAAGTTTCACCCATCCTGTTATGGGCTTGGCTAGAGGCCAGTCAGCTCAGAATGATTTCAGTAGCCCTGCACACGTTTCCTGTGGTCCCCAAGAATATGATATTCTTGGAGCTGAGCAAGTGGTCAACCAGCTTCCATGGACTGACTTGATGTCCCAGAATGAGTAGAAGGCTGTGGTGACAGGGCTTTTCCATATGGATTCTAAGACTCAAGACTGTAGCCTGCCTTTATGGTCACTGTCACTGTCATAGTCATCATTGTCATTGGAACAGCAAGATGGCTCAGTAGGTAAAGGCACCTGTTGCCAAACCCGATGACCTAGGTTCAATCCCCAGGACTCATGTTGCAAGCTATCCTCTGAACTCCATATGCACACTTTGGCAGACAGATCCCCACCCCAACCGTCCCAAGTAGCCTCCCAAGTGCTGAGATTAGAGGTGTGTGCTCTAGCCTTAAAAAAAAAAAAAACACTAAACAAACAAACAAACAAACATTGGTTTAGTGTGTGTTCTTTCCATCTACCACATGGTAACCAGATTGAATTAGACCATCAGGCTTGAGGGCAACATGACCAAGTTGAGTCCTAGCTTGCCTTATAAACCATGTTAGGGACCAGAAAGATGGTTCAGGGGCTAAAACACTTGCTGTGCAAGCATGAGAACCTGAGTTTGAACTTCTTGCAGTGTGTGTGGGAGTGGGGAGGGTCAGAGATGGGGATTTCTGAGGTTTGCCTGCTGCCTGCCCAGCTCTAGCTTCAGCGAGAGACCCTGTTTTCGAGGAAGTAAAGTGGACCCAGATAGAACAGGGTACCTGATGTACTCTCCTGGCCTCTGTGTACACACCTGGGTACATGTGCTGGTGTGCATGTGCACACGAACACTCATGTACTCACAGGCACACACACATACTGATCCATACCCGTTCTCACATACCAAAAATAAATAAATGGCGCTCTATATTATGTGTGCAATTTAGATTGTGTGAGACATCAAAATGAAGAGAAGACTATGTGGGAAGAAACAGGAGAGGGTGACAGGGTAAGAATTATGTCATAGCTCCTCTCATACATAGAGCCGAGGTTTAAATAAACACAAAAACAGTCGCATGCTGCAGAGGTGGCTCAATGGACAGTGTTTACCATGTTAGCATGAAGACCAGATTTTGGATCTCCTGGACCCATGTAAAGGCTGAGCAGGCATGGTGGCTGCTGTTAATTCCTGCACTTGGAAAGCTGACAAGGGTCCCCTAGATGAACTAACTGACTGAGACTGGCTAACTCAGTGAGATAAAGGTTCAGTGAGATCCCTCAATAAAGTGTGTATGTATGGGGAATCCAACATCATTTGAGGCTTCTACACGCATATATACATATTTGCTACACACATGTGGACATGCAAAAGGCTCATAACCCCCTCTAAATGCATGCAAGTATACATGAACACATACATACATACATAAATAGGGCTGGAGAGATGGCTCAGCGGTTAAGAGCACTGACTTCCAGAGGTCCTGAGTTCAAATCCCAGCAACCACATGGTGGCTTACAACCATCTGTAATGAGATCTGATGTCCTCGTCTGGTGTGTCTAAAGACAGCTACAGTGTACTTCTACATAATAAATAAATCTTTTAAAAAATGTAATAAAACTAATAAGTAGGCACAGTGGTACACGTATAGTCACAGGGCTTGGGAGGCACAAACAGAACAGGTTTCAGGCTAGCCTAGTTTACCCAGAGAGTTCCTGGCTAACGTGAGACTCTGTCTCAAATAAAAACAACAAACAGACAATGAAGACCTGGGCATGGTAGTACAGTCCTATGATCTCAGCTCTTGTAAGACGGAGGCAGAAGGACCAGAAACTCCAATCTATGTTATATAGCAAGTTCAAGGCAAGTTTGGTCTACACAATGTACCCTTTCTACATAACCTTTTCTCAAAACACAAAACCAGTACCACAGAAGGAAGACTATTTGGGAGGATGAGGATGGCGGTGGGATGAGGGAGAGTCTCAGGAGGGTAAGTATGCACAAAGTTCAACAGCACTTGTGTACAAAGTGTCATTGTGACAGCCACCAGTCTGTATGCTAACCATAAATAAACAGATAGTAAGAAATTAGTAAGTTAATGACAAATAGGAAATAATGTACGTAGTCATGGAACTGTCAAAAGTACTTCTTTATCATCCATAGTGCCTTAAAATAAAGGTTATTTGAACACAAGAAAGGGGGCGAACCCTTCACTCTAACCCTAACCCAAGGTCTTCAAGTCTGACAGTGTCATTTCCCAGACCCTACATGGTAGAAGGAAAGGAAACACACACACCACCAACCCAGGGGTGGAAGAGGAGCCTTAGTGATGCTGCCCCTTCCTTATGGTGGTCCTGGACTCTGCCTCCACCTGACTCGGAACAAAACAAAACAAAACAAAAAGGAAAAAAAAAACAAAAGACGAAGAAAAGAAAAAGAAAAAGGGATAACCTGGAACCTGCCCTACAAGCTTCATGGCCGACTGTCCTGAATGACAGGACTCCAGTGGCTTCCGGAAGACACAGCTCCACCACCGTCACACCTGGAACCCACCTGGTACTGACAGGCCAGCTCATGAACAGATGCCTCCCAGATGGAGCGAGCCATCATCAAGGTTAACTGTGGATGCTACACGGTGGTGGAGTGGATGGTTCTGGAACTATCGGTCTAAGTTGATGAACTACGACCATCACCCGTTAGAGCCACCAGTAAGGAGCTGGGGAGGTGTCTCAGTGGGTCACTGCATTCGCTGTGCAGGTATGAAGACCTGAATTCAAATCTCCATTACACATAAAAGCTGGATGTGGACAGTGGTCACATACACCTCTAGCACCAGAAGGAGCACTGAGGCTTGCAGGCTACAACAAACAGCTCCGGGTTCGGTGGCAGAGAGACATAGACAGACAGACAGACAGACCAACCAAGTCACTGGCCAGAAGAAATGGCCTTTATATGTGTCCTTGGAGAGGGACATCCATGCATGACCCCAGAGGAATGAGCTCATGATGAAGGGGACTGAGGAGATAAAGCCTGAGGCAAGTCACCTCACTGTTACCAGAGCTGCACAGTGAAACTCGCCCTGAATGGCCCAGACTTGTCCTGTAGGATAAGACCACGTCAAATTGCAATGTCACACTGCTTTCTGGAATGCGGTGGAGGGACTTCATATACTTGGAGCTAGGTGCATGGATGTTAACCTAGCACATAGGAGGCTGAGTCTCCTGGGTCAGCTTGGGCTATATACTGAGAATTCAAGGGTATGCTAAAGACTCTGCCTCAACATACCTGCCCTACCTACTGAAAGGTGCACATGAATTTTACATGCTTCTGGCCAAATCAAAGCCAGATGCTGGGCCAGTGGAGTGGCTAACAGGTAAAGGCGCCTGCTGCTGATCCCCAGAACCTACATGGTGGAAGAGAACTTTCCCATGTTGTCCTCTGACCTTCACACAAGTGCCATGTATGTGCATGCGTTTTCTCTCTCACCTTCACCACTCCCACACTTAACGAGTAAGTGTAAAACAACTTAAAAACCAGGGGCTGGGGCAATGGCCCAGTGGTTAGGAGTTCTTGCTATTCCTGCAGGGGATCAGGCCTTGGTTCCCAGCGCCTATAAGGTGGCTCACAACTTTTTGTAACTCCACCTCCAAGAAACCTGACACCCTGTTCTGGTACACATATGTATATGCAGGCAAACAATACTCACACACATAAAGTGAAAAGAAATAAACCTGTGAAACAAAGCAAACAAGCAATCTAGATTTTGAACTATGGAGGTCCTAGCAAAACAACTCCCCCACTTCAGGTAGGCATCTCCAGAAGTATAGCTGCTTTTCTTCTGAGTTTTTATTTATTTATATTTTTAAAGCCAGTACCTATGTAAGGCCAGGCTGGCTCCGAATTCTCTCACGTAGCCTAGGGATGAGCCTGAGTCGCAGGTACCTTTTGGGAATCTTTTCTGTTTTGTTTTCATTTGTTTCCGAGACAGAGGCTCACCTACCCCAGGCTGGCCTTACTATGTAGCTGAGGATGACCGTGAACTGATCCTCCTGCCTCTACCTGCAAAGAGCCAGGATGATGGGTGAACACTAACATGGGTTTCTGTTTTAGATTATACCGGGTTTCAATCTTTTTAAAAACGTTATGTTGACTCAAGTTGCTGCCTGAAAGCCCAGCAACCTGAGCTCCATCTTCAGGATCCACATGGTGGAAGGAGACAATGACCCTCATAAGTTGCCCTCTGATGGTCACTCAATTAATAAATGAATAAATGTAATAAAAGTATTCTTAAATAAAATCAAGGTTAGAGTCTGGAAATAATGAAAGCAGCCACTTACAGAAGATAGACATGTTCAGTGACAGTGACTGCATATCAAAAAGCTCCAAGCCCCACCCACCCCTCTACTGAAAAGAGGTGGGACAGTCAAGAGCACTGGCTGTCCTTGCAGAAGACCCAGATTCAGTTCTCTGCACTCATACCTTGTGGTTAGCAGCTGCCTGTAACTCCAACCTCAGGAACCCAATTCCCTCTTCTGGCCTCCATTGCAGATACATGTATGCAGTATACAGACATCGTTCAGGGAAATAGTCACGTGTGAAAATAAAAATAAATCTTAAAACAGAGGGACAGAGCCAAGCTTTATTGGTGAAATAAAGAATATGTGTCAGTAGAGGTGGCCAGAAGGAGAGCGAATACTTGAAGAGCTCAGTACTTTTTTCTTTCAGTGAATAGAAAAGCAGTGTGCCCTGGGCAGGAACCCAATGCCCTCCTCCTAGGGGGTTGCGAAGGGGGGGTGGGGGGGATCTCTTTTCTTTAATGACTTTGGAAATGCGTGTTTTGACCCACTGAATTCTGGAAAAATACACCAAATGGAGTCAGGGTAGGGGAATCCCAGAAAGATCTGCTGCGGGAGGGATGCTCTGGTCTGAACTTGCCCAAGGTAAGTGAATCTTTCCGACGCAGGGAATAGAATAACTAGAAGGTCTTATTGTTTTTAGTCTCGGATGGAGGGTTGGCAAGATGGCTCGTCAGATAAAGGGAATTGTTGCCATGTCCGATAAACTGAGTTTGGTTCCCAGGATTGACACGGTGGAAGGAGAGAACTGACTCTCCCAAAATGTCCTTTAACCACCACATATGGCCCCTACCCATAAATCAATAACCTGGTAGTCCCTGAACTTTTTTTTTTTTTTTTTTTTTTTTTGAGACAGGGTTTTTCTGTATAGCCCTGGCTGTCCTGGAACTCACTCTGTAGACCAGGCGGGCCTCGAACTCAGAAATCCACCTGCCTCTGCCTCCCAAGTGCTAGGATTAAAGGCGTGCTTCACCACCACCTGGCCCCTGAACTCTTTGTTAACCCATGCCCTGGATAACATGCAGGAAGAGGATCCCTGGAAGGAAGAGCGGATCCACACCATCACCCAGATTCTGAGACACTCAAGTCCAGTTGTCCCCTGTCTTAGTCAGGGTTTCTATTCCTGGACAAAACATCATGACCAAGAAGCAGTTGGGGAGGAAAGGGTTTATTCAGCTTACACTTCCATATTGCTGTTCATCACTAAAGGAAGTCAGGACTGAAACTCAAGCAGGTCAGAAAGCAGGAGCTGATGCAGAGGCCATGGAGGGATGTTCCTTGCTGGCTTGCTTAGCCTACTCTCTTATAGACTACCAGCCCAGAGATGGTCCTACCCACAAGGGGCCTTTCCCCCTTGCTCACTAATTGAGAAAATGCCTTACAGTTCGATCTCATGGAGGCATTTCCTCAACTGAAGCTCCTTTCTCTGTGATAACTTCAGCTGTGTCAAGTTGACACAAAACTAGCCAGTACACCCTCTATCTCCTCATCTGTGGCCTTCACACCTCAACTTTTACAGAGCCACACAGCCTAGAGACAGAACTGTAGAAAGGCCAAATCTAGGGGGTAGGGAGATGGCTGGGGTAGTAAAGTGCTTGCTGGGCAAGCATGAGGACTTCATGTAAAAAAGCCAGGCTATGGGACTATGCTCCTATTATCCCAGCTTTGGGGAGGTGGAGACGGGCACAAGCATGCACACAAACACACCCCAACCTCATTCACATTCACCCTTGCCACAAACAATGGCCAACAACAATCCGATCCATGGGTCAGATGTTTTAATTTGTAAATGAAGTCTTATTGAAACAAGGTCTTGTCTTCATTTTCTCCTTTCTCTATTCCAACTCTTCTATCCCCTGCACCACATTATCCTCCCAATTTCCTGTGCTCTTTAAAAAACAAACAAACAAAAAAAAAAAACCCAAAAATTAAAAACAAAACAAACAAAAAACCCAGAACTTGTGGTGCACACTCACTCACTGTTGCTGATATGTATGTACCTGGTGACAGGAGCACCAGTCCCTTGCAGGGACCACATCTGTGAAGAACCCCAACTCCTTCTCCCAACTGTCAGTGACTTCTCAGCTAGGGGGAGCACTTCATGAGCCCGTCCCCTGTCCAAACTGAGATGTTGGCTGGTTTAAGCTTGTGCAGGCCACTTTGCAGAGAAGTTTGCTGGTCCCTCTACTGTATCTAATTAGCTTGTTCTGGAAGGGAGGGCCAATTCCACCAGGCAGGGATCAGTGGGGGGTGAGGGAACACCCATTATTATTATGCTTGACAGCAGGAGAGATTAGAATGAGGGAAATGCAGAGGGAATTAACTATGGGCAATCATCCTGAGCTCCAGAGTGCTAAGCCTGCAAACTTGGGAGCAGGCATTTTGTTCTCTGAGCACCTTAACTTCCCCACAAGCCTAAGGAGGCCTGCTACAACAGCTTAGAGGCTAAAAACACTGGCTGTGCATGCAGAGGACCTGGGCTCAATTACCAGCATGGGCATGGAGGTGCACAACTGTCCACAATTCCAGTTCCAGGGTAGCCAATGCCTTCTGACCTCCACAGGCACTAGGCACAAACATGGTCCATCACACGCACGCCAAGTAAAACACTCACACACATAAAATTAAGATGAACATTAAACCTTTAATCCCAGCACTTGGAAGGCAGAGGAAGGCGGATTTCTGAGTTCGAGGCCAGCCTGGTCCACAGAGTGAGTTCCAGTGCTACACAGAGAAACTGTCTCGAAAAACCAAAAAAAAAAAAAAGAAAGAAAGAAAGAAAGAAAGAAAGTATTAAAAAAAATTTAAAGAAGCTTCTAGCATAAAAAGAAGAATGCCAACTATTCATGTAAGTAAACGGGGCTGGCAAGATGGCTCAGTGAGTAAAGATGATTGCTGCCAAGCCTGGCTACTTGAGTTTGATCCCCAGGCCCAGGCCCCATATGGTGGAAGTTGGGAATTAAGCCATGCAAGTTGTCATCTGACCTCCACACAAGCCTTCCTGCCATACAAAATAAGTAAAAATGCACTAAAAATTTTTAAATGTAAATCAGTAGCTAATTCCTATGGCAGGAAAATTCCAGAACTTTGCAAAGGCCTCCATTAGCATCCCTTTTACAACTAAGATGGTGTGAGCTTGAATATATTTTAACATATCCTGCGTGTATCAAGGTCAGGGTGCAACCTGGGAGGGGGGTTGATGGGTGGGACATTTTCTTCCCCCTACCTTTGTCTTTAAAGAGATAGAGTCTTGTCCTTTCCCATTTTCACAAGTGTGAATGGGTGTGTGTGCGAATGTGTGTTCATGTTTTCCATGCATGTGGATACACATATGTGTATGGGTGTCAGTACAAGGGTGTGTGTGTCATGTTCAAGCAAGCATTTGGAGGCCTGGGATTGCCATTGGGAATCACACACAATCAGTCTTCCACGTTATTCACTGAGGCAGAGGCTCTCAGAAGAAGCAAGGGCTCACCAGTATGGCTAGTCTCCATAGTCAGTTTGCTCTCGGGGTCCCTTATCTCTGCTTCCGGAGGTTAGAATCACACACACACACGTATTGCCAACCTTGCATTTATGTGGGTTCCAGGTCTGAAGATGATCAAATTCTGGTCCTTACCCCTGAGCAGCAAACACTCTAACTATTTTCCAGCCCCTTTAAGGTGGTTACATGGGGGCTGGAAAGATTATGAACTGCAGGGACAAACATGAGTATCTGACACACTAAGATATAATGTATCCATTTATTTATGAATCTTTTGAAGCAGGTTCTCATGTAACACAGGATGGCCCTTGAATTCATGATGAAGCTGAAGATACCTTGAAACTCTTGGTTCTTCTGTCTCTAACTCCCATATGCTAAAGTTATATGCCAGTGTCTCCACAGCAGCTTCACTTTTGTATCCTTTTACATTTGAGGTGGGGCAT
The DNA here is from genome assembly GCF_978045245.1 of Mus caroli. Lineage (NCBI taxonomy): Eukaryota > Metazoa > Chordata > Mammalia > Rodentia > Muridae > Mus > Mus caroli. The sequence goes on from NW_028227265.1 coordinate 126,106,796, forward strand.
GTGTGCCAAAGTCATCAGGCTTAGTAGCAAGCATCTTTACCTGACAAGCCACCTAGTTGGCCCTCAATTATTCTTTATAGTAAATTATCTCCAGAGAGCCCGGGACTCTAAAGAGTTCGACACCCTCATCATCGCTTCCTTCTTGGATTAAGTGAGTCTAAATCTACTACCTGAACTTCAAAATGCCGGGAGAGTACTGTACATAGTTCTCACTGAGAGAGGCTAGAAGCCAATGGTTCTGGAGGGGGCAGATGCGTCAACTGGCATAGCGTGAGGATCTGAATTGGATCCCCGGTACCCACTTTAAAAGCTAGGCTATGACCCCAGTGCTGCGTATACAGAGACAGGAAGATCCCTGCAGCTTGGGGGCTGTGTCCAGCAAGCACACGGACCAGAGTTCAGATCTCCAGCAACCACCTAAGCCCAGCTGTAATCCTAGACCAGGGGTGCAGACAAAGGATCCCTGGGGCTGACTATCCAGCTAGCCTTACTGAATCAGTAAGCCCCAGGTTCAGTGAGAAACCCTGTTTCAAAAATAGGTGGGGGGTTGGAAGATGGCTCTGTGAGTGAAAAGAATGTCTGCCGCGCCAGACCCAAGTTCCCGTTTCCCATATAAAAAGTGGGGCATGTCTATATGTACCTGTAACCCTGGCACTGTGGGAGGCTGAGAAAGGAGAATGCCTGGAACCTAGGTCCAGGTATAGTGAGAGACCCAATTTCAAAGGATTAAGGCAGAGAGTGATAGAACAGCGTCTTCCTCTTGCCTCCACACGTACATGTGCACTTGCACGCACATGTGCACATACACAAGAACATGCACACACATTATATACAGGCACACACACAAACAAACTAATGCTTTTGGGCCAGCAAGATGGCTCATTTGGTGAAGGCGCTTGCGGCTTAACCTGGCAGCCTGAGCTTATGTTGGAAGGACCAACCCAATGCCTTCAACCCCACTGTTCTGTTCGTCAGGAAACTTGAAGGCTCAACCCAGCAATTTCTGCTCAAGGAAGATTTCCTGCCCTACCAGGGCTATACCATGTAGATTGCACCCCCATGCCTCTGCCTCAACCCTTGCCACATTGGACATGCTTTGTAGCTTTCTTCTGTGGGGCACTATCTTAAGGGACTTTACCCCAGTGCACTGGGATTCACTTTTTAGCCCAGGCTGATCCTGAACTCGGCATTTCCAGTTTCAGCCTTCAGAGCGAGAAGATATAGTCCTAGTTTAACCATGTTTCTTTAGCATTCTTCAGCTTATTATCCCTTGACCTTCTGGCTTACTCAGTTTCAAACTCTTCCTTAAAATTCTGTCCCAGGGCCAGCGAGATGTCTCAATGGGTAAAGGCGCTTGCTGCCAAGACTGCTGACCTGAGTTTGGTCCTTGGAACTCACACAGTAGAAGGAAAGAACTTCCTGCAGGCTGTCTCTGACTTTCACATACACACTGGGGCGGTGCATGTGTGGACTCAAGAAAGAAATGCATGTAATTAAAATTTGTTTTTGGCAGTTCGTCCCATGGGCTTGGGAAGATCTCTCAGTGGGTAAAGCAGCATTGAGGACCCGAGTTTAACTCTAGAATTCACTTAAAAAGTCTGGGTGTGGTGGCACATGTGGCACTTCCCTGATACTGGGGAGGCTAAGACTGGGGAATTTCCTGGACTGCACTGGCCAGCCAAACTAGCCTACCTCATGAGTTCCACACCGGTGTCAAAAAAACAAGGCAGGACTGGGAAGAGGGCTCAGAGGGTGAAGTGTAGGATGGGCAAGTATGATGATCTGAGTTCAGATCCCAAAGTCAAGTCAAGCCCAGTAGTGCGCATCTATAACCCTGGCATTCCTCCAGTGAGGTGGGAGGTGAACAACAGGAACCCTGAGTATCCCAATAGCTTCAGTTGACTGCTGCAGCAAAGGAGGGGCCATACTTCAAAAGAGGTGAGGACTGATAATCCAGGCTATCTTCTGACCCCGATACACATGTGCATGCGTGTGCATGTTCACACGTGCACGAATACCCACTTCTAGCTCCTTTCCTCCCAACAGTCCTCAACTCACGGTTGCCATGAATTTTACATTTAACATACTTGTGTCCGTGCATGTGCCACAGCATGCGTGTGGAAGCCAGAGGACAACACGTAAGAGTTGGCTCTTTCTTCTCTCAGGAGTCCTGGAACAAAGACTCAGGTCATCAGTCTTGGCAGTGAGCTCCTTTATCCAATGAGCCATCTTATGGACCCAGTTGCCAGTTTTAAAATGTTTTCATTACACCAAAAGGAAGCTACCACCTTACTTAGTTATCAGTCTCCAGCCACTGACAATGATGTGATTCCATTGGAAATCAAGGGCTACCTCCAAAAGTACTTGTATATGGTGTGTGCACACCTGTGTGTGTGTGTGCAGGCACTTGTGCCCGTGAGTGTGGGAGCTGGAGGAGGATGGTGTGTATCCTACTCTGACACTTTCTTATTCCCTTGAGTCAGAGTCTCTTACTAAACCTGGGCTTCACCTGGAGCCACGAAGCCCAGGTCCTATCTCCATCTCCCCCACAGCACTGGGGTTAAGAGGTATGTGTATATAGTGTGTTTCATATGGAGCCCTTGTAGGCCTTGACTTCACCATACAGACCTAGCTGGCTTAGAACTCAAGCGAAGCACGGACACTCCTGGCTTCTGTTTGTTTCTTTCTTCTTCTTTTTTTTAATGTAAGGGCTAGTGCCGGTACCTGCACGCAGGTTCTCATGCTTACACAAGTACCCATACTCATCCAGCCATTCCTGCAGCCTTGCCATACATGTCTATAGAGCTCTGTATTCCTTTCTCTGGGTTAGACACTTAATCCTAGGCTTAACCTCAGGACTGTCATAATCAGTTTTTCCAAAGCTAACTGCACCATTCTAAATGTCTACCAGAAGTATAGAAGGATCTCCACCTTCCATCCTCCCATCTGCCCCTCTCCTTTCTCCTCTGGCTAGAAGGATAGAACACACAGCCTATACTTGCCAGGCAACCACTGCAGAACAGAGCCATGCTCACAAGTCCCTGTCTTCCCCAAAATTCAGTTAACACTTCCATGGATTGCAGAATGAAGGTCACAGTGATCCAGTAATTACCATACCCACCGCTGTAAGCAACACACACCCTTGCTGCAGATACCCAACAAGGCTCAATGGTTTTGCTCTACATCTGCCCACTGATATAAAAATTACTGAGCAGTATAGTTTGCAGGTAATTTTATGGCATATGACTTGTATCCCAATGAAACTGTCACATTAAAAGAGTAGATGTTTGAGCCTAACCAAGCTGACATATTGAAAATGCAACCATTACAGTATTTCTTAAATGTGTAACTAGAACACTTATTTTTTTCAAGATATGATGCAAGTCAGTGTATCTGCTATCAGTACATTGGGGTTTTGTTCGTTTGTTTGTTTGTTTTTCAGACTGGTCTCATGTAGCCCAGGATTGCCTCAAACTCGATAGCACCAAGGAAGGAAGCACTGGGAACTCCTGTTCGTCTAAGCCTCCACCACTTGTGCCACCACCACACCCTGGCTTACACAGAGCTGGGGCTTTGTGCACTCAGGAAAGCCACCAAAGGAGCCACATTCTAGCAGAGCCTAACTACCTTTTAAACTTAATTGAAGGGATGGCTCTATTTACTCACAAAAGCAGAGAAAGCAGCTGAATTCAGTTTACTCTCAAATTGATTTGAATGAGAAAGGAACAGATCCCGGGAGAGACAGATGGCAGCAGGAACTGACCAGCACCGTGCTCTCATGGAGGACTGTGTTTTAAAGTTTTCCTCCCTCAGCTAGCTGCATTCCTCCTTTAAAAATAAATTCCTCCAGTCCCTCCAGAGCTACCCCCTGAACTGTCTTGCACCTGGCGTTTTTCACAAGGTAGCCATCTCCCCTTCCCTTTCAGCAGGGAAAGTGTTTGCTTTAACAAGACAGAAAGAAACAAGAGAGGTGGGTCTTCTACAGGATTTGGGGCTTTAAAGAATTTAAAACAGCTGGAGGTGAAAATTGCTGAAAAGTCACGTATGGAGTTGAAAGAAATGGAAACATGACCCAGGAAGGGAGAAATGAAGGAGACCTCGTACAAGATCAGAACTATGTTAAACTCGCAGTAGATAAACACAGGGAGACTCAGCTGCTTACCACAGCCAGGGTGCCTGGGGTGGTAAGCAGTGCAAGTGGCCAAATTGCTCCTGTGTGACAAGAATGCAAATTACACCCAGCTATGCAACAAAGTTGCCGTGGGCCACTCCAACAGAGAAAGTCCGGACATTCACCAAGGAACTTATAAGAGAAATCACAGAGCCTCTGGATCTCCCTAACCCGTGACATTGAAAAAGGGGCTCAGCCCTTGAGAAATGGAGGGGGGAGGGGGGTTTAAGGCCAGCCTGGGACGGGGTTAAGACTTGCCAAAGGTGGAAAGACAGAATCACAATGTTGCCATCTGACCTCCAGAAAATAATAATAAATAATTGAAATAAGGGGTAGGGGAGTGGCTTGGTGGAGAGTTTTCCTAGTATGTGCAAGGAACTGGGTTCAACATAATGAAAATAAATGAAAACAACTGGTATAAAACACAATATATTACAAAGATGATTATTATTTTTTTAAAGAAGCCACTGTCCCTCCCCTCCAGATGAGCTTGGGGACCAACAGGAGTGACAAACAGGGACAAGTCTAAATCCTGACCCAACAAGGAAGACATCCAACTGTCTGTCCTAGACTCACACCACCTACAGTCTAGGCTTTGGGGTCAGAGATGGCTCAGTGGACAAAAACACCTGCAGCACAAGCCTGGTGAGCTAAGTTCGAATCCCAGAACTCATGTTCAGGGAGAAAAATAATCTATTTCACAAAGCTGTCCTCTGGCTTCAGGCACCCACTCTCTCACACACACACAGCACTCACACACAGCAATCCTCTGGGTCTGGAAGCAGGTCCATATCCACAGGTTAGGTAACACTGAGCACCGACCATATGCCAGACATTCCACTACATCCCTTTCACGTGTTACCTCACTGAACCCACAGCAAGTTCTTATTCTCATTTTGACAAGGAAGAGACTGAGGCCTGGTGATGTTACATGGCTCATATGATAGAACTGGGACCAGAAGCTCAGGTCTGATGTGACACTCAAGATTTCTCTCCTCACAGTTCAAAGGCTAACCATTCATCCATACACCTGCAAAACAAAACAAAACAACAAAATCCCCAAACAAAAAACCAAAACCCAAGCCCTTCAATCTTCAAATCGCCCATACTCGTCACGCTCCCAGCAAGAAATGGAAAGGGCCTTGAAAGTCTGCTCCAGGTCCCAATGCCCCGAGCAAATACGGAGAGTGAAAAACTTCAAGAAACTTTCCTCCGCTTGGCCAGCCGTTTCTTTCACCGAGCTACAGGCGGTAATTCTTTAAAAGAAGATAAGGACAACAACAACAAAACGCTCAATTTGCCTGGGAGCAATCAAAGTTGTACCGCACGGGTTTAATTCTTCGCCTAGAAGGAATCCAGAAAGCAAAAAAAACGAAAACACAACCTAGTTTGCACGGTGTTGCACCCAAACGCTCGTAGGCAACGGTGTCAAGATTTCCAGAGGGCCTAAAGTGGTGCAAGAGATTGCTATGAGGGACACTCTACCCTTGCCCCTGGCCCTGGTGTCCCCAAGCCAGGGACAAAAATCTGCATGCAGTTGAGTGGCTTTTCTCTCTCCTTTCCAAGAAAAGTGGCTACAGCGTCCACGGCGCAGGGATAGGGTGACTGGGTATGGTCTGCATCACTGCACCCCCACATTCTCCACTTGGAGCCCCACTTGTATGGAAGAGATCACCTGTATCGGAGGCGTGCTCAGCCCTGAGGCACCATGGGGGGGGGGAATGTTGTGTACCAGGTAGTTTCCAAAGAGCCCGCGACCCCGGCCCCTGCGCCACGAAAATCGCCGCGGCCCCCTCACCTCCGCGGGGTCCCTCACAGGCCGCTCTCCGCCCTGCTGGCTCCCGGGTCGCTCTCGCAGCCTCCGCCCGGCCTCCTAGGAGCCGGAAGCGGTATGCAGTGCGAGACCAAGCTGCGCATGAGTAGGCCGTCCCCAGAGGGGGCGGGGCCCGGAAGGGGGCAGAGCCTCGGCAATAGGTAGTTCTTCCAGGCACCTGGGACTTTGGAACTTTGCACTTGGCGGAGCCTGTCGTTATATCAATTTCAGCCCTCTACATGCATATGCACATAGGTATACACATTCATACACACGTGTGCCCGGACACATACTGGCACGTATACACACAAGCACACACCACATGCACAAACACATAGGAAAAAATGGGAAAAGAACAGAAAGCAAAACTGTCACAACAAAAATCCTCAAAGCTGGTAGACAGGGTATGAGAAGCACAACGGATTTCTCAGACCACCTACTGCTAGCTTTTGAGCCTCAGTCTTGTCCCTTGCTTTAGGGGTATCTTTTTGTTCTTTAATAAACTGTCTCTATTCTAACACACACGCACATACCAGACACTCCCACTTAGGAAGCATCCGATATCTGCAAACAAGCTGCTGAACACTGAGAAACATATCAAAGACCCTATTGGAGGTGAGATAGCAGTGAAACCTCTCAGTGGGCTAAAGTGCTTGCCACCAGCCTGATGACCTCAGCTGATAACAGGAACCCACATCTTGTAAGGAGAGAATGATTACCACAAAGTTGTTCTTTGACCTACACACATACATATGCTCGAGGAGGCCCTGAGAAGGTATTCGATTCCTTGAAACTGGAGTTGAGGGTGATTATGAACCACTCACTATGTGGGTGCTAGGAACCTATCATGGATTCTCTACAAGAGCAGCAAGTGCTTTTGACCACTTAGCATTCTCTTGCCCAAGATAACTTTTAGCTTGGCAAAGGGGCACACACATGTAGTCCTAGCTATTTAAATGGCCAAAGCAGAAGAATCACATAAGCCCAGGAGTTTGGAAACAGCCTTTGTGATATATCAAAGCTTTACTTTTTAAAAAGCAATATAAACCAAAACAATCCCTTCCTCAAAGAATAACAAAAAACTAAGAAAGAGAAATATTTAAATTTTTTGGAGGGCTGAGATGTTTAAGAGTGTTTGTCTGTTGTTTGAGAAGCCTTGGGTTTCTACCCTTAACACCATATGAAAAACCATTTGTGGTGATGGACATCAATAATCCCATTTCTAGGTAGGCAGGAGCTGGAGAAGCAGAAGCTTAAAGCATCCCTGGCTACATGGTCAATTTGAGGGCAGCCTGGGTTACCTGAGACTCTGTCTCCAAAAACAAACAACAAACAAACAAAACTAAAATCCTTGAGGCAGCAAGATGGCTCAGTGAGTAAAGGTGCTTTCTGCTAGTGTGTACCTCTAAGGAGCCCTCCAGAAAAGAGCTCCAGCTTAGCAGACCGTGCTACAATCCACTCAGCCCTACCATGGTTACCTGAATGCTACAAGCAGGCAATACATACAATAAGAAAGGCTAAAGATACAGTTCAGTTTGGGGCGTGCTCATCTAGCATGCATGATGCTCTGGGCTCCAGCCCCAGCACCACATAAACTGGCTGTAATGATACATGGCTATAATTCCTGAAGGACTGGAAGTCCCACTCATCTTTGACTACATGGCAAGTTTGAAATTTGGGGGCAGCCTGGGCTATATGAGACTGTTTTATGAAAGAAAGAATGAAAAAAAGAAAAAAGAAAGAAAGAAAAAAAAAGAAAGAAAGAAAGAAAGAAAGAGGAAGAGAAAGAAAGATGGGAGGTCAAGGGGTAGAGGGAAAAGAGGAGGAGAAGAGGAGAGGAGAGAAGAAAAAGGAGAAAGAAATCATGACATCACACCTACTCAAAAGTGAAGACAGCCACCAGGCAGTGGTGGCGCACACCTTTAATCCCAGCACTTGGGAGGCAGAGGCAGGCAGATTTCTGAGTTTGAGACCGGCCTGGTCGATGAGCAAGTTCTAGGATAGCCAGGGCTACACAGAAAAACCCTGTCTCAAAAGAAGACATTCTATCTCAAAAGTAAAAATCAGGCTGGAGGTGTGTCTCAGTGGTAGAGCACCCGCCTAGAATCCCCCAATGAGGGACTGGGGTGTGGCTCAGCTGTGGAATACTGGCCTAATGTGTCATGTCTCTTGTGTCCAGTCACCATTACAATAAACAGCAGTAGCCACAGGCAGAATGTCCTATAGTCCCTAAATGAGTAAAATGACACTATGACAAAAGAGGGGTGGGGGCAGGGTGATGAAGAAAAGCCGGTCATTCAGGTGTCTGGGAGGCACTAGGTCTGTTGTTCTTACACACCCTAGGGCCTGCTGGTAGTCTTAGATAACCAGGTCTCACCTTGGGCCATCCCACACCAACAAGAGACATTTGACAATGTTTGGAGACATTTTGTTACGACTTTAGACTAGGCAGGTGCTATTAGTGCCTAGTGGGTCAAGGTCATTCTAGGGGGATGATTAGCCTCAAAGGCCAATAGTACTGATGTCCTGCAGTTGAATCTTGAACTTGCCTGAGTCTTGCTTGTAAATACTCTGTAGTTTGACTTTTTGCTACTAATGTTTACATGCATGGGCACATGTGCGCATTCATACACACACAGACACACACAGAGACACACACAGAGATGCACACAGACACACACAGACACACACACACACACACACACACACACACACACACACACAGACACGATAGGATCTCATGTATCCAAGCTTGAATCTAACCTACCATGGTATTGAGCTTCTGATCCTCCTGCCTCCACATCCTGAAATCTGGGAACACAGGCATGCACCACCTGTGCTGAAGGTGAAGCCCAGAGCTTTCTTCATGCTAGACAAATGCTCTGCCAGCTGAACTACATCTTTTTTTTTTTTTTTTTTAAAGATTTATTTATTATATGTAAGTACACTGTAGCTGTCTTCAGACACTCCAGAAGAGGGCGCCAGATCTCGTTGCGGATGGTTGTGAGCCACCATGTGGTTGCTGGGATTTGAACTCTGGACCTTCAGAAGAGCAGTCGGGTGCTCTTACCCACTGAGCCATCTCTCCAGCCCGAACTACATCTTAAAAGACACAACATACATGTCTTTTAAGGAGCAACTACCATACATACCACCTTCTCTTTAATTCTCCTCAAAATTGGGCTTGATCTCAAAAGGGAAAGTTCTAAATCCCAGGGACTATCAGAGTTCTCTCTCTCTCCAGGGATTCCAGTAACCTAGGTCTGTTTGCCAAGCACAGACTTATGCCAGCCCAGCTCAACCCAGCCCAGCCCAGCCTAGCAGTTGTGGACAGCTCCAGGAGGAAGGAAACTCTCTGCTATGAGTTGAACTGTCTCCTCTCAACTAATATATTATAGCCCCATCCCTTCTCTTACTGCAAAATAAGCCCATGGGCCAGTAAAGTACTAATAACCTGAATTCTATCCCAGAACCCACACAGTGAGAGAAGAGAACTGACCTCCATGTCCACACACACACACACACACATACACACACACACACACAGGAAATAAAAATAAATAAGATGCAACTGAAATAAAGATTAAGATCTTGTTTGGAAATTTGTCCTTGCACATTTACTTCATCTTAACTCACAATGAGCTTCATAATGGTCTAGATTGAGCCTCTACTCCAAATTGATGATGGGTCCTTAAAGGGAAGGAGATTGAAGACTGGCATGGTGACACATCAGAAAAAGTACTTTCCCCAAAAGCATGAGGATCCAAGTTCAACCCCCCAGAACCCACATAAAAATAATAAACAATAAATCAAGCATGAGGGCACACAGTGCACAAGTCGGAGGTAGGAGGATTTGCTGAGTCAGCAAACCTCAGATTCTCTGAAGACATTGTCTTAAAAAATGATGTGGAGAGTGATAGAGGCAGATACCCAGAATTAACCCCCAGCCTCCACATGCACAAGAACACGTGTGCATGTATGTACATAGATTCACCTGCACACAAATCACACGTAAACCATGATGGAAAGGCATACGAGGAAAGACTGCCAAGCTTGTTCTTTGGTGTTCATACACGAGCACCTTTAAGTGCACATGTGAACAAGCACACATACAGTGGAAGGAAAAAGAGACAAGAGAGTTTGGAACTCCAATGTGCACACAAGAACATTGTAGGATGATGCTGTCACGAGGTTGGAGAGCTACCAGAATGTGCGAGAAGGGTGTGGAGAAACCCGACACCTGTAGATAACATGACCTTGGCCAGCCAGGTCCCCGTGCTACAACAAAACACATTTCTGAGATTTTAAACCAGGAAACACATGCTATTTTGTCACCACATCTGATAAATACCCTGCCTGAGTCCAGATCCTACTGGATTTTTACAAAGGCCAAAGCTGAGACAGAGAGCTTAGTCACCATCTTCAGTGACCAACGGGTCCCTCTGGCCCTTTCCAGGTTGCTATTTACACTTGCTCACATTGGAGAGGGTGAAATGGAGCCAGGAGGTACCAGAGAATGGAGGGACATTATGAAGAAAAAAGGCTGACACTCCATTGGATGGATAGATGGGGCTGGGACTCACCTGAGTTCAGCAAAGGTTCGCCACACAGAGGACAGCTGGAGTGGCCCGAGAAGGTTCCTCGCATCAACTGGTGCCCATTGACACACTCCCGCTTCCCTGGAAGATCCTGAGTCTTATCTTTTAGATGTGCTGGACTCTTCCCCTGCATGAGAAAATGATGGGTCTTAGGATATCTCCTGCTGAGGCCGGTCTTTTTACGCCCTCCACCTCTGTTTATCTATTCCTGGCTTGGATCCCAGGGTTCCCGAATCAAGGGTACATTACGGAGCAGGGAAAGGAAGATCGAGTCCCCAAGTTCCAGCTCAGCCCCATCACCTTCTCCTTCTGCCTCGTGACCCTGCTGCGGAGGGAGCTCAGGCTGCGCTTCACTCTGGTGCTCTTGCCGGGCTTCTCAATCTTGCACGCACCATCCTCGTTCCTGGACAGTGAGGAGAGGCTTCAGGTACCTTCTGAGGCAACTCTGGAAGGTGCCCCAGGAACATGTTTCCCCCTAATGTGATCCCATCTTTGGTTCCCAGCTCCCCATCTCTTCTTCCCTGGGGTTTTCTTTTTCCTCTCCTTTCACTTTCCATCCCCTTGCTCTGCAGCCCAGGCAGCCCTTGAACCTGTGATTATCATGTCTCAGCCTTTGCTCTCTAGGTGAAGTCAGTTCTTAGGAGACTTGGCATAAAGGCTCTACTATAGCCACCTCTGGCAGTGTGTGCTTACTCAGACAGGAACTCAAACCAGGTGAGGTTGGAGTGGGCTCCTCCAGGGCTGATGGATATGCGAGCTCGCTGACGGGCTCTGTAGGGGCAGAGTGGGACGGACATGTAGGTATGCAGGCAACTCAACCGGTATCCTTCACTTCTGCATCCCCGGAGCTTTAGAGTACAGGTGTATCGCAGGGGCTCCTGTCTGAGGGCCCACCACTGACTGTGGACTTGCATCCAGGGGCACTACAGCAGCTTTCCAGCAGAGGGCAGCAGTACTGAGCCTTGGACAAACCACTTGAGCACTTGGAAAGTTCACTAACAGGTCTCAGGAAACAGAGACCTTCTCTTTGTCTCATTCTCCATAGGATTTCCTTGCTTCATCTCTCCACCCTCCCCCTCAGCACCATTTCCTTCCTCATTTTTCCCCTTTTCTTCTTCTTCCCCTCCCTCTACCACCTTCATTGTATTCTTAACTCCTGCCTCCTTCCTTTCTTCCTACCTCCCCTCCCCTCTTTGGCAGAGTTTCACTACACAGCCCAAGTTAGTCTTAAACCCACAGTCTTCTTGCTTTGTCAGTCTCCTAACGCTGAGGTGACGTGCATGTATCATCACAGCCATAAACCCCCTTCTTCCTCCTACCAGATCCTGTAACTGTGTGCTCCCCTGCAGATGCTGACACCTGTCCCTTGTATACACACCACATTTCTCCCTTACCTGTCCCATGTTTGTCCTCTCCTTCATGCTTGCTCCCTTCTCACTTACCCATGATACTGCCTCAGCTCCTGAAGCACCTGTTGTACTATCAACCTAGGAAGAGATGGGATACGCACACATGAACCACGATTACTTGGCCAGACCCAAGCACCCATGCACACTCTTAACTGGGTGCCCTGAAGATTCTGGGGTGTCTTTCCTTTAGGCAAAGGTTGTTTGAGAGAGAGGCCCCATTATGTGAGTCTAAGTTAGATTAAGCTACATAAAAAACAACCTCCCCTTTTTTTTGAAACAAGTTCTCATGCATTTCTGGCTAACTTCCTACTCACAATTAGCTGAGGATGATCTTAAACTCACTCTTCCCAATCTTCCTGCCTCTACCCACTGAGTGGTGGGGTGACAGGTAGATATTATTACATGCCTGGCTTATGTGGTCATAGGGTATCTATCAGATGAGCCCCAGCCCCAGCCATGGTTGCTTACAAACAGCACTGTTGCATCCCCTGGCCCCAGTGGTTGTCCCAGCTTCTTCCCACCTCCCCCTAGCAGGATCCCTGGGGCACTCCTGTCTGTTCTGGGACAGACACTCACACATGGTCTGGCTCCACATGGTCCTTTTCCAAACACTCCAGCACCGGGGGTTCAAGGCCTAGAAGCATTCCCCAGCATAGGGGACACAGGAATGAGGAAGGATCCAGCTCTACACCTGCCTACCTCCAGCCTACGAGTATAACACTAGCAATCTCTGAGGGCAGAGAGTCAGGAAGCCTTGGACCAGGGACTGCATCATCATCGTAGTGTGCCTGGGCAAACATGGAGGCTGTCCCAGGAACACTCAGGAGCTATGCTCACTGAGCCTTCTAACTGAGGGAAGCCAAGGAGGCTCAGACCCATTCAAAATAGCAGGTTGGATTTGTATGATGACTGCTTGAGTGATAATACAGAAGTGTGGCCTTTGGTAGAGATTCAGAGACCAAGAGGGAAATAAAGAGAGAGCCAGAACAGGGGAGGGAAGGAGAAAGAGGAAAAGGGGAGTGGGAGGGAGGTTGAAGATGGCTCGGTAAGTAGAGGTGCTTGCTCCCAAGGATGCTGTTGCAAGTTCAATTCCCTGGATCCACACGATGAAAGGAGAGAACTGGCTCCTGTCCTCTGACCTCCAATGTGTGTTATGATATGTGCATGCCCCTCCCAACATGCCATCACACACATCTGTTGGGGTTTGGTTCTAATGCTTTGAATTAATCTGGTCCACAAAATCGGGAATCTGAGTGTCCAAACACTGAAGGTCTGTGTCCTCAACTGGTTTTTGATCCATCATTAAAGAGCTGGCCAATAGCTAGGCAGGTAGACTGAGGCAGGACCTTTAGATTTGCGCTGGCTAGGGTCTGGGAGAGAGGAATCAGGGAGATGGACCAGATTTAGAGTTGCAGAAGGAAAATCATCCAAAATAGGCGAGAAGGAATGCGGCTCCCAGAAGGGCTGCCCAGCAGGAGCCAGGGCAACAAAGATAAAATATAGAATTAGAGGGTGTTAAACCAAGAGTACCAGAAGGAGTGTGTGTGTGTGTGTGTGTGTGTGTGTGTGTGTGTGTGTGTGTCTTTCTTTCATTTTCAAATTCAGATAGGTCTTGGGCAGGTGCTTATGTGCAACCGATAGGGAGCACAAAGCAGTGTAGCTAAAATTACCGCCACACACATTAATTACAATTATAAACAATTTTAAAGGAGTGAAGGAGAAAGGCAAGGGGGAGGGAGGGAAGAAAGGAAGGAGGGAGAGGGGAGGAAGAAAATGAGGTACAGGGAAGAAAGAAGGGGGAAGGAGGAGAAGAGCTAGAGGCATTCTAGAAAGGAGTAGATGGCAGACATTGGAGGTGGTACCTCTTTCTGGACCTAAGTATTGCCAACCTCCTGCCTAAGTGACCCACCCTGTGCTTCTGCCATCAGCTCCTGTCTTCCCTGTGGTCCTGCTGGGGCTCCACCCATGGAGATTTCCCCTGCCTCAGCCTCTTGGTATGCCAGAAAGACTTTCCCAGGCTGGGCTACCTTGTACAGGTGACGTGCACACATCTGAGTCTGAAGCCAGTTCCAGACAGCTGATTTCACAGGACACAGGCACTGACTTGGATCTTAGTCTTTTCTCAGGGCTGCTACATTCCTGTTGGGGGAAACAGGATTTGAAGCCTGGGCTACAGACTGCCCTTGTGTACCCCAGGTACAGACAACCAGTGTCACACCTCCTCCACCAGTTCCAGACTCCAGATACATCAGGGGCTTCCTCTACTCAGTCACAGACTGTGACCCTTTCCCAGAACTCCTAGTTACACTTGAGGCTGTGGGACTCAAATCCATTGAGTCATGTTCAGGGATCACAGGTTATAGTCCCAAAGCATGCATACCCCAGGTATCAGCTGCCCTCACAAGTCTGAAACACACTCTCCCTGGTTGAGACCCCAACCTGTTTTCCTCTCACTGTAAGCTCTACCTTAGGTAGGGCTCATCTCTGCCTGGTTGGGGCTTCAGGACAGGCTCCTTTTCCCCTAAGCCCACTGGTAACATTTATGGCTAGGATTCTTCTGTCTCCACCTCTGTCTCTGGTGTGGTGTGTGTATGTACACACCTGTGTGTGCTTGCATGTAGAGACCAGAAGACAACTGTGGGAATCGTTCCTCAAAGCACAACCTATTAGTTTTGTTTTAGTGATGACTCCTCACTGACCTAGGCTTATAAAATAGTCTAGTATGATCAGCCAGTGAGTTCCAGGGATCCTCCATGTCTCTGCCTCCCCAGAGCTGGGATTGCAAGCGTGTCCCACCACACCTGGCTTTTTAGACATGGGCTCTTGAGATCTAACTCACAGCCTCATTCTTGTAAAGCAGATACTTTTCTGATGGTGCTCTCTCTCCAGTCTCATGATTCTCCTTTGATGGGAACATGGCCCATCTTAGACACTGGTGCCAGATGTGTCTATGGTCTGTCCTATCTGAAACTCAGGTAGGAGTTAAATCCCCATGGTGGGGTATTAAAAGAGTGGAAATCTGACCATCTGAATGTAGACATGAGGCCTTAGGGAGGAGACTAGGGTTGCACTAATGTTGTTCAGGCTGGAGTTCCTCAACTGTATTCTTTTTCTGTGACAGGGTCTCACTCTGTAGCCTTGGCTGCCTGCAACTCACTGTGTAGACCAGGCTGATCTCAAATTCATAGCGATCTTCCTGTCTCTGGCTCCTGAGTGTTGGGATGAGAGTTATACTCTACCCCTCTGTATCACCATGCCCATCTAACCTTTAAGGAATGTGTATGTGTATGCACAGTGCATTTATGTGTTTGTGTGGCTATGTGCACATGTGTGCAGAGGCCAGAGGTCAACACTGAATGTTTACCTCACTCTCCACCTTGTATTTAATTGAATTAGTTAATGTGTGTGTGTGTGTGTGTGTTTTATGTGTGTGGTTACATGTGAAGGTCAATGACTTCGTTCTCTTCTTCTGCCATTGGGCTAAGTGGTTGAACTTAGGCTTTCTGGTTCGGTGGCAAGTGCCTTTACCCACTGAGTCTTCTTACTAGTCCTTCACTCTAGTTTTTGAGATGGAATCTCTCATTGAGTGTCACTGAGTCCGGAGCTCTTCACATGGGTCAGGCCAGCCGGCCAGGGAGCTCCAAGGATTGCTTAGTATCCACTCTCACTGCCCCTTGGTAGGATTACAAGCTTGTATTGCCATGCCAAGCCTTTACTTGGAGCCAGGGATCCAAATTTATGTAGAGGGGCTTTACTGACTGAGCCATCTCTCTAACCCCAGGCAGATTTATCAGAAGTGACAGAGGACTGTGGAGATGGCTCAATCCGTAAAGTGCTATGAGGACACAGGTAAAATAATCTGGGCGTGTGGTACATGTTTATAATCTCAGTGCTGGGGAGTGGGGTGGTAGAGATGGGTAGGTTCCTAGGGCTTGCTGGATAGCCTACATGGCAATGTTCTCCTCTCGTCTCCTCTCCTCTCGTCTCCTCTCGTCTCCTCTCCTCTCCTCTCGTCTCCTCTCCTCTCGTCTCTTCTCCTCTCGTCTCCTCTCCTCTCGTCTCCTCTCGTCTCCTCTCGTCTCCTCTTGTCTCCTCTCGTCTCCTCTCGTCTCCTCTCGTCTCGTCTCGTCTCCTCTCCTCTCCTCTCCTCTCCTCTCCTCTCCTCTCCTCTCCTCTCCTCTCCTCTCCTCTCCTCTCCTCTCCTCTCCTCTCCTCTCCTCTCCTCTCTTCTCCTCTCCTCTCCTCTCCCCTTCTCTCCTCTCCTTCCTTTCTATCTGTTCCCGTCCCTTCCTTTCCATTCCCTTTCTTGCTCCTCCTTCCTCCCTCTTCCTCGTCCTCCTCCTTCTCTTCCTCCTCCTTCGTCATCTTTCTCCTCCTCCTTCTTTTTGAGATAGAGCCTCTTTTTATTTATTTATTTATTTTGCTTTAATTTTGCATTGTTCTTTGTTTGCTTGTTTGTTTGTTTGTTTGTTTTTTCAAGACAGGGTTTCTCCTGTGTAGTCCCGGCTGTCCTGGAACTCACTCTGTAGACCAGGCTGGCCTTGAACTCAGAAATTCACCTGCCTCTGCCTCCCAAGTGCTGGAATTAAAGGTGTGCGCCACCACTGCCTGGTGAGATAGAGCCTCTTTATATAGCTCTAGCTATCCTAGAACTCACCAGGCTGGCCTTGAACTTATAGAGCTCTGTCTTTGCATCCCAAGTGCTCAAATTAAAGGCACAAGACATCATGCCCATGCTCAGCTTTCTTATCAAGTTTTAATCTATCTCAAAAGAAGGTGGATGGCACTGAGAAATTATATCAGAGGCCATCCTCTGGTTTCTACACCCTCTCCCCATCCTACATGCTTACACACACACACACACACACACACACACACACACACACACACACACACACACACGAGATGATAGAGACTGAAGAAATAGACATAGATACACAGACACTCCTTGTCCATTGCCTTGTGATTCACTGCACCTCTAAGGAACATCCAATAAGAAAGTCATCACCAAACACAACTCTTGACCTTAGACTTCTAGACTCATAAAACAAACCAAAACAAACCTTTTTTCTTTATAGCATGCCCACCCTGTGGTATTGTATCACACACACACACACACACACACACACACACACTATGGCACATAAATTCTAGGACCCAGAGATGCCACAGCCATGGGCCAAATTAGGGAGATCCTTCCTCCCTGCCCTCACTATGATCAGTGACTCCTGATAGCCATGGGGTCGGTTCTCCCTTCCACCCACAGCATCAAAGCCCAGAGGGGTGCCTACTGTTCGGATGGATTGGTGCAGGTTCTGCCCACCTTGCTTGAGGGAGCTGGTGTCCCACTGACAGGTAAGCATCCTTGGGTCCAAGTCTTCTGCCCATTTCCAGACAGATTCAGAGCAAGGCTAGCCAGAGTCCGGGGAAGACAGGCCCCTTCGTCCACCATGGAGGCATCAAGGCTGAGCCTGGGGGAAGGGCAGATATTGAAACTTTAGTGGTTAGTATCCACCTGGCCATGGTCTTAGGCACACAGAGGAAGGAGTGAATTCAGGGGTGTTTCCAGGTCAGGGAGGGGGTGGGCCACACTGAGGGGTCCAACCCTCCCAATGCAATAATAAGTCTGTGTGTTCAGGGAAATCTTCCCCATCTCTTTCTGTGGGAGTTTCCTTTCTTCCTTCTTCTTTTACTTCTTTTCCTTCCTTCCTTCCTTCCTTCCTTCCTTCCTTCCTTCCTTCCTTCCTTCCTTCCTTCTTCCCTCCCTCCTTCCCTCCCTCCCTCCCTCCCTCCCTCCCTTCCTTCTTTCCTTTCCCCAGTTTTCAATACTGAGGGTAAGACCCAGGGCCTTGTGCATGCTAGGCAAGCACTCTACCATTAAGCTACACCTGGAACCCTCTTGGGAGGAGTTGAGGCACACCAGTGGAGGATGGAGATGACTGAGGCCCCTCTACTTTTGTGTGTGCAGGGGGATGAATACTCATTTGTGTTTTGATCACTTTGCATGTAGATGGTGGGCAAACTTTGTGTTGACATCCCACTGTTTATAGGCCATTATGTATGGGTTTAATACAGAAAGTGGGAAGCAGGTAGTTTCTATGTGTACCACACATATGTGTTTGTATGTGTGAGAATCTACACACACACACACACGTTTGTGAGAGTACATATTTGGCTGCTTCTAGCAGCATAGACACCCCAGTGGCTCTATGTTGTGTTTGTGTGTGCAGGACCCTGCACATACATGTTCATGCATGCTTTTTCCCAATTGAAACTTCCCATTTGGAGGGAAGAGGAACCCTCAGAAGCTCATAAGAAAGCTCAGGAACTTGAGGTTTTATGAGAAGTTCATACACATTTTCTAGGGGAGAAGAGACTCTCTGGTGGAGCTGAGTGCAAGCTGTATAGGAAGCCCCAGCCTTGAGCTTTTGTGAATCAGAGTTGGTGTTCATGATGTAAATGCTTTTGAGTTATCTACATCCATGTAAGTAACCCCTCACCCAAACTCCTGTAAGTAAACTCCAACGAAGTTGGCTCACTGGGCTGGACTTGGAAGGGGTAATTTCTTTGGTCTGTTACTGGTGCCCTCTCTGGGGTGAAGAGATGCTTGTTTGTATATCCTCAGCAAGAGTCACACAGCTGGTTAACAGTCAGGACAGTGGTCTGTCCTGAAAACTGGCTGCACATTCCCAGATTCCTTCCTTGTGGCACCTGGAAGGTAGACAGTGGTGGGGGCTGACCTTCGACAGCTCCCTGAGCAGCTCCGGGACCTCTCCCAGCTGCGTCTTTGTGGCAGGGCTGAAACTCCTTCACAGCTTGTGTGGGAGGACTCTCTTCTGGCTTCTTTTCTGTGGGTCTCAGGGTCCATAATCACTTCAGACTGATGGAGGTCAGAGGGGGCCCCTAAGCCTAGATCCTGGAGGTACTCGCTGCCCTGAAGGGCTCCCATATCCAGGCTGAGGTCTTCTGTGCTCTCGCTGAGGTGCCTCAGAAAACCATCTTCCTGTAGGTTGAGAAAAGAGGGTGTTGGTTAAGGGTAACAGAGGTGAGGTCTCCTGGACTCAAGTTCCCACTCCTTAACACACAGATGGGCTTATCTACCTCCTGTCCAATGGGAACTCATCTCTCCAGTGGCATGCTGTGGTTTGAGTAAGAAAGGTTTTCAGTCTTTCTTTAGTCCACCATTTCTTCACTATGCTCACTTTTTGGAATGCTAATGTATATTCTGTGCCATTGTATATTGGAAGAATGTGATCTGCTTTTTGGCTTTGATTTTACAGGAGGGTACAGTATCACGAGGCTTTTAAACAATGTTGAGACTGTGATAGACAGTGTGAAAATGAACTTAATACATGTTGCTGTAAATATGGATATAAGTATGGGGAGTGGATCATTGTGCTTTGAATAAGAATACCCCCATAGGGTCATATATTTAAATGGTTAGTCACCAGGGAGGACATTATTTGAAAGGATTAAAAGGATTATGAGGTGTGGCCTTGTTGGCAGGGATGTGTTCTGTGGGGTGGGCTTTGAGATCTCTTCTCTTCTCTTCTCTTCTCTTCTCTTCTCTTCTCTTCTCTTCTCTTCTCTTCTCTTCTCTTCTCTTCTCTTCTCTTCTGTTTTTGTTTTTGTTTTTGTTTTTCGAGACAGGATTTCTCTGTATAGCCCTGGCTGTCCTGAAGCTTACTCTGCAGACTAGGCTGACCTTGAATTCAGAAATCCATCTGCCTCTGACTCCCAAGTGCTAGGAGCTGGGATTAAAGGCATGTGCCACCACTTCCTGTTTTTTTTTTAAAGATTTATTTATTTATTATATATAAGTACAGTGTAGCTGTCTTCAGACACCCCAGAAGAGGGCATCAGATGTCATTATGGATGGTTGTGAGCCACCATGTGGTTTCTGGGATTTGAACTCAGGACCTTCAGAAGAGCAGTCAGTACTCTTAACTGCTGAGCCATCTCTCCAGCCTGAGATTTGAGATTTTAAAACCCCATGACAAGCCTAGAATCAACCTCTCTCTCTCTGTCTCTCTCTCTCTGCCTACAGGTCATAATGTAGCTCTCAGCTACTGCTCCAGCATCTGCCTAAATGTTGCCAGGATTACAGTGGAGGAAACCTCTGAAACTGTAAATAAGCCTCCAGTTAAATGCTTTCTTTTGTAAGAGTTGCCTTGGTCTTGGTTTCTCTTCACAGCAATAGAAGAGTGACTGAGACATATGCCTAGCCTGGGATTCAAGGTTTCACTTTCCCCAAAGGCAGCCATGCTGGATCTCTATGCTTTTTAGTCAGAGTCACAGATGTATGCATAGGCTACATTTCACTCGTGTGTGTGTGTGTGTGTGTGTGTGTGTGTGCACTTGTGCACTCACACATATGTGTATATGTATGTGTGTTTGTGTACTGGTATGTGGAGGAACATTGCATAGTGTATGTGCATGTAAAGGTCAGAGGGTCAACTTCAGTCAGCTTTCCTCAGGGTCTTATCTTGTTGCTGTGATAAAATACTAAATGTCTAACACTATGTGTCTAAATCAACTTCAGGGAGAAAGAGTTTATTTGGTTTATAGTCCCAGGTCCTGAGGAATGGTGTCACCCACAGTCAGTTGAGCCTTTCCTTTTCAGCAAATATGATCATAGGAAACCCCTTAGGCATGCCCACAGGCTAACCCACTGTAGACAATCCTTGATGGAGACTTTATTCCCAGATGTGTCTACATTGTGTCAATTCGACAATCAAAAATAACCATTGTAGGTACCATCCACCTTGGTTTTTGAGACACGGTCTGTCAGGCCTGAAATGCATCCATTTGTACATGTTAGTTGGACACAGTGATCCATAGGGATCTGTCTGTCTCTCTCCCTCCAACACTGGGATTACCAGCTTGTGCTGCAACTAACTCCAGGCTATTCTGTTTTATGCAGGTTCCTGGTATATGATCTCAGGCCCTGGCGCTTGCATAGCAAGGACTTTACCAACTGAGCCATCTCTGCAGCCCAGGTTACATTGTGTTTATTTGTCTTTTAGCTATTGTGAGTCATGGCTGAGGAAAGGCTGGATCACACTCACAGGTGTCTATTTGTGATCTGCGTTCAGTGCTTTGTTTGCTTTGTTTCTCAGCCCAGCTCTGCTGGACTGCTCTGGGTGATGGGAACTCACTAGCCTCAGACTTGCAAACCTCATGTCTCCTGACTTCTGTGCTGTGACTATAGACATGCAGTTTCTCAGCCGGCCACAACCGGCCCCACTTTCAATTACTCTCTCTCTCTCTCTCTCTCTCTCTCTCTCTCTCTCTCTCTCTCTCTCTCTCTCTCTCTTTATTTGTTCCTACATCAGAGGACAACTTGTAGAAGTCTGCGCTCTCCTTCTACCATGTGAGTCCTGGAAGTGGAATTCAGGTTGTCAGGGTTTGGTGGCAAGCTCCCTTAACTACTGAGCACTCTTGCTGACCTTCCTTTCAGTTCTTTTATGTGTATAACCAGGGGCAAAATGTCTACATCTCATAGTGGTTCTCTGTTTGAGCTTTAAGGGGGTAGCTGAGCACTCTATCATGAAGCTAGCAGTGTACGTGTGCATGTGCATGCGTGCGTGCGTGCGTGTGTGTGTGTGTGTTGACACAGGGTCTGTCACTGAACCTAGAACTTATATTGTTTTGGCTGGTTGGACAGTTAGCCCTGTGATTTCCCTCTGCAAGGGCAGGAGTTAGAGACATACACCACCATGCCTCTTTTATTATTATTATTTTTTTTATGTGGGTCCTGAGGATCTGAATTCTGGCCTTCATATTTGTGAAGCAAGTGCTTTAAAACTTAGCCATCTCCCTAGCCCACTCTTCCTCCCTCTGCTCTTAAATGCCACATCTAGGTTTCATTCAGTCAAACAATCACAGAATGGATGTGGCTGGGCCGGAGTGACCCTGCCCTTGCTCTCCTAAGGCTTTGCTTGCAGTCTTGTTTCAGATCCTGCCTATCCCCTGGATTGCTCCACTCCTGGTCCCGATGCATGGACAACCTCGTGTGGGCTTCCATCTCTCACGGCTGCTTCCCCATAAGGTTTCCTTGTATCTCTGCTTTTCATCTCCCCATAAATATAAACACGTCAGGATGGGCTCTGGGCTGGTGCTGGGCTCCCTCCTTTTCCAGTGTCTGGCCTCTCTCATCACAGGCAGAGGTGGGAGCCAGGCCAGAGCTCGGGAGGAGGTTCTGGGAATGTAAAGCACAGCCTGTCCCAGCTCCTAGCCAGCAGGCACGCTGGAAGGAGGGAAAGCCCGACCTCTCCTTTGCTGGAAGCTTGAACTTTTTCAGACTCATTTCCCTGGGCGAGAAAAGAGGGAACCCGTCCGCTGGGGGCCTTCCCAGAGATCCAGGCCTGACACCCTGCAAGCGGATCTAAGAAATCTCTGCTCCTGCTCCACAGACTCAGGGAGCCTTGGGCTGGCCCCGCCCCCAAGAAAATTCTGCTGAGTTCAAAGTAGAGACAAAACATCCCAAGCTTCCCCTTGGTCTACCACATGCAGTCTCATAATACACTTTATTGTTTGCAGTGCTGGTGGGGGGGGGGACCCAAACCCTTGAGCATGCTAGGCAAATCTTTTATGACTGAGTCACATCCCTCATAGAGAACTCTAGGGAGTGACCCCACCTCTGAGAAACACCTCCAATTCTTGGGTGTTGTTTGAAGACAGGCTTTACTATGTGATACAGACTAGCTTCAAATGTAATTAGTTACTTATTTCACTAGCTCTTAGGAAGAGAGAGCTCACTGAAGACTGTACAACTTCAACTGCACAGTGTCTCTATTTCTATTTTGCCATGGAACAAAGTATCTTAGTTTCAAACAAACAGCAAACAATCAAGGCAGAAGATTTGTAAACCCAAAGCCTGCAGGCTCCAAAAAAAAAAAAAAAAAAAAAAAGTTGAGCCCTGACATAATAAATGCAGGTGGAAAATTCCACATGTGACAGATGACAATCAAAATGCAGTGGTCAGGCACCAGAAAAATGGTTCAGCAGATCAAAGCATTTGCTTCCATAGCCCAACGACATGAGTTCAACCCTGAAAACCACAAGTGCTGCAGCACTGGAGCAAAATGAATAAAAAATACCATGAAAAAATTTAAAGAGCAAAACAAAACAGGTTGGATATGTGGCTCAGCAGTGAAAAGCCAGTATTGCTGTTGTAGAAGGTGATTCTGTTCCCATCACCCATATGGCACATATGCACATATGGAATATAACTGCACATAATGTACAAGAGCCAGTGACTTCAGCTCCAGGTGATCTCTTGCCCCCCCTGCTGGCCTCTGTGGTCACTGCACTCATGTGCACAAACCTCTACATAAATAGGCTTAATTTAAAAGTACCCCCTCACCCCATGCCACACACCCACAACACACACAAATGCAGAGATAAAGAGTAGCATATGAAATACCTTCAGGCCATGTGTATTAAGTATACATGAAACATCAGTGAATCTAATGTTCAGACAGGGTTTCATTCCCAAATTATCTTATTAGGTTTACACAAATATTCCCAACCTGGAAAAGTCCAAAATCGGGGCTGGGGAGACAGCCTGGTAGGTAAATTGCTCTCCCAACAAGGATAGGAACCTAATTTGATTCCCAAAACCCACATAAAAGTCACAATGTGGTGGCTCCTTCTGTAACTTCATTGACTGGGGAGGGCAGGGATAAGAGGTAACCATCAAGTTCCCCAAATACATGAACTTCAGCTTCAGTGACAGACCCTGTCTCAAAAAGTAAGATGGAGAAAATTGAGAAGTATCCTCAGCTCTGACCTCTGGCATGGACGCACATCCACACATACCCAGACATGTTTATACAAATGTAAAATCAAGCCAGGTGAGGTGGCTCATATGAGACTATGTATCAGCAAAACCACACATATACACAGAAGTTCTGCCTGGTGGTACATGCCTAAAATCTCAGCACCAGAGAGGTGCAGGAAGATTAGTATTCCAAGGTCATCCTTGGTTAGTTAGTGAGTTTGAGACCAGCCTGGGCGACAGGAGACCCCGCCTTAGAGAAACAAGCACACAGGGCAGGAGGAGGCACAGTGTGAGGACCAGAGTTCAGACTCGCAGAATCCATCTGAAAGCAGGATAGGTGGGTGGGGCAGCCCCACTGTATTCCAAGTGTATGGGAGGCAGAGACAGGAAATCCCCAGAGCAAGAGGGCTAGCTCCAGGTTCAGTGAGATATCCTGCCTCAATGTATAAGGTTTGAGTGATTGAGAAAGACACCCACCATCAAACTTGGACTTACATCTGTGAACACATGCATACCCCAACACGCACATACCAACACACATCCCAACACGCACACACACACACACCCCAACACACACACACCCCAACACACACACACCCCAACACACACACACATACCAACACACACATACACACCAACACACACATACACACACCCCTACACACACATACACACCAACACACACACATACACACACATACCAACACACACATACACACACCAACACACACATACACACACCAACACACACATACACAGCAACACACAAATACACAGCAACACACACACACACACACACACACGAACAAATAAAGAAAACTAAACCCAACCATTTTTGGGTAGGGACACTTAGCTTGTTTTGTTTTGGTGCTGGGGATTGAATTGGAGTGTGGCCTGCTAGTGCGTACTCTACTACTGACCTACATCCCAACACTCGTTTTACTTTTCAGTTCTTCTAAGATCGGTGTGTACATTTGCAGCAGATGTTCAGATTGTCTTCATGTGTGTCCCCTAACAATTGAAGCAAGGGTTGTCTCTGACTCTGTTGCTTGCTATTGGAGTTCCTCCCCTAACTGGACTTCCTGGTTGGGCCTCAGTGGGAGAGGATGTGTCTAGTTCTGCTGGGACTAGATGTCTCGGGTCAGGGTGGTACCCAAGGGACACTCCCATTTTCTGAGGGGAAGAGGAGCCAGTAATGTGGGGAGGGATTTGTAAGGGTGAGACTGAGAGAAGAAGAGGAAGAGGGGCTGTGATTGGGATGTACGGTGAATGAATAAATAAATTATTGAAAAATATGTTTATGATGGGTAGATTTTTAATTTTTACATGACTTTTTCATTTTCAATGCTTGTTGTGAAGTATGGATTTATTTTTATTCTTTTTTTACTTTAATTTTTTTATTTATTCACTTTGCATCCTATTCACTGCCCACCTCCCAGTCACCCCCTCCCTCAGTCCTTCCCCTTATCCCCTTCTCCTCTGAGCAGATGGGGTCTCCTCCCACCCTGACACATCAAATCTCTGCAGGGCTAGGTACATCCTTTCCCACTGAGGCCAGACAAGGCATCCTAGTTAGTTATCCCACAGACAGGCAACAGCTTTTGGGGTAGTCTTTGCTCCAGTTGCTTGGGATCCACATGAAAACCAAGCTGCACATCTGTTACGTATGTGCAGAGAGGCCTAGGTCTAGCCCATGTATGCATTTTGGCTGGTGGTTCAGTCTCTGAGAGTGCCCAAGGGCTAGTTGACTCTGTTGGTCTTTCTGTGGAGTTCCAATTCCTTTCAGGGCCTGCAACTCTTCCCGCTATTCTTCCACTAGAGTCCCCAGGCTTGTGATGATTAGTTTTAATTGTCAACCTGACAACACAGGATCTCCTGGGAAGAAAGCTTTGGTGAGAAATTGGGTTGGTTTGCGGGCATATCAATGGCGACTGTCTTAAGTTAATTGGCAATTCACTGTGGATGGCACTGTTCTCTAGGCAGACTGGATAAATTTAAATGAGGACAAAGAGGAAAACAAATGTCCTGGTTAGTTTCTATTGTCAATTTGGCAAAACCTAGAGTCACCTAAGAAGAGGGAGCTTCAACTGAGGAATCGCCCAGATCAGATTGGCCTGCAGTCATATGTGTGAGAGATTGTCTTGACTGATGATTGGT
The DNA here is from genome assembly GCF_978045245.1 of Mus caroli. Lineage (NCBI taxonomy): Eukaryota > Metazoa > Chordata > Mammalia > Rodentia > Muridae > Mus > Mus caroli. Next base: position 126,132,729 of record NW_028227265.1, read on the forward strand.
AGGGGAGGGTCCAGCCCACTGTGGGTAGCACCATCCCTAGGCACATGGGCCTGATTTGTGCAAGCAATCGAGCTGAGCATGAGACAGAAAGCACACCAGTAAGCAGCATTCCTCCATAGTCTCTGCTTCAGCTCCTGCTTGAGTTTCTGCGTTTTCTTCCTTCACTGATGAGAACTAAACTGGAATTGTAAGATGAGATAAGTGTTCTCCTCTCCAAATTGTTCTTGGTCATGGTGTTTGTCACAGCAATAGGAACTGAACTGAAACAGTAAGTGAGCATGCATGATCTTGACTGTGGATATAATAGGATGAGCTCTTTGAAGTTCTTGCTTTGACTGCAGTGATGGACTGTAACACACACAATTATAAACTAATATAATCCTCTTTCTCTTCTACACTGCTTTTGGTAAAGCTTTTTTTTATCATAGCAATAGAAATGAAATTATAATACAGGGTCTCTTGCTAGGTTGGTTTTGAATTTATGATCCTCAGACACACGAGCAGCAGTGAGGTCAGGCCTGTGCCCGTAGGCCCAGCAAAGGATACTGAACTTGTCATAAAGCACATGGTATGAGAAGGGATGGCTCATAGAAAGACTACAGTCAGTGTCCACATCAAATGCTGACTATTTATTTAGTGAGCTGAGCATTTCTCCCAGTACCAAATGGAATCTAGGGTCTTGAGCAGGCTCGGTAAGTGCTCTGACATGGAGTTACAGCCAACTACCTGCAAAGGCTTCTGTTAGTTTAACCTTGAACATGATCTTTTTGTTTTTCATTAAATGTTTTTAGTATTTTATTTTATTTATTTATTTGTGTGTGTGTGTGTGCGCGCGCGCGCGTGTGTGACATATATGTATATGTGTGGTGGGGTGTGCCTATCTCTTTTGGCCTAGTGGAGGATGATAGAGGTGCATACGACCTGGATTTAAACTCAGGTCTTCCTGCTTGAGCATCAAGCTATTGGGGATTGGTTCTAATGCTTTGAATTAATCCAGGAATCCGCGTGTCCAAATGCTGAAGGTCCTTGTCCCCAATTGGTTTTTGTTAGATCAATAAAGAGCCAACGGCCAGTGGTTGGGCAGGTAGACTGAGGTGGGATCATTAGATTTGCATAGGCTAGAACCTGGGAGAAAGGAAAGGAGGGAGACCGCTATGTCAACGAGGAAGATGGAACAGATTTAGAGCTGCAGAAGAAGATTCATCCAAAATGTAGGTGGGAAGGGAAAGCAGCCCTGTAGACCAGAACCAAGTCCTCTGGTCACAACACATGTCTATACATACATGCACACACACACACACACACACACACACACACACACACACACACACATAAATAAAATGTAAGCAAAAGATATTTATTTTACTTTCCCTGTAAAGGGAAAGGGGCTGCTCAGAAGGTAATTGGGCAGCCAAGATAAAACAGATTCTGAATGTGTTGAGTCAGGAGTACTGGAGGGAAATGTATGCTAGCCCGGTGGAGGATTAGAACTGCCCAGCCTTTGAGCTAGTCAAGGCATATTTAAAATTAACTGGTACATGTGCGTGTGCATGTACATGTGAGTGTATGTGTGTGTGTATCTGTCTGTCTGTCTTTTGTGAATCCAGACAGCTCTAGGGCAGGTGCATACATGCGACTCATTGGGAGCACTAAGGGGTTTAGCTAAATTTACCGCTATATACTGCTATCTCTCTGGCCTCAATCATGGAGAAATCTTAAGATTTCAGCGCCGCAGTGTGAAATGTGCATACTCTGGCCACCTCACATAATTATTAGGGGTGGGGATGTTTGGAAATGCAAAGACTTTTGCACATTGCAAATCCTCACTCTGTATTAGAAAATATGACTGTTTTTATATTTCAAGTTTTAATTTAATTAAAGTAATTTTTGTTTAAAAAATTTAAAAATATTTTATGTGTATAGATATTTTGTCTTGTGCAGGTGGAGGCCAGAAGAGGGCACACAATCCTGTGGAACTGGAGTTATAGATAGTTGTTAGTCACCATGCCATGTAGATGCTAGGAATTGAACTTGTATACTTTGGAGGAACAGCCTTAACCGCTGAGACATTTCTTCCGCTTTGTTTTTTATTTATTTATTTATTTTTTGAGACAAGAGTTCACTAAGTAGCCCAGTGTGGCCTTGAACTCTTTATCTTCTTACTTCCCAAGTGTTGGGATTGAGAGGCATGCGCCACCACACTCAGTCCCTACTTAGGTGAAAACCCTTGTTTATCTGTCAGAGAGAGACCCTAGCTCGACAGCTAAGGTTGTCTTCTGGTCACCACATGCATGTACACACACACACACACACACACACAGAGAGAGAGAGAGAGAGAGAGAGAGAGAGAGAGAGAGAACATGTGAAAGGAAGAAAGGCTATTCTAGTTGCAGAACAAATGGTTTGGAAGGGACTCAGATAAAAGCAGACAGGCCCAGAAAGACACTGGCAGCAGAGAGATCACCTGTTAGCATCATTGTGTTTGCTTTCCTAGAACCTTGGGTTACAGCTGAAGACATAGGGAGAGATGTGTGCTTTTCTGAGTTCAGTGTTTATGATACTAGGTGTCTGATGTGAGAGAAGGCGGTAAGAAAAACGTCCAGGTCTCTGACTTTGGGGACAGATTATATGATCAAGATAATGACAGTGAGAAGATGGCTTATGGGTAAGAGCACTTGTTGATCAAGCATCAGGACCTGAGTTCAAATCCCTAGCATGCATGTAAAAAGCTATGCATGGCAACAGGTATATCTGCAATCCCAGTGCTACTGGGATGGAGAAAGGAGGCTTGCTTAGGCTTGGTGGCTGCCAGCTTAGCTGTGGGTTCAGTAAGAGACCCTGTCTTGAGGGAACAAGTCAGAGAATATAGAACAGAACATGGATTGTCATCCACATATATGCACACACACCACATACATCTGACTTCTTTATGTACCCATACAGACATGCATATATACGATATACATTCCACAGATAAAACACACACACACACCAGATAAGGGTGGATGCAGGAAGGAAGAGAGAAAAATTCTTTGGGGGTAGTCAGAGCCTCATCCTAGTCTCCCAAAGCTGAGTGCTTATCTGCCCTATATTTTCTCTACTACCATGTCATCTATCCCAATGTTCATGTCCCAGAGTTCTTACATTGAGAGTCCTAGCTCCTGCAGGGCCCAGAACTATATTCCAGTCTTGGTACCATCCAAATTCCTTCCAGTCTCTGTGACACATGGGCCAATTCTTGGGTCTCTTTGTCCCCTTTATATAAATGAAGGGAGCGGTAACACATGACTGTATTGCTTGGTCATAACACTGTCCTAGCTTCATTTCTGTTGCTGGGATAAAACATCTCAACCAAAAGAAACTTAGGGGAGAAAGAGTTTGTTTTAGCTCACATCTCCAGGTTAGAGTTCATTAAAGCACAGCCACAGTGGCATGGCCCCCACAGTTGTGGGAGCAGAGGGTAATGTTTGCTTGCTTACTTGCTGCTAGCACGATTTCTTCACTTGTATACAGTCCAAAACCCAAGGAAACAGTGCCACCAGTAGTGGACTGGGTCTTCCCACACCAATTAATGTAATTTACTTACTTACTTCCCACACAGGGTTTTCATGTGTAGCCCTGAGTGTCCCGGAACTCACTCTGTAGTTAATTCCAGGCTGGCTGGGAACTCAGAGATTTGCCTGTCTCTGCCTCCTGAGAACTGGGAGAATAAGGTGTGTGTGCACGTGGGTGTGTGCCTGTGTATGCATGTGTGTGTGCATGCTGTGGGTGGGTGAGTGTACCATGGAAGACAGAAGAAGACATTAGATCCTCTGGGACTGTAGTTACAGGCCACTGGGAGCTGCAGAATGTGAGCACTAGAACTGAACTCAAGTTCTATGCAGAAGCAGGAAGATCTCTTAACCATTAAGTCATCTCTGCAGTCCCATAGGTTAACAAAATTAAGACAGTTCCTCCATAGTCATGCCCATGGGTCAACCAGATACAGGCACTTGCACTGAGATTCTTCCCAGGAGATTCTAGGTTGGGTCAAGTTGACCATTACAGCTAGCCTTCACACAGATCTTCTTAGTTTAGTAGAGATTGTCAAATGCCACTTGTGCTAGGTAGTATTAACTATCAACTTGATGGTTCAGAACCATCTGAGAGGTGGGGCTCTGAAAATGCCTGTGAGGAATTATCATTGTTTGTTTTTCTTTTTTAAAAATGGATTTTTATTGTTGGAGGATTTCATACCTGTAGATGATGTGTTTTGATCAAGTCTGCTCTGCATTCCGTTCCCTCCAGTTCTTCCCCTATCTCCACCACTATTTTTCTCTTCCAACTGAATGTGCCCCCCTCTCTCCCCAGACTGAGTCCTCTTACCGCTGTTGCCAGTATGTTTAGGGGTGTGGGACCATTGACTGAACTATGCATTACTGAAAAAATAAACTGACTCTCCTTTCCCCTGGAGCCATCATCTGCAAACAGATCCTCATCTAGGTGTGGGACTTTGTGAGCCCTCCACAATTCATGCTGGGATTTTGCCTGGCTTCATCTTGTGTGGGTCTTGTGCTGCTGTGAGTTCATGTGTGCAACAGCCCTGACATGTTAGGCAGATACTGTTTTGTTGTAGGCATTCATTATTTCTGGTCCTTACAATCTTTCAGGCTGTCCTTGAGGCTCAGAAGGGGTGCGTGTGATGTGAATGGATTATATTGTAGTTGGGTTACTTGAGATGGGGAGAGACCCATCTTAATTGTGGTTGGGACTGTTCCCAGATTCCAGACTGTATGGCTGGAGAAGGGTTAAGTACTAGCCCTTGTTTCTCCCTAGTTCTGAGTGCAGCTGCTTCAAGCTTCTGCTGTCCTGACAGCTCTGCCATTATGGAATGTGCTCCTGAACTGTGAGCCATAGTAAACCTTCTCCTCCTTAAGTTGTTTTCATTAAACTATTTCTTTTTTTTTTTTTTTAAGATTTATTTATTATATATAAGTACACTGTAGCTGTCTTCAGACACTCCAGAAGAGGGCGCCAGATCTCGTTGTGGATGGTTGTGAGCCACCATGTGGTTGCTGGGATTTGAACTCTGAACCTTCGGAAGAGCAGTCGGGTGCTCTTACCCACTGAGCCATCTCACCAGCCTCTTCATTAAACTATTTCATCACAGCAAGAGGAAATGAAACTAAGATGAACACCCAGTGCCTGGTACTGGGGGAAGAAGAACACCAGCTGTTAGTCCTATGGCTGAGTTGTATCCTTCTAGAAAAAACCTGACATATATTGGCAGCTGAGGTGGTGACAAACAGCCTTAGAGCCACTGTGGCTTGGATTTGGTTAATCTCCATTGGGATTATCTATTAGAAACTTGGTCCCCAGGGTGGCACCTCTGGGTGGTGGTTGAGCCTTTAATATATAAGGCCTGTGCCAAGCACTAGGGAGGAAGATCCAGGCAGACATGTAGACAAGTCCAGCCTAGTCTACACAGTGAGTGCCAATCTAGCCAAGGATACCCAGTGAGTCCCTGCTTTAAGAAAGAAAAAAAAATAAGTGCCTTACTTGGTGGTCCTTGGGATAATTGTGAATGTGCCTTAGGAAGGGATCATGGAACTCCAAGCTTTCTGGCTCCCATTGTGTGTGTGTGTGTGTGTGTGTAGATGCATGTATGTGTATAAAGGTGTAGTTGCATCTGTGTGTGAAGGTATAGGTGCATGTATGTGTGACGGTGTAAGCACATGTGTAAACATGTGTATGTGGAAGCCAGAGGACTGTGGTGCAGAGGACCATGCCACAAGACAGAAAACTTGGTAAGGTCTAGCAGGTTCAGAAACCCAAGTAATTCTCATATCTGAGAACTGGTAGGTTTTAATCTACTCCCGACCAGGTTCTTGTCCTGGAACACGTGACCACGATATCCCATGGAGAGGACTGTGACAATGAGTTACATAGGAGCAATACCTGAAGTCCCTCCACATGCAGATGAGGCATCCCTAACATCTTGGATCAAGCTCATAGAAAGCATCTGCTTTTAGGCCCCAACCTACTCTAAAATGAATATAAGACCCTACCCACAAGGAATAAAATACATGAGTTATTTCATCAAAGACTGTCTGAGAGTGTCTGTCTTATAGAGCTGTAACACCTTGGGAAGAGAATTCTCTCCCAAAGCTTTTGTTGCTGGGAGCTGCTCCAGCCTAAGCCAGTCTTGGCTCTTGCTCTCCCCCCCCCCCCCAGAAAGCCACAACTCTTTGGCTGCTCTGGCCCCACAGGTAGATCCCTTCGGATAGCACCTGGAATGCAGACCATCGGCAGAGGACAACCTGGGATTCAGGGCCTCACGAGCTTCACTTTGGTTATTTTGGGACAAGGTCTCTCACTGGCCGTGGCTCAGCAAGTAGCCTAGTTTAGCCAAGGAGACTCAAGGTCCACTTATCTCTGCCTCCCTAAAGTTACAATATTAGGATAGTCTCACCCCACCTGCTCTGTGCCATGGTATACGACCCATGCGTTAAGGTCAGAGGGCAACTTGTGGGAGTCTATTCTCTCCTTCCACCTTGTCCTGGGGATTGAACCCTGGTCATTGGGCTGCTGATAAGAGCCTTTATCTTCACATAAATTAGGTGTGTGTGTGTGTGTGTGTGTGTGTGTGTTGTGTGTATTTATGTGTAACTTTGACATGGCACATATGTAGAAATTAGAGGACAACTTGCAGGAGTCAGTTCTCCTACCATGTGGGTCCTGAGGATCAAACTTAGGTTGTCAGATTTGGCAGAAAGCACCTTATCCACTGAACAATGTCACTGGTTCAGACTGATCTCCCTCCCTCCCTCCCTCCCTCCCTCCCTCCCTCCCTCCCTCCCTCCCTCCCTCCCTCCCTCCCTTCCTCTCTTCCTCCCTTCCTTCCAACCTCTCTGGTTTCCTATTTTGAGATACAAGTTTTCCTTCCCACACAAGTTCTGATAAGATTGATGTCACGACTTGCTATAGTCTAAATGTGAGTATTGTATGGCAGAGGTCTGGTGCTAACAGTTTGATTTTCATGGTGGTGCTCTTCAGTGGTGGAAGTTTTAATACAAGGGATTGGTAGGAGGTCTTTAGGTCATTGTGGGGATGCTCTAAGAATTGTGTGGCCTTACATCAAATTCTTTTTCTGTTTTTGGCTCATTCATGAGTCTAGTGGTTTGTTTGCACTCCTAGCATTGGTATTGTTTGATGTTGAGTTGAAACATCTAGAACCATGAGCCAAAATAGTCTTTGTTAATAAGCGTTTCTATTTCAGGAATCTCATCATAATTATAGACAGCTAATAAAATACCTTATCAATGAGTTGCAGGAACTCAGATTTCTTGTTTTGTTTTGGGTAAGAACTATTATATATATATATGTATATATATATATATATGTATATATATATAACACACACATATATTCCACATTTCAATTTGTATTAGTTCTTTGGAAATTTTACAATCATATTTATTGCCCTTCTTCAACTTCTTTCAGATCTACCTCCCTTCCCTACACACCTGAGTTGGTATCCGTTAACCAAGCAGAGAAGGTCTGGAGTGAGTCAACTGTTGACAAAGGGAACACTGACAAAGGTAAGAGTGACAAAGGCAACAGTGACAAAGAGAACACCGACAAAGGGAATACTGACACAGGGAACAGTGACAAAGGGGATACTGACACAGGGAACAGTGACAAAGGGAATACTGACACAAGGAACAGTGACAAAGGGAATACTGACACAGGGAACAGTGACAAAGGGAACAGTGACACAGGGAACAGTAACAAAGGGAACACTGACAAAGGCAATGCTGACACAGGCAAGAGTGACAAAGGCAACACTGACACAGGCAAGAGTGAAAAGGCCCCAGCTCTTCTGATTCAGAGGATTGACACAGCCTTTCTTGGTGTGGGGGGTGGCAAGGAAGAATTTTAACAGGATGTGCAAAAAATGTCCACCTAATTTTCTCTCCTGGATGCCTATGGCCTGAAGTCTGCTCCTCTACAGGACTCTTCCTACTGAGATTAGCTAACTCTGTCTTCCTGATCCAACTGTATACTATAAATCCTGCCTCCTGTGTATCTGTGCATATTAGCACTGCCCCCTTGTCCAGCTGAATGCAGTAAACCTTGTTCAATTCTATGTAATAAACATGCTGAACTTGGGAATGGGTACAGTTGTTTCTTTAGGCAAGAGCCCAGAACTCTTGATCCGGACTCTTCTGCTCCCTACACTACCTGGTGAGTTCTGAGTGAGTCAGAGATTCTGTGTCAGAAAACAACATAGATGACATCCAAGTACTGCTAGCTGAGGCTGCCCTCTGCTTACATGCACACACATATACATATGTACAGAAGAAGTGTGCTTTTTTAAAATTCCAAGAGCTTCCCTTTATAGTGTAGCTGAGTCAAGGCTTAGGTATTTTGTTATATTAATGGAAAATGGACTAATATATCATCTCAGACAAGCACTATTAAAATTAACTCCCCAGGGGGACTCAACAGTCACTATTTGTCTGTCTGTGCCTGCAGAGCTGGAATGGAATTGTATTCATGATGAGACTCCTTGGTGTCTTTCCTCTTAGAATTATTCTCCTGTATATCTCACCCCTACCCCAGTACTAGTTTTCTCAAGAAGAATGCTGGGAGTTGTCATGAGAGCCATTGTTAAGACCCCATCCCTAGCCAAGCCCAAGTGGGCTCTGTGAAATAATGCCTCTCAAGCACCAAGCAAACCACGGCACTGAACAAAGTGTAGTTGCTACCAGCATGGCTATCATCTCCTGCCCATCTCACCCACCTAATACCTGCCTGCTCATCTTCCACAGTTGAGAAGAAATCTGGATTCTCAGGTTTCCTGGGTCCACAGCTACCCTTGGTGGTTGAGGCTGCAGCTGCAGAGTCCAAGGGCTGGGCATATGGCTTGGGCTCAGAGCCTGTACAGAAAGGAGGAATAAAGGGATCAGGACTTCCTCCTGGACAGGGGAAGCTAGGACTTGACTCTGTACCTGTCACTGCTTGCCCTGGGCAACAGTGGTGGTTAATATTGACTGTCAACTCGACAGGATCTAGAATCAGCTGGAAGACAAGCTTCTGGCATGCTTGGGAGGGATGCTCTCGACTAGGTTCACCGAGGCAGGACGACCTGTTCACTCTGGGTGGCAGCATTCAAAACGGTGGCCCTGGACTAATGAAAGTGAGCGAAGCACCAGCGTTCAATGCCCTCTGTTTCCTGATTGTAGTTGCAATGCAGTCAGCTGCTTCAAGTCTCTGCCAATATGCTTTCCCCACCATGATGGATGGCACCCCTAAACTGAGCCAGAATAAACTCTCTTCTTTCTTTCTTTCTTTCTTTCTTTCTTTCTTTCTTTCTTTCTTTCTTTCTTTCTTTCTTTCTTTCTTTCTCTCTCTCTCTCTCTCTCTCTCTCTCTCTCTCTCTCTCTCTCTCTCTCTCCTCCTTTCTCTCTTTCTTCCTTATAAAATAAAAGTATTTATTTAGGGGCTTACAGTCCCAGAGGGTTGGAGTCTTTGACCATTATGGTGGGAGCATGGCATGATGCTGGGGCAGTAGCTGAGAGCTTACATCCTTGTCTACAAGCACAAGGTAGAGGGGGGGGGGGACAGAGACAGACAGACAGACAGACAGACACACACACACACACACACACACACACACACACACACACACAGAGAGAGAGAGAGAGAGAGAGGTAGATAAATAAACAGAAGGGTATGTGAATGATTGAATAGATGTAGATTGTAGGATGGTTGATTTGACAGGTTGATGGCTAAATGACTGATGGTAGTTAAATGTATGGATGAATGGATATTGATTGATGGTTGGTTGAATAGATGGATAGACGATTAGGAGAGTGGGTGGGTGACTGGGTAGGATGTGGATGGATTTTGGACTGGCTAGACTGTAGGTTTGGCTGGGTGACTAGTCAGATAGAAGATGTAGAGTTACATGAGTGAATGGGTGGATGGCAGATAGTTATTTATTGGAATGGTTCTATAGTTACATGATAGTTTGTATGGAAGAAAGAAAGAATAGATATAAGGATGGCTGGGCGGATGAATCAAAGGAAGGATAGAAATATAGGACAGTTAGCTTGTTTACTGGCTAGAACCCAGGCTGGATGGTTGGGTGGTGGGCTGCAAGGGAGAATGCTCGGATGGATGGGTAGACGGGTGGGTGGGTGGGTGAGGAGATTAGCTAGATGGAGAGATGCACATTCAGGTAATCTGCAGGGCTGGAGTCTTACAGATGCAAGTGGGCAGAACTGAGGCTGAGAGGCCAGAGAGAAAGGGACCCCAGGGCAGATATAGACCACTGCATCATCACTGACTACAAAGTAACTTAAAAATTATGAGCAGAAGGTGATACTGTATTAGTAGCTGAGGGAAGAGAACAGAGAGCCCCTGTGCCCTGCGGCATGGGGGCATAGCAGGTCTCAGTCATCTCTCACATTGTGCCTGGCTCTGTAGTCTAGCCTCGTTATTTCTATAGAGGGTCCTATGAGGGACTCAAAGAGTCAGTTATTGAGTCTTAAAGGAGCATGGGAAAGCCCTTCTTGGTGTTGAGGGAAGAGCATTTGTTCCCTAAATATGAGGACCCGAGTGCCCAGCATCTGTGTAAAAAGCCACATGAGGCCATGAATACTTGCAATCCTATTGCTTTGAGGGTAGAGACAGGTGAGCAGAGGCCCATACCCCCCCCCTCTCTCTCTCTCTCTCTCTCTCACACACACACACACACACACACACACACACACACACACTCACATATTGTCCTTTCCCCCAGTGCTTTAGGACTAACAACCAGAGAATCAAAGGTAAAGGAGTCACCTAACAAAGCTAGACAGCTAGATGAGGCAAGGCCTGCACAGGGAAAGGGACTCAGGATCCTTGGCTTTTCTCTAATGAGCAGCCTCTCAGCCTAGGTTCAGGCTGAGCGCAGCATCATCCTCCCCCACCAGCCCCTGTGGCCTCAGCCATAAAAGGGTGTAACAGTCACTGTCAGCGCTTACAGTTCACTCCCCCACCTGCCTGCTAGCCTACAAATCATCATCTCAACCTGCTTGAACCCAAAAACAAGGCGTGCTGGATGGCTAGGATCCAAGACCCAGGCGGCAGGAGGACACCTAAGGGATCCATGCCCTGTGAGCTAACTCTCCCAGGTTGCCACTACAGATGGATTTAGTACCTTCCACGGGCTCTGGGAAGCATCCCATGTGGGCATCTCTGCTTAATGATCAGAACCCATCACAAAAGCGGCCCCAGAACTGAATTGGTTTCAAATTCCAGTTCCTTGTGTGTGCTGGCTGTGTGAGCAGGCTGCTCAGCCTCTCTGAGCCCAGCCTCAGTGAAGGTCAACAGTAAGTCCCTCTTTAACTGCACCCCAGTTCCCAGGCCACCTCTCTCTCTCTCTCCAGCCCCAGCCATAGACTCTGGCTCTTTTGGTCCCAGCACAAAGGGAGTGTGTGAATCAGATGACCTGGTGTTCTCTCAGGTACAGCATTCCCTTCATTGCGGAAACATATGATATTCTGAACAGGGAAACATACGATATCTGCAGGTGGCTGGGATAGACAGAGGTCTGACCAGCAGTTATGGGAAGATGGAGGCATAGAGGGCCAGAAAACGAAGGGTGCCATGGTCAGTTCAAGGCAGGAGGATCAGGAATTCAAGGTCATCCTTGACCACATAGTGAATTTGAGGCCAATCTAGGGTTTGTGAGATGCTCTCTCAAAAGGGAGGGAGGGAGGGAGGGAGGGAGGGAGGGAGGGAGGGAGGGAGGGAGGGAGGGAACAGAACATGGTCTCATCCTAAGGAGTGCTCATGCAAGCCACAGGGAATGTAATATAAGAACCCAATCCCTACATAATTAAACCAAGGCCCCTAGAAAGAACATGAACCCGTGTGTGTGTGTGTGTGTGTGTGTGTGTGTGTGTGTGTGTGTTTGCTTGCATAAGTGTGCACGCTTGAGAGAGGTGCATGCTTCAGAATTTAAAATCTACTTTTCTCTTTCTTTTTTGAGACATAATCTCATGGAGTCCCTGTTGACCTTGAATTCAACTATGTAGCCAAGGATGACCTTAAACTTTTGATCCTTCTGCCTCCACCTCCTGAGTGCTAGCATGACGGCCAAGACACAGCATACTGGGGTGGGACCTCACGAAAGCTAGGCAAGCACCCTACTGACTACATCCCTCACCCCCTCCAATCTCCCCATTTCAATTGTCTGTCTTGGCTGGTTTACTCATCCTGTTACTGTTCCAGGAGCCAACGATGCTAGGGACCCATGCTCAGTTACCCAGCTCCCCAAGGGAGCTCATCAGCTGGTGATGTGGTGGATTTTCCTACCGTAAATTTCTCACAGAGCCTTGGGGAAACGTTTTTTCTGAGAAAAAAAAAAGGAACCCCAATAGTGCTCTGGGAAAAATTGACAGTCATGGTCTCTGAGGTTGACTTGGGCAAAGCCTGCCAATCAGCTAAGAAAACAAAACAAAACAAAACAAAAAACCTCCCGTGCGGACGATTAGCCAGTGCTTTAGGGGTTTCTGCCTGGGTGGCGGTCCACTACTTGCCTCCTTACCTCGCTTAAATGCCCATCTCTTCAGCCACAACTTGGAGAGAGCCGGCCAGGAGTGGTTGAGCACTGAGTCAGCCATGGGTACCTCATGCATGCGAGGAGGGTGCAGCTCGGCCCCAGGGAGCAGAAGCTTAGACTGGGGATCCCTGCCAGAATGGGGCTGCCAGCAAGGGTGGGGGGGCGGAGACTGCCTTCAAGGCCTGCCAGAGACATCAGCTTACGGGAGCCTGGGTTGGAGGAGGAGAGCTAGACATTGCAACAGTGGAGGGGGGCAGATCCTGGGGCTACAGGCAAAGCAGGGCTCAGCGCCTCCAGGTCTCCTTCAGCCCAGATCCAGGGGGCCACTCACTCTGGTCCAACAAGACACTCCTGAGAGAAAACAAGCCCACCCTGCATCTGAGGGGAGCTTGGTTATGTCTGTCAGTCTGCCTCTATGTGTATTTCTGTGCTCATTGTGTGTTTGACAGGGCAATTATCTATTTACATCGAAAGTGTGAAAGTTCTCTATTACACACACACACACACACACACACACACACACACACACACACACACGGTTTTGTGACTGTGTGACTCTTGTATATGGTGTGCATGTGTGCTTGAATATGCACTTGAAGGTCAGAGTCAATCTTAGAGTCACTCCCGAGGATCAATGTCCATACTATTTTTGAGACAATATCTTTCATTAGCCTGGAGCACTCCCATTAGGCTATGCTGTCTGGCTAGTGTTCCCTAGTGGTGTGTCTGCCTGTCTCTGACTGTCCAGAGCTGGGGTTTTAAGTACACACCACAGTGCTCAGCTGTTTTTGCATGGGTCCTGGGACCCAAACTTATGTCCTCAAACTTGCAAAGCCAGCGTGTTACCTGCTAAGGCATCTCTCTAGCTCTTGTTTTACTTTTAAGGTCAATTTTTTTTTGAAATAAAAAAAATCACTTTGTTCTGACTAACTCACAAATAAAAAGATCACATAACTGGTTTAGGGAAGCCACTCACACCAACACCCACCCTGTGCCTCACTTGGTGCATCTCCATGAATTCTGTGCTGTCAGAGTAGCCTCTTGTCTAAGCTGTGAGGATTTGCTTTCACTACCAATTACATTTCCATGCACGTATACACCATACACACAACACCAAAAGCATAGCAGAGCTGAAACTAGGAAAACCTGTTAGCTTTATATTCTCTCTCCTGCCTCATGCCCTTTCTCATCATCTAATCTTACCCTTAGCTCCATCAAAGTTAGGCTGCATCTACACTTACAGCTGCTTACACTGTGTAGTATACTTACATGCATTGTAGGATAGAGTCTACATATGAGGGAGAATATAGATTTTCTTATAGAAGGGATCTTGAGTAACCCAGACTGACCTGGAATTCACAGAGTAGTTGAGGATGACCCTTAACGTCTAACCTTCGACCTCTTGGGTGCTGAGATGACACATATGTACCTCCATGCCTGGTATATGTGGTGCTGAGAACAGAACCCGTGGCTTCCTTCATGCTAGGCAACTGACTTTCTTGAAACAAGACCTCAAGTACTCCAGGCTGGTCAACATTATTACAGAGCAGAGGACAACCCAGAATTCCTGGTCCCTTGACTCCTGCCTCTGTCTCCTCATGACTGGGATGACAGGTGTTGAGTTCCAACTTGTGCAGGTGGACCCACATCTGAGCATCAAGGTGTAGTTAAGTGTGGCTGTAGACAGCGTGACTCTCAGTATTCAGGAGGTGGAGGCAGGAACATCAGAAGTTCAAGGCTAAAATGGACTGAAAAATTCATGTAGCTGTGAAGAATGAAATTATGTCATTCATAGAACAGTGGATGGAACTGAAGATCACCAAGAGTGAGGTACAGCAGGGTTGGGAATAGAAATGTTGCATGTTTTCTTTCACATGCATAATCTAGAGTATATATACTTACATGTATGAGAGAGGCTATACAAAGTTTGAGGCCAATCTGGGCTACATGAAACTCAGAGAGAGAGAGAGAGAGAGAGAGAGAGAGAGAGAGAGAATAGTATAGTGTAGTATGGTATGGGGGAGAAAGAAGTCAAAGCTAGGGAAAGGAGGAAGTCAAGAGAATAATGATACATTTGAATATATATATGCAGAAATGAAAACTATTTGAAGGGAGGGGAGTCCAGCAAGAGAAGCAGATAGGTTAGGAGGGCATGGGAATGTAAAATAATAATAAATAATGGGTGGTTTTGAAAGCCGTGTATGTGCAGGTACATGACAAACTTACACTTGTCCATGGGGGTGCTGCCCCCTGGTGGTAGAAGCCCCATGCTTGGCTTCATTTCGAATGGCCCCAAACTCCACGCTTTGCCTACTTGGTTCAGGACACACTCAGGAGCTCACATTAAGGCAAACTCATCTTACATAGTCCCTCTTCCCTCATTGTGGGAAGCCATTTCAGAGTGGCAGTTGCAGAGTGGCAGTTACAGAGTGGCAGTTACAGAGTGGCAGTTGCAGAGTGGCAGTTGCAGAGTGGCAGTTACAGAGTGGCAGTTACAGAGTGGCAGTTGCAGAGTGGCAGTTGGCTACTGCTGGCCACCACACATACATAGGCAGTAAAAGTTCTTTTGCCAAGATGAGGTTTTGAGAATTAACCAAAGTTAACCAATCAGATGAGAGACAAGTTAACCAATCAGATGAGAGACAAGTTAACCAATCAGATGAGAGAGAACGCCTCTCCTAGGCCTATATAAGCAGCACCAGTTCTGGGCTTGGGGTCTGTCTCTTCGCCTCTACAATCAAGCTCTCCCAATAAACGTGTGCAGAAGGATCCTGTTGCAGCGTCGTTCTTCCTGGCCAGTCGAGCGTGCGCAAGACCTCATAATAAAATATTTAATTGTCTATGAAACTCAAGCAATACTGTACTGAAAGCAAATTCCAGAATAGTGGTGTGGGGCACACGATCTCCAACAACCGTAACTGTAAACCTGGAACTATCTATGATCCTGCCTCTCTGCACCCGACCATTGCCCTACTCCCATCCTGCCTCTGCCCCCACCAAGCCAGAGACGATTCTGAATCCCTCCACCTCTCCAGAACCCAAATAGTCCCCAAAGTCTCTTTCTGGTCTTCTCTCTGTGCGTCCTACGTGTTTTGACTTTGGCTGACTGCTATCTTCCCCTGGGAAGGAAACAAGAGGGAACAGAGGGGAGGGGAGGAAGAGGAAAGGAAGGAAGAGCAAGGGAAGGAAGAGAAACAGAAGAGAGGAAAGGAACAAGGAGAGAAGGGGCACCCTTGAGACCCCAAAGGCTCTCTGCAAGGGACCAGAATGTGGTCCAGCATCTCATGTACGATGGCGCAGCTTAGTTGTTTATCAAACAGCAAGCAGGTTGAAAGAACCTTATAAGACAAATAACTGCTATAAATGAGGTTACAACATAGGCTCATAAGTCTGCTTCCAGTTGTGTTTGTTACTTGAGTCAGCTGGAGCAGGTGAGTTCATCCCTTCTTCTTAAAAAACCCATTCCTTCCCTTTGTGGCTCTTTCTTTGCAGTTCAATAAATACAGAGCAAAGCACTTAGTCATGGACACACAGACATGGGGATAGATTTACAAGGCAACATACAGTCTAGCACCTATTCAAACTCAGACAGTGGACAGTTAGGAGATGATAGAAGACAAGGAGAAAGAAGTAGAGAATTCAAATCTAGCCTCTCCCTTGGTAAAACTGTTCCAAAGCAAAGTGCTTTTAATTATTTCCCTTAGTTTGGCACTGACTTATTATTGGTGACTCTTGAGTTAATCATTAATGTGTTTCCCTTTACCAACTAAGTATCACTCTAGTCCATGGAGTGCATTTGAATGCCCTAAGTGGCTGTCTGAAACCATGGCAATAGCTGCTGCATACAAACTTTCCCCCAGGCTACATACCTATGATAAAGTTCAATTAGACATAGTCAGAGATCAACAACTGTAGCCAGTAATAAACTAGAACAATTAATGCTGGCATGGAGCTGCATGGCTGTAATCTCAGCATTTGGGAGACCGAGGCAAGAGGATCAGGATGGGTTTGGAGTCAGCCTGGTTGAAAAGACTGTTCTAAAAAGACAAAACAAAGGCTGGTAGATGGCTCTAGCCCCGAGACCAGAGGATCCCTGGAACCTACTTGGTGGAAGGAAAGAACCGAATCCTAAAACTTGTTCCTGGCCTCTGTATGTGTGTATGTGTGCATGTATGTGTGTTTGTGTGCATGCATGTGTACATGTGTGTACGTGCGTGCACATGTGCTGATCTCCCAGAATGTCTGAGTTTGATTCCCAGTATTATTACCAGGTAGCTTATGAGCAACAGTGAATCCAGCGCCAGAGAATCCAACTCCCTCTTCTGACTTCCTATGGTGCTTGTACTCATGTGCTCCCCTCCTCCACAGAAAATAATCCTGAAAATCAGCAACACAGGGCTAGCAACTTGGCTCAGTTAGGAGAAGGTGCATGCCAGCAAGTCTGACGATCTTAGTTTGATTCTTAGGACCAATATGGTGGGAAGGAAAGACCTGATTTCTACAGGTTATTCTCTGTTCTCTACACACATGCATGCATGTGCACACCACACATACACATAAAGACCTGATTTCTACAGGTTATTCTCTGTTCTCTACACACATGCATGCATGTGCACACCACACATACACATAAAGACCTGATTTCTACAGGTTATTCTCTGTTCTCTACACACATGCATGCATGTGCACACCACACATACACATAAAGAAATGTAATAGAACACATTTTAAAACCAATAAATGGATAAACTAAAAAAAATCAAACATAAAAGACAATAAAAGCAGTAATTAAAGTGATGCCAATTCCTCCAGGATACTTCATGCTAAGTAGGCTTTTCAGACCTAGGTTTATAGTGGATAAAGGAAACAGAAAACCTCAGAGAAACAGGGGCAGTGGGACTAACTGAGGGATGGGTATATTATGAGCCTTAAAAGAGGATTTATTTCTTTTTATTTTATGTATGTGTTTTTTCTACATGTATGTATACCTACCATATGTGCACTGGACATGCAATGCCCTTGGAGATGAGAAGAGGGTGCTGTGCTCTCTGGAGCTGGAGTTACAGGTGGTTGTGAGCCACCCCATGTGGGTGCTTGGAACTGAACCTTGGTTCCCTGCAAGAGCAGCAAGTACTCTTCGCCACCAAACTACCCCTCCGACTCCACTGGGATTTCTTTTGAGGTAAAACACAGGAAGTGCCTGTGACATATACATGTTTTATGGGTGGGGACAGCCCAGGAAGCAAGGCTTCACCACAAGAACACAGAACAAAGGAAAGGGCGGGGTGACTGATGTTTTCTGAGCTGCTACAATCTGCCAGGCACCAAGCTCAACGAGCTCTTGTGCATGACCTCGGGACTTTTTCCTCACATAGAAGCCCAGAGAGGTTGTGCAATGTCACCCAGAGGTGGGAATGTTAGGATTCGAACACATGACCTATCTAAAATGACGCTCCAGCACTAACCACAAGAGTGAGCACAGGCGCATTTCTAGATTGGTGTTGGGAGTTGGGGAGACCTGGGAGGCAGAGATGGTTCAGTCCAGATTCACTGAAGAGTTTGCAGTTAACCACATGTGCGTGACCTATGCATGAGCACATTCTGGTGTGTGTACAAGTGTGAATGTGTGTGAGGCAGGAGGTTGACCTGGAGTGTTTCCCACAATCGCTTTCCGTCTTATTTGTAAACTTAGTTAATTATTAGTTGATTATTAATTTGCACGTGTGGGCACAATCCACAGAATGTGAGCAGAGGTCAGAGGGCAACTTGCAGGAGTCAGTTCTCGCTTTCCAATGTATGGATCCCAGGGCTCAGACTCAGGTCCTCAGGCTTAGCCTCTACCTGCTGAACCATCTTGCTGGCTCCCACCTTATTTTTTATTATTTTTATTTTTGAGACCGGCTTTCCCTGATTCTCCTTGAGGTTCACTGATTCAACTAAACTAGTTGGACAGAGAGCTTCAGAGATCCTGTCTCTGCCTCCACAATGCTGAGATATCAGGCCTGCACCACCATGCTCAAAAACTTTTTTTTTTTTTCATGAGTTTAGGGGAGCTGAACCAGGTTTTTACTCTGTGCTATCTCCCTAGGTCCTCTTCAAGACCCATGAAAAGCTGCTTCGTACAGGAATTTACAGTTACAAGAAGGGTGCTCAAAGGTGGGTACAACTTGGAGTTTTCCCTTAGAAACCAGGGTGACTCTTGGAGGGTCCGCCCTGTGGGAGCCACATTCAAAACCTGTCTCCTACCTAACTCACCACCTCCGTTAGAGTGGTCAGCTCTAAATTCACTGCTACATGACTCCGGGGGTCGCCTTCCTACACCCGAGAGTGCACAAAGTCAACAGAAACTGAGAAAGCTGTAGTCTTGGGTGTGCCTGGTCAAACCACAGCCTGCCTCCTCACCTCACTCCATTCCGGCAGTTATTGTGGGAGGTTCCTCAAACTGGGCCACAAAGGGAGCCACCAGTGACTCCCCAGGGTTAAGGGCCTACAGCTGGAGGGCTATTGAGCCGAGGGTGGTCCCCATTTGGAAGACCTGGAAAGAATGGCTTTTCAGCAGATGTCAGCCTTAAAATTTTGCTTTGCAGACAGGATTCTCCAAGCCTGTATCAGGCAAGGCTGAACAAAACCCCGGAGCCAATGCTTTGAAAGGTGAAGAGGTCAAGCTACAGTGTGGATTATGCGTGCATACCTGTTACCCCAGAACTGGGGAGGCACAAGTAGGAATGCTGGGAGTTGGAGGCAAGCCTGGACTGCATGGTGAGACCCAGATTCAAAAGCAAAACAAAACAGAACAAGGCAAAACACAGACACCTGCTGAAAAGGCACTTAGACTTCTTCCCTCATCCCTGGCCCCCTACTCCTCCGTCCCCACACAGGCTTTGCTTACAAAAGGTTCCTTCAGACTCCATCATGGGTCTCCTCTAGACCAGGTGGCCTCTGAACTCCCGATGTAGCTGAGGATAACCTAAACCCCTAATCCTCCTGCCTCCATCTCCTAAGTGATGCTTGACAGCGTACAACACCCAGCTTTGACTTATGCAGTGCTAGGGATGAAACCCAGGACTTTGCCCATGCTAAGCAAGCACCCTATCAATTGAGCTATCTCCCCAGCACCCTCCAGGGTCATTTTAGGATTCCTGATCTCTGCAGTGCAAACAGCTGCCCCACTCTCTTACAGTTATGTCCCGGCTGTAGGAGTCAATCTCCTGCCTCACAGACTCTCAGACTTGCAGATCCCGAAATGCCCACCACTCCTCAAGATGGTCACTCACCCATGAGTTCCCGATTCTTGCTCAGGTAGGTAACTGGCTTTGTTAACAGCTCTTGCAGCTCCCATGTCACACAACCAGGGTTTCAAGGGACACGTGGGCCAGGCTAACCACAGAGTGGCTCAACTCTGCCCAGTTTCCTCTTTCTAAGCTACCGGCTTTTAATGGTTGTCTTCATCAATATTGAGCAGCAGGCAGCAGGGGTCAGCAAGGAGAGGAGAAAACAGGCAGAGGAGGGTTGTGAGAATCTGGGAGTCCACCCTCAGCCTGTACCTGCTGTAGGTGTTACAGGGAAGTGAAGTAAATAAAGTAAAGCCTCCCACGAGGGGAGCTCTGGCAGCAGCACTGAACCCCCACCAGACAGCTTCCTGTGGAGCCAACTGCTGAAGAGGAACAGGGTGTGAGGGCCTCACCCTAACACTCAGGCACACAAACAGACACATGGGACATGCAAGTCACATGTCTCTAGACAGACGCACGCTGGAACACATATGGGGACAGACACATATGTGGGTGTGTGGACCCATGGAAACATGTGGAGCTGAACGCTGGGTTTGTAAATGTCTACCAGCGATCATTCTGCTTGGTAACTGTCTGTTCTCCCGGTGTAAATACTGCCACCACGGCTAACTCTACTTCTTCAACTAACGCACTGTTACCAGAGCTGTTAAGGTTAGAGCTTGAGTCCTGGCAGTCTCCTAACAAACCAGATTAAGCGACTCATTCTCAGAAAGTCAGTCGAGGAAATGGCTCAAAGGGTCAAGTGCTTGCTGTGCAAGCAAGTGGAATTGATTTTAGTTCCCCACCCCCACTTGACTAAATAAAGTCAGGGTGTGGTAAGGCCACCTGTAATAACTCCAGTACTGAGCTGGCAGACAGGAGATTCCCAGGGAAGGGCAGGCTACCCAGCCTGATCCAGTGTTCCAGGTTCAGTGAGAGACATTGTCTCAAAAATAAGTGCATGTGGTGGTGCACGCCTTCAATCCCACTGGGCAGGCAGAGGCAGGCGCACAATCTGAGGCCAGCCCAGTCTTCAGAGGAAGTCCTAGGCAACCAGGGCAAACAACAGTGAGAAGTAGAAAAAGTGTATCTATTCAGGGTTGCTGCACCTGTAAGAGGACCAAACAGCCCCCTGCTCCTCCCACCTCTTCCCTCCAAGTCCATCCTTAGAGACCTGGTATTAGATGTAGGTTTAAATAGAAGGCAAGAGGTATACACAGGGGCGGAGAGATGGCTCAGTGGTTAGGAGTGCTTGCTACTCTTCTAGAGGACCTGAGTTCAGTTCCCAACACCTACACCGAGTGCCTCATAACTGCTTAATTTCTGCTATAGAAGGTCCTGTGCCCCTTCTG
This sequence comes from Mus caroli, assembly GCF_978045245.1. Lineage (NCBI taxonomy): Eukaryota > Metazoa > Chordata > Mammalia > Rodentia > Muridae > Mus > Mus caroli. The sequence continues at coordinate 126,153,950 of NW_028227265.1, forward strand.
ACCTCTATAGGCACCCGAACACAATTGCATGCACACACACACGCACATATCCACACACAGACAAACACACATACCCCAGACACTTACACACACAAGCACATATTCATATACAGACAAACGCACATACCCACAGCCACCTGCATATATACATTCATATAATCACACACAAACAAACACACATACAGGTACATGCACACATATGCACACATGTGCACACACACATACACACTTAATAATAGGAATGAATATAGAATATCTTCACTCCTACCTCGATGGGTACACCAGTACCTGAAAAGGTGAGAAGAAGAAGGGTTCACACTTGGCTCCACACTGGAACTGAGTGAGTGGTCTCTTAGCATGTGACTCTTGTGAGTTCTCAAATGTGGCCCTCTGGGAAACAGTTATGTACAAATAGCAGAGTTTACACATGCAGAGATTCCTGGATGGATACACTGGGCTTTGCACAGACATGAGAAACTGGGCATAGTTACACACATGCTGTGTAGAATAGTAGTGTCTATATGTGCAGAAAGCTCTGAGTAGGCACACATTATACTCTGGGCTCTGCACATATATGTGGAACTGTGTGCACATGCACAGGTGAACACATAGAGTATAGACAGCGAGGCCATGCCGTGGCACACAGGATGCACCACAAGCAAGAGCAACAGAAGAAAGTGTTTTGGCTACAGTTCCAGAGGGCTAGATGTCCTTTAATGTCAGGAAGTCAAGGAAGCAGGGGTCGGAAGCTGAGAGATCACATCTTTATTCACCACCAAGAAGCAGAGTGCAAATTGGAAGGGTGGTAAAGCTACATACTCTCAAGACTTATCCCTAGTGACAGTCTTTCTCCAGCAACACTGTACCCCAAAAGTTCTATAACCTCCCCAAACAGTACCACCAACTGGGGACCAAATGTTCAAATACACAAGCCTACGGGTGGTGTTTCCTATTCAAACCACCCTAAAGGAGACGGAGACCTCCAAGACACATGTTTACACAGGGCCCATCTGGAGACACAAGAGCATCTCACACACACTCAACCACATCTAGCCTCTCAGACTCGCCAGACCCCTGCAGACTTCTCTGGTTTGTCTTGGCTCCCAGGAGTGGATCATTAATCTTCTGGAATGTTGGGCCTGTGTTTTGTCTAAGTGGATAAAGGAGCCTGCTTACCTCAATTTGATTCCTGATCCCACATTAGTAGAAGGAGAGAAATGACTGCTGTGAGTTGTCCTCTGACCTCTACAGGTGTCCTGTGCAATGCAGAGCCACACACACAGACATTGAATAAATAAAAATGTAATGAGATAAAAGTATTCAGGACACTTGAAAGCTGGTGGTTAAATGCATCATGCGTTGTGTGTGAGTGTCGATGTGCAAGCAGGTGTGTGTGTGTGTGTTGGTGGAGGTTGGAGGAAACTTGGGTGTCATTGGAGGAACCCTGAGTGTCATTGGAGGAACCTTGGGTGTCATCAGAGGAACCTTGGATGTCATCGGAGGAACCTCGAGTGTCACACCACTGGTGCTTCCCATTTTTTTTTTAAATGAAGTCTCTCCCTTGGCCTCAAATTCAACAAGTAGGCTGCACTGGCTGGACAGCAAGCCCCCGGACCTGCCTATCTCCATGTCCCTGGCTCTGGAATTACCGAAGTGTGCAAGTGTGTACTACCGTGTCCAGATATTTTTACGTGGATTTCTGGGATTGAACACAGGTCCTTAGACTCATGAGGCAAGCACTTGATCCACTGGGCCACCTCTTCACCCCCATCCCACTTTTATTATTATAAACCTTGCTGTTTTAAGACAGGATCTCTCCAAGTTGTTCAGCTTGGTCTTGAACTTGATTTATAGTTCAGACAGATTCACAACTTACATGCTTTCTGCCTCAGCCTGGAATGAGAGGCTTGTACCACCATGCCTAAATAAACTTTTGACAGTGTGTGTATACTTGCTGAGGTCAGGCTGTGCCCTTGAGGTGGCTAATTTTGATTGTCAACTCGACCACATATGGAATGAACTAAAACCCAAACAGCTGGGCAGACACCTATGAGGGATTTTCTTAATTGGATTATTCGAAGTAGGAAGATTCACTTTGAATATGGGTTATATCTTCCAGTGTCTCCTCACTCATACCAGCCTGTTCATCTACCCTGTTGCTAAGACATTTCTTCTCTGGTATTTGAACTGGATTCAGACTTCTTTGGGATTCCAACTTAGACTGAAGACCAGATGCTCTCCAGGAACCCTCCAGACCTCCAGCACCAGATTGGGACTGCAGAGACATTCAGTCTTTATTGCTGGGCTGCCTCGACCTGCCAGCTTCTGAATAATGTCATATAGACATAATAATGACATATTATCTATTAAGCTTAGACTTTAGCTGACCACCTCTCTGCCAGCTCACCTCATTTAAGTTAACCTGACTATTCTATTCCACATCCTGGCACATGACCTATTACCTGTCTCTCACATATTCAGTCTTGGCACCTGTTCCTTCTACCTCTGCTGTGTCCAGTTGGTGAATCTCAAGCCTCTCAGTTCTTCCCACAGTTCCCATTTCTGTCCGGATGTTCTGCCTTTCCTTGCCTGTTTGCCTTCAACTCTTTATTAAGCCCATCAGAAGGGAAGAATGTTTACAAAATACTCAGGTAGGTGATGTTCCAATAAAAATAACAATACCAAGGTCCTGACAGACAGTACTAAACTCTCTGCTGGCACTTAAATTAACATTTGAATAATACGAAGACAACCTTTACACAGTGCACAAAAAGATTATCCCAAGTCTTGACTGAACAACTATCAGATTCTTGGCCTTTCCACCAGGAAGACAGCCAGTTTTGGACTATAGAGGCCACAACCTGTAAGCTACTCTAATAAGACGAGTGTCTGTGTGTGTGTGTGTCTGTGTGTGTGTGTGATAAGACATGTGTGTGTGTGTTCACTCATCCTACCATTTCTGTTCTTTTAGAGAACCCTAGTACAGCCCTACTCTGAGTTACTCTACGTTGTATAAAACAGTGTTTTTATTTTTTATTTTTTTGACTGTGCCATGCTCCAGGAGACTTTTACGAGGCGCTTCTGACTCTATTTTGAGAACCCAGGAACGGCCTCATCTGTCGGACACATTTCATCCAGCACAGACTGATATGTGATTTATTCCTGAGAGCAGAAAGGATCTGCCCCATAAGTTTACTTGGGTGAGTAGAAGCAGTGGGGGCACATATGCATATTAAAATAATATTAGGAAAACAAGGCCCAGAACTTATCAGACACCAGACTAGGGTAAAGGTCTAACTCTCTCACCTGGACCCCATAAAGTGATGGGCACAAAACAGGGTGACATCACACTGTTATGAACTCAGAACAACCTGTCACCCGACACCTGGTGTGTACGGCAAGGACTGAGGACACTCTAGCTGTCCTTTGAGCTTCATCTGGGTTTGGTCCCCTACTGTCTACTAGGCCAGCTGGATGACTGCCTGACCATGTTTGCTCATCTGGTTCTGATTTCCTGCTCTTCCCTGGTTCAGCCTTTCACTTTGCATGTGGACTCAGCTGTTTTGCTGTCAACCCTGATTCCACAGCCTCTGCTGTGTCTCTCTCTTGACTCCTGCTGTGATTCATTATCTTGTCACTGTGGACTCTCAGCCTGAAGTAGAATAAGGCAGAACAGACCAGATGTTAGATGCCAGTTTATTGCTTTATTTAGTGATTTACTTAAAGCTCGGCCTGCACTGCTTATTTTCCAGGGATGATTTCACTCTCGGCCCGGAGCAGAATGATCTGGATAAACCGCTGAAGCAATGGGTCATCACCCTTAACAACCCGCTGACTGCCTTGAACACTTCTGTAAACTCTCGCTTGCTTGCCTGCCCCACCTTGTGGTTTTAGAGCATAAAATGAGAACACAAACTGAACCCTGGATTGAAGTCTTTCTGAAGCTTCTAGTGGCCCAGTGGCAGTGAGACACTGGACTGTAGCCTCTGAGTAGAAACGATGAGACTAAGTAAGGAGCTCCTGGGGACAGGCAGGAATGCAAACTTGACCCCCCCCCCAAAAAAAAAACTGCCTCTGAAGCCCTGATGGGAGACTGAGGTGGCACTGGTCTCCAAGGAGAATCAGACAAATGATTCTGAATGCTTGTGATGCTCCCACAGCTCTGTGGCTACAGGATCTGACTAGGCTCCAAGTTGTAGATCTACTGTGGTCATTTCAACTAAATGGGCACTTACCTTCCATGATAGGAGGTGATTAGGTATGGGGTTATATGAGTGACCCTTGAGGTAAGACCTCTTTCTTCTTCTTCTTCATTTTCTTCTCTTCTCCTCTCCTCTCCTCTCCTCTCCTCTCCTCTCCTCTCCTCTCCTCTCCTCTCCTCTCCTCTCCTCTCCTCTCCTCTCCTCTCCTCTCCTCTCCCTTCCTCCCTTTTTCCCTTCCTTCCTTCCTTCCTTCCTTCCTTCCTTCCTTCCTTCCTTCCTTCCTTCCTTCCTTCCTTCTTTCTTTCTTTCTTTCTTTCTTTCTTTCTTCAGACAGAATTTCTCTGGGTAGCCTTGGCTGTCTCAGAGTTTGCTCTGTAGACCAGGCTGGCCTCAAGCTCTCAAGAGATCTGCCTGCTTCTGACTCTCAAGTGCTGGAATTAAATGTGTATTCCACTACTGCCTGGCTAGATCAGACCTCTTAAATCACCAAGAGGTGGCTGGGCAGACAGGTACCTGCTTGAGGGAGAAGCCAGTCTTCTTTGCCTAGCCTATGCAGCAGGCATGACTAGGGAGGTACATATAAGCTCCCCTAAGTCCTAGTTAGGGAACTCCTTTCATTATGGGGTATACACAGTCCTGATGTGAAACCCACATAGTCCTACACACCATACTTGACAACTGTAAAAGAAGATTTACACTGACTATGAGATGAAACCCTCCAATTAAAGACTCTGTGAAACTGATTGCTCTGCCTTTGATGTCATCTGGCCATGAATAGGAATTCTAGATTTGACTTTGATTAACAGAGTCTGAGAGGCTACACAGACCAGTTCCCACATATTGATTCCTGGTGTCCGATGGTCTGGGATGGTGTGGTTGAATATGCTTGTCTCAGGGAGTGGCTCTATTAGGAGGTGTAGCCTTGTTGGAGGAAGTATGTCACTGTGGGGTGGGCTTTGAGAGCCTTCTCCTAGTTGCCTGGGAGACAGTTTTCTCCTGGCTGCCTTCCAATCAAGATGCAGACCAGTATCTGCATCTTGTGCATCTGCATCTTCTCCAGTATCGTGTCTGCTTGGACACTGGTATGTTTTATGCCTTGATGACAATGAACTAAACCTCTGAACCTGTGACCCAGCACCAATTAAATGTCTTTTAGAAGAGTTGCCTTGGTCATGGTGTCTGTTCACAGCAATGGAGATGCTAGATAAGACAGATGGCTTCTCCAGAACCGTCCCAGCCTCAGAAAACGTCTGCTACAAAGACAGGGAAGTCTGAAGGCACCAGGGAAGCATCCCCACCATCTTCCCCAGAGGATGAAAATGTGCCTGTGATGCCACATCCCTCCCGGATCCAATTGCAAGTACTAGTCATGCGCAAGATCCTTCATACCTGTCCCCCATTGGCATCCACCTCCATACGGTGCTCACTAACCTCCTCCTGCTATATAGCGCAACAGCTACCATGGGGATGCTCACCAGACTCAGGCCAGCTGTATTCCTAGGAAGAGTCCTTTCCAGTGTGCCACTGAGAAAAATGCCAGCCCCTCTCCTCACCCGAGAGGATGACAACTATGGTACCTGGCCCTAAATCCAGCTGCATACTTGCCTGAAGAGGATGGAAAGCCCCTCCAGGAATGCAGAGAAATTATGAATGAGATTTCCTCCTCACAGCCTGACTTAAAGGATGAGCTGATCCCCCAATTCAGATGTGGAACCTTTTATTGATGGGAGCTGAAGCATCTAACAGGGGGAATAGCACCTGTACTGGCTGGTTTTATGTGTCAACTTGACACAGGCTAAAGTTATCACAGAGAAAGGAGCTTCAGTTGAGGAAATGATTCCATGAGATCCATTTGTAAGGCATGTTCTCAATTAGTGATAAAGGGGGGAGAGTTCATTTTGGGTGGTACCATACCTGGGCTGGTAGTCTTGGGTTCTATAAGAGAGTAAACTGAGTAAGCCAGGGGAAGCAAGCCAGTAGATAACATCCCTCCATGGCCTCTGCATCAGCTCCTACTTCCTGACCTTCTTGAGTTCCAGTCCTGACTTCCTTTGGTGATGAACAGCAATGTGGAAGTGTAAGCTGAATAAACCCTTTCCTCCCCAACTTGCTTCTTGGTCATGATGTTTGTGCAGGAGTAAAATCCCCGACAAGATAGCCCCTCACAACATCAGGACAGCAATATATAAAGAAAGAGGACTATTTACCCCAGGGGCTTAAAAAAATTGCCTCCCCAAACAAGAGGCCATATCCTCCAGCTACTAGGAGCCCAGTTGTGGCAGTGGTGCACTGCCAGACTCATAGAAAAAGTCAAGGGTGAGTGAATCAGGGGGTGATAGTGATAGTGATAGATAGTGACAGAGATAGAAGTAGAGTCTGGTAGACCAGATAACCAAACAGGCTGCCCTTCCGTGAAGACAAAGCTCCATAGTCTCCAGGAACCAATTACCCATCCATCCACCCCAGGGTATGTTTTTTTGTTTTGTTTTTTAATTTGTTTCTTGGTTTTTGTTTTTGGTACTCACTTTTTATTGGTTCATTGTGAATTTCACATCATGCACTGTAGTTGTAAGCCACCCATGGCCTACGTGAACCAGGTACTCCTGAAAGGCAGGCTGAGGCTGAAAAAGAGACTAGACGGGGAGAGAAATAAAGACACCAAGACAAAAGTACTCTGTTCAAGGCACCTTAAAGTTTACTTAGAGTCTAAGCTCATATAGGGGGTAGGCCCATCCCCTCGCCAGTCCATCCTTGGTGCCCGGAGCCAGCTTGTAAGCAATGTGCACGATAGGATGTGTCTCCGGAATGTCTCAAGGGTGTCTCAGCAGGCAGCAGGATCTCGAAGAAGAGCAGTGGCAGTTGACACCTCAAAAGAAGCCAGCCTGCTGGGCGTGGTGGCACACGCCTTAAATCCCAGCACTCAGGAGGCAGAGGCAGGTGGATTTCTGAGTTTGAGGCCAGCCTGGTCTACAACGTGAGTTCCAGGACAGCCAGGGCTACACAGAGAAACCCTGTCTCGACAAAACAAAACAAAACAAAAAATAGCCAGCTAAGTCGGAAAGCTACACTGCAGGTGGACCCACCTCAGTGGCAACAAGGTCTGCACCAGCCCGCTTCAGGCTGGGGGAGGCTACAATGCACCCTCATCTCCTGCTCTTTATCCACCCTTTGCCTTTGCAATCTATCCCCAAAACACACACACACACACACACACACACACACACACACACTGAACAAAAGAAAACAAAGCATAGAAATCATCTTGTTGTGGAAGCTAAAATGTGTCAGGGTGTCCTGCTGTTCACATTGTAAACTGCAATGAGTCACTAGTCTGGTTTGAGGTCTCTAGCTTCTGTGACACACACCATCAATACTGGGTTTTCAACGAGATTCCTCCCAGTTATCCCGTTGCGTGTCATGAAGATCTTGAAGCCTTGGATCTGCAGTCCTTTCATGCACTTCAACAATTAACAGATGGTGTAGATATTGGAGTGGATCAACTCAAAGCACTGGAGCTGGGCTTGGTTGGTAGCTGAGCTGGTGAGTATGCAGGCTCTCCAGTATAAGCGTCCACCACTAGGGTGAGCTCTCTAGCACTGTTCTGGTTAGGCCATTCAGTGAGAAGGAGGGTCAGCTCTCCCTCTCTCATATCCTCAGGGCCGGCTCAACTGCCCCACACCTCCAGAGCCAGCTCCACCAACGCTGCTCAAGTGAGGTGTAGGGCCACTCTCCTGAGTGCAGCAGCCAGTGAGAGGCTGGGCCAGCCCACCTGCTCTCGTGATCCAGTGGCCAGCTCTCCTGACTGCTGAAGGTGGCAAGTCCGGGAAAGCCTCGCTCCCATCCTCTCTTCATGGACCATACCACAATCTCATGGAAGAGGAGTGGTGGGGCCAGCACTCCTTTGCTCACCCTTGGGGCCGGGTCACCTGTGCCTCCCACCCCACATGACCAGCTCTGATATGCTGTCCAGGTAAAGTGCTGGGCTTAGTCTCCCAAGTGCTGCTGCCAGTGGGTGAGAGGTAGGGCCAGCTCTCCAGAGCAACACAGCCACTTCTGCACAGCCCCTGGAAGGGGCTGTCCCAGGTGGCTGCCCAGACCAGGAATGTCCCCATGGTCTCTAGTGGTAATATGCACCACAGACATCAACAACGAATCCTACAGCTGCATAGCCATGGACCTTGATCAGCAGGTCTCTGGATGACTTTACTTATAACATCCACTGCCATCAGGACAGTCCTGGGATACTGTGATGACATCCTTGTCACTGACCTCAGCAAAGCAGTAGCAGGGTATGTTTTAATAACTGACAAAGGAGCTACTAAAAATCAAGAGGGCTGGCTGATTATCACAGCTTTCTGCTCAGTCCAACAACCCCTCTGGAAAAACTGCCCTACAGAAATTGCAGCAAAGGTATTTGGTGGGTTCAAAGTTGCCAACACTGATCCAACAAGCTAGCAAACTCCGTCTGCAATGTGTTCAGAACAATCTCAAGCAGGGAGCTGAGGCCTCCATGCTGACACAGAAACAGGGGTCCTACATATTTGGACATCTTGAATGGACTTTACTGCCATTCAATCCAGTAGAGGGTATCAGTATTTGCTGATATGCTATGCACTCTTTTAGGCTGGGTGGAAACTCTTCATACCTGCACAGGGAATTAACTTGGAACTTGTCATGCAATACCACCCTCCACCAACCACCAGACCACTTGAGAGAATGGGTAAAATGTCACCAGTCAAATATTACCAAGAAACAGATCTTCCCAGCCAGAAATTCTGTCATCTACACTGTTTAGAATGCATTAAATGTCTTGTTTGTTTTCTTTTTTTATTAGATAATTTCTTTATTTACATTTCAAATGTTATCTCCTTTCCTAGTTTCCCCTCCGAAAATCCTCATCCCCTTCCCTCTCCCCCTCCTCCCCAACCCACCTACTCCTGCTTCCTGGCCCTGGCATTCCCCTATACTGGGACATAGGACCTTCACAAGATCAAGGGCCTTTCCTCCCATTGATGACTAACTAGGCCATCCTCTGCTACATATGCAGCGAGAGACACAAGTCCCACCGTGTGTTTTCTTTGATTGGTGGTTGAGTTCCCCAGAGCTCTGGAGGTATTGGTTAGTTCATATTGTTGTTCCTCATATGGAGCTACAAACCCCTTCAGCTCCTTGGGTACTTTCTCTAGCTCCTTCATTGGGGGTCCTGTGCTCCATCCAATGGATGACTGTGAGCATCCACTTCTGTATTTGCCAGGCACTGGCACAGCCTCTCAGGAGACAGCTATATCAGGCTCCTATCAGCCAAATCTTGTTGGCATCTGCAATAGTGTCTGGATTTGGTGGTTGTTTATGGGATGGATCCCCAAGTGGGGCAGTCTCTGGATGGTCTTTCCTTCCTTCAGTCTCTGCTCCAAACTTTGTCTCTGTAACTCCTTTCATGGGTATTTTGTTCCCTCTTCTAAGAAGGATCAAAGTATCCACACTTTGGTCTTCTTTGTCTTGTAAATGTGGTTACTCTATTTCTGAGATCATGTTTGACTATCCACCTCCACTGCTCCCAAAGGAGTCAAAGGACTTCTGAGAGTATGGACATACCTGTCTGCAGTGGTTCTTGAAAGATGTGGATAAAACTGCTTAAAAATTGTCCACTGCCTCAGCCTTTAAAGTTGCAGGTGTCAAGCAATGGGTACAATATACCTATACCAAGGCTGCTGTGGACCCAAGTCAAGAATGGAATGTGGGAGTTGACCCAGACCAACTTCAAACTTACCTTGGAAGGAGGAACTCACCTCAGCTCATACTCTGCTTCCTGATGATCCTGTGGGCATGCCTCTGGGTACTCCCCACTCAGCCTCGCTGATCCTCTCATATAAGTCAGGGCACATAAATATTGCGGGAGGGAAACATTGCTCAGGGCAACTCCAATTCCTAGACACTGTCATTATTAGTAATGGCTCCCCAGAGCAGCTCTGTCTTATCTCCTTCAGGTGTTGCTTCTACTGAGAAATAGGCCAGCCACAGATCATCCCTTGGATCATCCTGCTATGATGGAACTGTCCACACCAGCCAAACAGGCTGTGATTCCTTTTTGGAACAGCTCCAGCTAGTGACAGCCTGTGGAAGGTGTAATGATTGTGGATTGTGGGGGAACTATATTGGTCTCTTCTCAAATACTGATCATGGATGAACCTTGCCTTGAAAGGGTCAGAAAAGTGGAGAGGTGGTCCTATAATGGAATAGGAGTTAAGGCCACAATGGGCCTTTGGTTGGGGGTAAAACTAAGGAATAATATGGGAACTGACCATAGAAAAGCCCCTCATCTGGAAAAGTTATGTCTTAAAATGCTGGCTTTAGCAGATGCCAGCCATGAGCCTCTTTATCCAGGTTAGGATTGCTAGATAGGCTTACAGTCAGGCCAGGTTACTAACACTGGCGTAGGAATAAACAACCAAAGCCTGACTGCCGACACAAAAGGACCTGGTGGCTATATGAAAAAGGTCTAGTATGATTGAGTAAGAGGGTAGACCTTGAGTCGCTTCCACAGCAGAAAAGGTAAATACATGTTTAGGGAGACTGTCTTATGTCTATATGGATGTGGTGCCTGTCAATATTACATCTGATGGCCTATGGCTTAAGCAGAAAACAGGAGGTAGAACATCTGGGAGGCAGAAGGAATTCTGGGATAGAGCCAGGTGGGAGATTGGCCCAGGGAGATGTGACAACATGGACCCATGGTACCTGAACACAGGTAGCCAGCAGACTGTAGAGTAAATGGGTTATAATAATAACTTATGTTCCAGTCAGAGAAAAGCCTAGCTATATGGCTAAGGTACTTGTAATATGTTTTGAGTCTGAATCTTATTTCTGGGAGCATGGGGCTGGGAGGAAGAACCAGATGCTAACTTCTACAACATGAGCTAAAAGTATGCACTAACTACATAGATTTAACAATCTAAGCATATTCTATATCACTTAGAGGTTGTGGCATGGCTCAGTGGCAAAGCCTCTGCCTAGGATTCTCCAGTGAGGGGCTAGGGATTTGCCTTAGGGTAGAGGCCCTGCCTAGAATCTTCCTGTGAGAAGCTGGGGTGTGTGGCTCAGCCACCTGTCCCTAAGACATTAATTAAGGAGTTAAGCAAGAGTGAAAAACAGAGAAGGACATTTGATAATTGAGGCCTCATTGGGAAGGACAAATAAGGAGATTCAGTGACCTCAATTTCATCTTTGGGGTCCTGGCAGCAAAAGGTTGAATAGCTAAGCTGCCCTGAAGAAGGTGTGGCCCTGCCCATCACTACCTCATGACTGTCTCAGCTGCAGTCTCTCCTGGTGTAGTCCTGCTCACCACTACCCCACACTGTCTCAGCTATGGTATCTCCTGCAAGGGATCTGACACATTATCAGTCTATAAGGATCTTCTCCTGGGAGACCAGTTTCCTTTCTGGTTGACTCAGGGTTCAGATTTTTCTCTTCCCTCAACATGAGATTCCCAGGGAAGTTTAATTCTTTGGGATCAGTGTTCCAACATTTTGATAGCTAAGAGGAGGGGTGTAGTATCTCTCCTTAGAATACCCCATCTCCCAGGGCTGGGGATTCAGTCAATAGTGTGCTTGCCATAAATCATGACGAATTAAGTTGGACCCTTAGCTACCACATAAAAAGTCCTGAAATGATAGTGTGTGTTTCTAATCGTGGGGCTGGGGGCACAGAGACAGGAGGATACCTGGAGATTGCTAGCCAGTCAGCTTAGCTGACTCAGATCTTTAAGCTCTGGGTTCTACTGAGAGACTCTGTCTCAGAAAATAAGGTAGATGATGCCTGAGGGGTTGACTTCTGGCTTCTATCTGCACACACACACACACAGATACACACACACACACAGATACACACAGACACACAACAGACAAACAGACACACACACACCCTTTCCTGACAGGGTGGTTACACTCACGTGAACATAAAGAGTGAATATGCACACACATACTACACAGGCACAGACAGAAATAATCTCACACTGGTGTCTGGAACATATGACCTACAGTGCTTATCTGTCTCCTAACGTCAGAAAATGCTTAGACCCAAATTAGCACAACACAAACACCAGTACGGAATTTCAAAGTCCTGTACTGGCGACATACGGGAACTATCCAGAGAAACTAAAAGAACATTCACTCACATGTATGCAGGAGGCTCCAGGAGATACAGCAATGCACAGATTTGCATGTATACATTCTGTGGTTAATTATTTCTTCAGTGAAACTGATATTTATTTATTTTTGAGACTGGGTCTAAAGTAGCCCAGGCTGGTCTCCAACTCCATATGTAGCTGAGGATTTCTGAGCTGGTATGCCTGCCTCTACCTCTTGAGTGCTGAGAGGACAGGTGTGCACCACCTTGTCCGGTCTTATTAGAACCCAGGGTTTCCCTCATGCTTGCTGGGTAGTTCTCAACCAACGGAGTCACTCCCAGTTTTAACAAGCATCCACTTGTTCTGGGTACTGTTTGTTGAACGAGATAAATGGACCTAAAGTGGATCACAGGTCGGTGGGGGAGGTGAACCATGACTCAAGAAGCAGATCTTGGAAGGCACAGACACAGAGAAGGCTTTAACAGGAAGCATACAAGGTAGGGTGATACAGGCTGGGCCAAGAAAGCTGTTGCTTCAGACTACTGGAAGGTCAAGAAAGGACATTTGAGCTGAGACCTGAAGGCTGTGAAGAAGCTAAACTTTCTGGGTAAAGTCAGCTGGGAGTAAGATGTGGGTGGGACAGAGGTTGGGAGTCAAGGTAGACCAGAGGCCCCAGTGCAGTCCCCTGCAGCTGTGTAAAAAGTGTGCAGTGGTGTGTGCCTGTAACCCTAGCACTGGGCAAGGCTAGCCTATTAGTCTGCAATGGTGAGCTCAGGCTTCACTGAGAGATGGTGAGGTGGCTCAGTGGTTAAGGGCACTTACCATCAAGCCCTTAGCCACTGAGTCCTATCTCCAGGTCCCACAGGGTGGGAAGGAGAGAACCAACTCTTACAAACTGTCCCAGCCTTCAGACGTATGCTGTCATACATGTGCCCACACACACAGTAGATAATGTAGTAAGTTTATTTTTAAGAGTGGAGCTAGAAAGAGGAAGATACCTGGAATGTTAGAATCCTGTTACTGCAAACACTATGGTACCTCCAGAAGCCCCTCTCCCCTCTGAGGCATCTACAACGGGAAGGACTGGCTATAGGTTCTGTTGAGACACACCACTTAGTAAGAGAACTATAAGAAGAGACTCTGCCATATGGGCCTGGTACCACTTTCCATCCCTCTGTCTGTGGGCTGGAAGGAGTTTTCTTGGGACTCACTGGCTCTTAAATGAGCTCTAGGCTCTGTAGGAGATGCTGAGACCCTTTCTCAAAAAATAAGGTGGAGATAGATTGAGGAAAAAACACAACGTTGACCTAGGACACTTAAACACACACACACACACACTCAGGCAGTCAGGTACGCATGCACACACACACACACACACACACACACACACACACACACGCACAGAGACACACACAGAGACACACACACAGTCACACACACAGTCACACACAGACACACACAGACACACTCAGAGACACACAGAGACACACAAACACAGACACACACACACACTCAGGCAGTCATGCAAGCATGCACACACACACACACATACACAGACACACACATAGAGACACACACAGACACACACAGACACACACACACATCCCTTAGAGGTCTTTAAAAAAAAAAAAAGCCAATCATAGTTGCTATCCTCTGTGTGACCACTAGAGGGCAGGACTATCCAATGCCTTGTGCTCTTACAGGGTTGTAATCACGGTAAAAGAGAAGGGAAAAATGAATGATATGGGAATCCCGAAGACTTTACAGAGCCAAGTGTGGCAGAGCTGGTATGTGAGTTCTAGGACACTTTCAATTGCACTTTTGGTAAAGGCTTTACAGAATAAAAAGCCCGGGCGTGAGAAGGGGATAGACCATTGGATCTCTGAACTATCGTATCTATCACCTCCATGCAACTGCTTCTGTCTTTTTTTTTCTCTCTCTTTTTTTATTAGGTATTTTCTTCATTTACATTTCTAATGCTATCCAAAAAGTCCCCCATACCCCGCCTCCACTCCCCTACCCACCCACTCCCACTTCTTGGCCCTGGCATTCCCCTGTACTGCGGCATATAAAGTCTGCAAGACCAATGGGCCTCTCTTTCCAACGATGGCCGACTAGACCATCTTCTGATACATATGCAGCTAGAGACACGAGCTCTGGTGGGTACTGGTTAGTTCATAATGTTGTTCCACCTGTAGGGTTGCAGATCCCTTTAACTCCTTGGGTACTTTCTCTAGCTCCTCCATTGGGGGCCCTGTGATCCATCCAATAGCTGACTGTGAGCATCCACGTCTGTGTTTGGTAGGCCCCGGCATAGTCTCACAGGAGACAGCTATATCTGGGTTCTTTCAGCAAAATCTTGCTAGTGTATGCAATGGTGTCAGCGTTTAGAGGCTGATTATGGGATGGATCCCCGGGTATGGCAGTCTCTAGATGCTTCTGTCTTTAAGGCTTTTATCTTTATTATCTGGGCACCATGCTAAGTTCCAATCACTGATAGTGAGGTGGGCTAGAAAGACATGGAAGTTGAAGAGGAGACGAAAAAGGAAAGAAACCGTTCACCCCGAGATTTTATGATGAAGATTTAAAAATATGGGCACAACAGATACAGGCAAAAATTGCCTAGAAAAGAAAAAACTGTGTGTTTTCATAATGACATCTCAAACTAAGATGTTAAAAACAAATTTAAAAACAAAACATTAGCTCATGGCCACATACCCTGCAATCACAGTGCACAGAGGCAGAGGCAGGCAATCTTACCGAGTTTCAGGCCAGGTGATCCTCATAGCAAGTTCTAAGCCAGTCAGGGCTACAGAGGAGAACCTGTGTCAAAAACAAAACAGAAATAATAAGACAACAGAGAAACGGTTCTTACTTAGGGCAGAAATGTCTCTAATCTTGGATTTTCCCGTATCAGCACTCTTCTCAACCCTAAATCTGAGCAATATACTTCATAAAAGTCTTACAATATCATTTACAAATGGAAATTTATTAAGTAAATCAGTTAATATATTGTACTTAGTTTTTAAATGTTATTTAAATTTTAAGCTTTGTTTAATCTTTAAACCTTATTATAAATTATATCCTTTGAGAAATATAACTTAGAAAGCCACAAGATCATTTATATATGTATACGCACACACGTGTGTGTGTGTGTGTGTGTGTGTATGTATGCACTGATATAGCTATATGCATTGAAGACACATCTAAATGAGATACCCTGTAGAAGCCCACACCTGTGTCTTGGGATTGTGTAGTATCTTTTTCCTATATAACTTTCTGCCTGGTGTGGTGGTGCTTTTAACCCAGCACTCAGAAGGCAGAGGCAGGTGATTTCCAGGTCAGCTTATGCTACAAAGTGAATTCTAGGATAGCAGGGCTGTTACATAGAGAACATCCCCCCCCTCACCTCCCCACCCCCCACCCCCCACCCCATCTCAAAAAAATAAGAAAGAGAGAAACAAAGGAAGGAAGAGAGAAAGAAACAAAGGAAGAAAGAAAAAGAAAGGAAAGAAGGAAGGAAGGAAGGAAGGGAGGGAGGGAGGGAGGGAGGAAGGAAGGAAGGAAGGAAGGAAGAAAGGAAGAATGAAAGAAAGAAAACAAAAACAAACAAAAATGAAATGATAAAGACCACTGGGGAGGGAGGTCACCAGGTAAAGGTGACTGCCATGAGGTCTGACTTGAGCGCCTGGGACCACAGGTAGAAAGGGAGAAGGAGCTGCTTCAAATTGTCCTGTGACCTCCAGGGACACACAGTAGCATTCAACACCCACCTTCCTGCATAAAGGAAATACACTGTAACAAAGACTAGAACAACTCCCAGAAACCGCAGGGCTGGAGAGATGGGTCAGTGGGTAAGTCATTTGCCATTTAGCCTTGAGGACCTGAGTCCATATCTTAAGAACCCACGTAACAGCCAAACAGTATAACCGAAGTCTGCAGTCCCAGGCTTCTACTGTGAGATGGCAGGTAGAGGCAGAAACGCCCTCAGAAGCCCCAGATAGCCACCAGACAGTGGCAAACAAGAGGAACCCCCACAGAAGTGAGGATGGGCACCCTATTCTCTAACTTCCACACATGGTACTCACGGTACATGAGTGCCTTCACTTACATATACATCTCTCTCTCTCCCTCCCTCTCTCTCTCCCTCCCTCTCTCTCTCTCTCACACACACACACACACACACATCCCTAGATTTCGTCTATGTAGGAAACACATGACATTTGGTTTTCTGAGCTGGTCTTTGCTTAACATGGGGATTTCTAGTTTCATCCATTGTCCCACAAAGGACACGACTCATCCTTCTTCATATCCAAATTGGCATGCACTGTATTTTCTGTATACGTTCCTTGTAGGTGGACATTTCGCCTGATTCTGACTCTTAGCTGTTGTGAATGGCGTGACTAGTTTGCTTTCTGTTGCTGTGATAAGCACAATGACCCAAAGGATCCTGGGAGGGGAGGGGAGGATTTACTTCATCTTATAGGTTGCAGTCCATGGCAGAGTGAACCTAGGCAGGAGCTAAAACGGAAGCCTTGGGGAAGTACTACTTCCTGCCTTGCTTCTCACAGAACCCAGGGCCACCTGCATAGGCATGGCACTATGCCCCACGGCCACAGATCAAAGGAGGCAAGTCTTCCACTGAGCTTCGTTCTTCCCAAGAGTGCTCATTACAAAAAACACGGATGTACAAATATCTCTGTGATGTGGTGTGTGTGTGCTTGTGCATGTGTGTATGTGCATGCTAACTTGTGCATAATTGTGTGATGTGGGTATTAGTGGGCATTAATTGTCCTCATTACCTCTGGCTCCCTGCTCGTTCCTTTGAGGAAGGGTCTCAGCGCAGGAAGGACGTAGCTGGGTCACACAGCAGTACTATTTTTAGCCCTTTGAGGGGCTCCCAGACTGACCCCCACAGTGGCTGCAAAAGTTTATATTCCCACACACAGTGGATAAAAGTCCTTTCCCCAAGGGACTGTTTTTGACAAACCCCGAGTCTTCAAGGGCTGGTTTCCCAGGTCAAGAGTTACTCGAGGTTGGGGACAGCAAAGCCTTACTCCCTGTGACTCTTGACTGAGGACCCACCCTACCCCCTCTGCCGTTCCTGGACTGCCAGGGAAACCACAGAAGACTCAAGAACCTCAACAGGAAAACCATGTCTTAATATAACTGGGAACTTAATGTCCTTAAAATTCAATGTCCATGACTTAAAGCCACTTTCCATGGCTGTTTGGAAGGAGTGCCTTATATGTGGGTTATACCGTTATATCTTGCTCTATCTCTGTGAGTGTCCTGAGAGTCAGGTCTCTGTGGCCCATTTTGTAGAAGCGGAAGCTAAGAATAGATGAGGCAAGGCTCTGTAACACACTGTCTCCTGGAGGCTGCAGTGAGTAGACCCTCTTAGAGGCTGTCTTAGGGTTTCTACTGCTGTGAGGAAACACCATGACCAAAAGCAACTTGGGAAGGAAAGTGTTTCTTTTTTTTTTTTGATTTTTAATATTTTTATTACATATTTTCCTCAATTACATTTCCAATGCTATCCCAAAAGTCCCCCATAGCGCCCCCCACTTCCCTACCCACCCATTCCCATTCTTTTGGCCCTGGCATTCCCCTATATTGGGGCATATAAAGTTTGCAAGTCCAATGGGCCTCTCTTTCCAATGATGGCCGACTAGGCCATCTTTCGATACATATGCAGCTAGAGACAAGAGCTCCGGGGTTCTGGTTAGTACATCATGTTGTTCCAACAATAGGGTTGCAGATCCCTTTAGCTCCTTGGGTGCTTTCTCTAGCTTCTCCATTGGGAGCCCTGTGATACATCCAATAGCTGACTGTGAACATCCACTCCTGTGTTTGCTAGGCCCCGGCATCGTCTCACAAGAGACAGCTATATTTGGGTCCTTTCAGCAAAATCTTGCTAGTGTATGCAATGGTGTCAGCGTTTAGAAGCTGATTATGGGACGGATCCCTGGATACAGCAGTCTCTAAATGGTCCATCCTTTCATCACAGCTACGAACTTTGTCTCTGTAACTCCTTCCCTGGGTGTTTTGTTCCCAATTCTAAGAAGGTGCACAGTGTCCACACTTTGGTCTTCATTCTTCTTGAGTTTCATGCGTTTATCAAATTGTATCTTATATCTTGGGTATCCTAAGTTTTGGGCTAATATCCACTTATCAATGAATACATATTGTATGAGTTCTTTTGTGATTGTGTTACTTCACTCAAGATGATGCCCTCCAGGTCCATCCATTTGGCTAGGAATTTCATAAATTCATTCTTTTTAATAGCTGAGTAGTACTCCATTGTGTAAATGTACCATAATTTCTGTATCCATTCCTCTGTTGAGGGACATCTGGGTTCTTTCCAGCTTCTGGCTATTATAAATAGGGCTGCTATGAACATAGTGGAGCATGTGTCCTTTTTACCGGTTGGGACATCTTCTGGATATATGCCCAGGAGAGGTATTGCTGGATCCTCCGGTAGTACTATGTCCAATTTTCTGAGGAACCGCCAGACTGATTTCCAGAGTGGTTGTACAAGCTTGCAATCCCACCAACAATGGAGGAGTGTTCCTCTTTCTCCACATCCTCGCCAGCATCTGCTGTCACCTGAATTTTTGATCTTAGCCATTCTGACTGGTGTGAGGTGGAATCTCAGGGTTGTTTTGATTTGCATTTCCCTGATGATTAAGGATGTTGAACATTTTTTCAGGTGTTTCTCTGCCATTCGGTATTCCTCAGGTGAGAATTCTTTGTTCAGTTCTGAGCCCCATTTTTTAATGGGGTTATTTGACTTTCTGGAGTCCACCTTCTTGAGTTCTTTATATATATTGGATATTAGTCCCTTATCTGATTTAGGATAGGTGAAGATCCTTTCCCAATCTGTTGGTGTTTTTTTTGTCTTATTGATGGTGTCTTTAGCCTTGCAGAAGCTTTGTAGTTTCATGAGGACCCACTTGTCAATTCTCGATCTTACAGCACAAGCCATTACTGTTCTATTCAGGAATTTTTCCCCTGTGCCCATATCTTCAAGGCTTTTCCCCACTTTCTCCTCTATAAGTTTCAGTGTCTCTGGTTTTATGTGAAGTTCCTTGATCCACTTAGACTTGACCTTAGTACAAGGAGATAGGAATGGATCGATTCGCATTCTTCTACATGTTAACAACCAGTTGTGCCAGCACCATTTGTTGAAAATGCTGTCTTTCTTCCACTGGATGTTTTTAGCTCCCTTGTCGAAGATCAAGTGACCATAGGTGTGTGGGTTCATTTCTGGGTCTTCAATTCTATTCCATTGGTCTATTTGTCTGTCACTATACCAGTACCATGAAGTTTTTATCACAATTGCTCTGTAGTAGAGCTTTAGGTCCGGCATGGTGATTCCACCAGAGGTTCTTTTATCCTTGAGAAGAGTTTTTGCTATCCTAGGTTTTTTGTTATTCCAGATGAATTTGCAGATTGCACTTTCTAATTCGTTGAAGAATTGATTTGGAATTTTGATGGGGATTGCATTGAATCTGTAGATTGCTTTTGGCAAGATAGCCATTTTTACAATGTTGATCCTGCCAATCCATGAGCATGGGAGATCTTTCCATCTTCTGAGATCTTCTATAATTTCTTTCTTCAGAGACTTGAAGTTTTTATTATACAGATCTTTCACTTCCTTAGTTAGAGTCACGCCAAGATATTTTATATTATTTGTGACTATTGAGAAGGGTGTTGTTTCCCTAATTTCTTTCTCAGCCTGTTTATTCTTTGTGTAGAGAAAGGCCATTGATTTGTTTGAGTTAATTTTATATCCAGCTACTTCACCGAAGCTGTTTATCAGGCTTAGGAGTTCTCTGGTGGAATTTTTAGGGTCACTTATATATACTATCATATCATCTGCAAAGAGTGATATTTTGACTTCATCTTTTCCAATTTGTATCCCTTTGATCTCCTTTTGTTGTCGAATTGCTCTGGCTAGGACTTCAAGTACAATGTTGAATAGGTATGGAGAAAGTGGACAGCCTTGTCTAGTCCCTGATTTTAGAGGGATTGCTTCAAGCTTCTGACCATTTACTTTGATGTTGGCTACTGGTTTGCTGTAGATTGCTTTTATCATGTTTAGGTATGGGCCTTGAATTCCTGATCTTTCCAAGACTTTTATCATGAATGGGTGTTGGATCTTGTCAAATGCTTTTTCCGCATCTAACGAGATGACCATGTGGTTTTTGTCTTTGAGTTTGTTTATATACTGGATTACGTTGATGGATTTCCGTATATT
Organism: Mus caroli; assembly: GCF_978045245.1. NCBI lineage: Eukaryota > Metazoa > Chordata > Mammalia > Rodentia > Muridae > Mus > Mus caroli. Next base: position 126,174,540 of record NW_028227265.1, read on the forward strand.
GAACCATCCCTGCATCCCTGGGATGAAACCTACTTGGTCAGGATGGATGATTGTTTTGATGTGTTCTTGGATTCGGTTAGCAAGAACTTTATTGAGGATTTTTGCATCAATATTCATAAGGGATATTGGTCTGAAGTTTTCTATCTTTGTTGGGTCTTTTTGTGGTTTAGGTATCAGAGTAATTGTGGCTTCATAGAATGAGTTGGGTAGAGTACCTTCTGTTTCTATTTTGTGGAATAGTTTGTGAAGAACTGGGATTAGATCTTCTTTGAAGGTCTGATAGAACTCTGCACTAAACCCATCTGGTCCTGGGCTTTTTTTAGTTGGGAGACTATTAATGACTGCTTTTATTTCTTTGGGGGATATAGGGCTGTTTAGATCATTAACCTGATCTTGATTCAACTTTGGTACCTGGTATCTGTCTAGGAACTTCTCCATTTCATCCAGGTTCTCCAGTTTTGTTGAGTATAGCCTTTGGTAGAAGGATCTGATGGTGTTTTGGATGTCTTCAGGATCTGTTGTTATGTCTCCTTTTTCATTTCTGATTTTGTTAATTAGGATGCTTTCCCTGTGCCCTCTAGTGAGTCTGGCTAAGGGTTTATCTATCTTGTTGATTTTCTCAAAGAACCAGCTCCTTGATTGGTTGATTCTTTGAATAGTTTTTCTTGTTTCCACTTGGTTGATTTCACCCCTGAGTTTGATTATTTCCTGCCGTCTACTCCTCTTGGGTGAATTTGCTTCCTTTTGTTCTAGTGCTTTTAGGTGTGTTGTCAAGCTGCTAATGTGTGCTCTCTCTAGTTTCCTTTTGGAGGCACTCAGAGCTATGAGTTTTCCTCTTAGAAATGCTTTCATTGCGTCCCATAAGTTTGGGTATGTTGTGGCTTCATTTTCATTGAACTCTAAAAAGTCCTTAATTTCTTTCTTTATTCCTTCCTTGACCAAGGTATCATTGAGAAGAGTGTTGTTCAGTTTCCACGTGAAGGTTGGCTTTCTATTATTTATTTTGTTATTGAAGATCAGCCTTAGTCCATGGTGATCTGATAGGATGCATGGGACAATTTCAATATTTTTATATCTGTTGAGGCCTGCTTTGTGACCAATTATGTGGTCAATTTTGGAGAAGGTACCATGAGGTGCTGAGAAGAAGGTATATCCTTTTGTTTTAGGATAGAATGTTCTGTAGATATCTGCCAGATCCATTTGATTCATAATTTCTCTTAGTTTCACTGTGTCCCTGTTTAGTTTCTGTTTCCATGATCTGTCCATTGGTGAAAGTGGTGTGTTGAAGTCTCCCACTATTATTGTATGAGGTGCAATGTGTGCTTTGAGATTTACTAAAGTTTCTTTAATGAATGAGGCTGCCTTTGTATTTGGAGCATAGATACTCAGGATTGATAGTTCCTCTTGGAGGATTTTACCTTTGATGAGTATGAAGTGTCCCTCCCTGTCTTTTTTAATGACTTTGGGTTGGAAGTCAATCTTATCAGATATTAGAATGGCTACTCCAGCTTGTTTCTTCATGCCATTTGCTTGGAAAATTGTTTTCCAGCCTTTCATTCTGAGATAGTGTCTATCCTTTTCTCTGAGATGAGTTTCCTGTAAGCAGCAAAATGTTGGGTCTTGTTTGTGTAGCCAGTTTGTTAGTCTATGTCTTTTTATCGGGGAGTTGAGTCCATTGATATTAAGAGATATTAAGGAAAAGTAATTGTTGTTTCCTGTTATTTTTGTTGTTAAAGTTGGCATTTTGTTCTTGTGGCTGTCTTCTTTTAGGTTTGTTGAGGGATTACCTTCTTGTTGTTTCTAGGGTGTCGTTCCTGTCCTTATATTGGTTTTTTTCTGTTATTATCCTTTGAAGGGCTGGATTCGTGGAGAGATAATGTGTGAATTTGGTTTTGTCGTGGAATACTTTGGTTTCTCCATGTATGTTAATTGAGAGTTTGGCTGGGTATAGTAGCCTGGGCTGGAATTTGTGTTCTTTTAGTGTCTGTATAACATCCGTCCAGGATCTTCTGGCTTTCATAGTCTCTGGTGAAAAATCTGGTGTAATTCTGATAGGCTTGCCTTTATATGTTACTTGGCCTTTTTCTCTTACTGCTTTTAGTATTCTATCTTTATTTAGAGCATTTGTTGTTCTGATTATAATGTGTCGGGAGGTATTTCTTTTCTGGTCCAGTCTATTTGGAGTTCTGTAGGCTTCTTGTATGTTCATGGGCATCTCTTTCTTTAGATTTGGGAAGTTTTCTTCTATAATTTTGTTGAAGATGTTTGCTGGTCCTTTGAGTTGAAAATCTTCATTCTCATCCACTCCTATTATCCGTAGGTTTGGTCTTCTCATTGTGTCCTGTATTTCTTGGATGTTTTGAGTTAGGATCTTTTTGCATTTTACATTTTCCTTGATTGTTGTGCCGATGTTCTCTATGGAATCTTCTGCACCTGAGATTCTCTCTTCCATCTCTTGTATTCTGTTGCTGATGCTGGTATCTATGGTTCCAGATTTCTTTCCTAGGGTTTCTATCTCCAGTGTTGCCTCATTTTGGGTTTTCTTTATTGTGTCTACTTCCCTTTTTAGGTCTAGTATGGTTTTGTTCATTTCCATCATCTGTTTGGATGTGTTTTCCTGTTTTTCTGTAAGGACTTCTACCTGTTTGATTATGTTATCCTGTTTTTCTTTAAGGATTTGTAACTCTTTAGCATTGTTCTCCTGCCATTCTTTAAGGGATTTTTGTGCTTCCTCTTTATTGTCTTCTGCCTGTTTAGCAGTGTTCTCCTGTATTTCTTTAAGTGTGTTATTAAAGTCCTTCTTGAAGTCCTCTATCATCATCAGGAGATATGCTTTTAAATCCGTGTCTAGCTTTTCCGGTGTGTTGGGGTGCCCTGGACTGGGCGAAGTGGGGGTGCTGGGTTCTGATGATGGTGAGTGGTCTTGGTTTCTGTTAGTAAGATTATTACGTTTACCTTTCGCCATCTGGTAATCTCTGGGGTTAGTTGTTATCGTTGTCACTGTTTAAAGATTGGAGCAGAAGCTGTGTTCCACTCACCAGCAGTCTCTAAATCCTGCGGCGGGGGTCGTGGGTAGCTGACGGTACCCCGGTGCTGGTCCAGCCGGAAGAGGCCTGTGGTCCTACTCAGGCCGGTTTTCTGCTTCCCTAACTAATGCAGTCTCTGGTCCCGCGTGCAATTGGATTGGAGCAGAAGCTGTGTTCCACTCTCCAGAAGTCTTAAGATCCTGTGGCGGGTGTTGTGGGTAGCTGGTGAGTGTCAGCCGACCCTGCGCCCCAGCTGCCCTGGTGCTTTTCTGACCGGAAGAGGGTTGTGGCCCTATGTAGGCCGGATTTCTCTCTCCCCAACCAGAGCAGTCTCAGGTCCCGCGTAATTGGACTGGAGCAGAAGCTGTGTTCCACTCACCAGCAGTCCCAAAATCCTGCGGAGGGGGTCGTGGGTAGCTGGCGGGTGTCAGGCAACCCTGTGCTCCCGCTACCCCGGCGCTGATCCGGCCGGATGAGGCCTGTGGCCCTACTCAGGCCGGTTTCTGCTTCCCTAACTAATGCAGTCTCAGGTCCCGCGCATTTGGATTGGAGCAGAAGCTGTGCTCCACTCACCAGAAGTCTTAAGATCCTGTGGCGGGTGTTGTGGGTAGCTGGCGAGTGTCAGCTGACCCTGCGCCCCAGCTGCCCCGGTGCTTTTCTGACCGGAAGAGGGTTGTGGCCCTATGTAGGCCGGATTTCTCTCTCCCCAACCAGAGCAGGAAAGTGTTTCTTTCAGCTTATACTTATACATGACACTCCATCACCAAGGGGAGTCAGGGCAGGAACTCAGACAGGGTGGGAAATGGAAGCAGAATCTGATGCTCAGGCCACTGAGAGGCTCAACTTACAGGCTTGCTTGGCCTGCTTTCTTACAGCACCCATTTCTCCTGCCCAGGAGTTGTGACCTGAACATGTGGGAATAAAGATCTCAAAAGTCAAGGTGTCAAGGAGGAGGATGGAGGATGAGAAATAAAGAAGACAGATAGTGAACTGGTGAGATGGCTCATCGGGTAAGAGCACTGACTGCTCTTCCAAAGGTCCTGAGTTCAAATCCCAGCAACCACAGGGTGGATCACAACCACCCATAATGAGATCTGACGCCCTCTTCTGGAGTGTCTGAAGTCAGGTACAGTGTATTATCTATAACAATAGATAAATCTTTGGGCCAGAGCGAGCAGAGGTCCTAAAATTCAATTTCCAAAAACCACATGAAGGCTCACAACCATCTGTACAGCTACTGTGTACTCACAATAAATAAATAAATAAATAAATAAATAAATAAACAAACAAACAAACAAACACATCTTTTAAAAAAAAGACAGATAGCTAGGATTAGAAGTCTTGGGCAAGTTGATGACTTGTTCCAAGCAAGTATATTAATCAGAACAGAATCTTTTCTTCTGTTTGCAGGGGAGATTGGGCCGAGGTCAGTAGAAAGCTCAATTAAGCAATGTTGGCAAAGAGAACACCTCAGACACTGATAACCACAGGGTTATCTCCCCCTTCAGGGGAAAAAAACCATGTTCCTAGGAACTGAACCCTTAAGCCCTTCCAGGCCAGGGGCTGCAGCCCCAGCCTGGCCTTGTCAACTCTGTCCCAGTAAGAACACAGAACTAGGTTCCCTTTATCCTTTCACGAGAGCCTCTGAGAAAGCCTTGGGTCAGTCTGACTCTCAACAGAGTGGCACCGCCCACAACTGGACCCTCCCACATCAATCATCAATCAACAAAACACATCTCAGGCTTGCCCACAGGCCAAACTGTGAGATATCTTCTCAGTTGAGGTTCCGTCTTCCCAAGTGACTTGCTCTTGTCAAGTTGACATAAAACTAGCTAGCACAGAGGCCTTCTTAGGTAAAAATGTATTGGTGGCACATGTCTTCAGTCCTAGCACTTGGGAGGTAGAGGCAGGCTGGGATCTGTGAGTTTGAGGTCAACCAGGGCTATATAGTGAGATCCTGTCACAAGTAAACAAACACAGATGTATTAAAAGGGGCTGGAGATATGGCTCAGTTCACAGGGTGTGTACCTGGCATGCACAAAGCTCAGGGTTCCATCCTCAGCACTGCATAAACTTGGTACAGTGGTGCACACCTGAAATTCCAGCACTTGCAGAAGGAGGCTGAAGGATCAGACATTCAAAGTCACCCTTAGCTATGTAGTGAGTTTGTGGTTAGCCTGGGCTACATGAGACTTTGTCAAAAGGCAACGTTAATTGAGAGAGTCAGGCTCTCAACTTTCATTTTTCTCTGCTACTGCTGTGGACTTGTGAGAGCAGAGATGGAGACATGTTCTGTGCACCACTGTCTTCCCTTTTTTTTCCCTTTCCCTCTCTTTCTTCCTTCCTTCCTGCCTCCCTCTCCCTCCCTTCTTCCGTCCTCTCCATTCTCTCTCTCCCTCTTAATAGATGTTAGGGTTAACTAATGTCAGGATTCTCTAGAGGAATAGAACTGATAGAATGAATATATATGTATATCTACTTATATTACATCCCTCTATATAATATCTATATCTATGTAGAGATAAATAGACAGACAGACAGATGGATGGATGGACGCATAGATAGATAGATAGATAGATAGATAGAAGTTAAATATATAAGGGGGACTTTTAGGGTGGTTTATAGGCTATGGTCCAGCTAATTTAACACTGGCTGTCTACCAATGGAAAGTCTAAGAATCCAATTGTGATGGTTTGTATATGCTTGGCCCAGGGAGTGGCACCATTTGGAGGTGTGGCCTTGTTGTAGGTGTGTCACTGTGAGAGTGGACTTTGAGACCTATATCCTAGCTGCCTGAAGTCAGTATTCTGCTAGCAACCTTCAGATGAAGATGTAGAACTCTCAGCTCCTCCTGTACCATGCTCCTGCCTTGATGATAATGGGCTGAACCTCTGAACCTGTAAGCCAGCCCCAATTAAATGTTGTCCTTATGAGAGTTGCCTTGGTCATGGTGTCTGCTCACAGCAGTAAAACCCTAACTAAGACACCAATTATTGTTCAGTCCATGATGTTTCACGTCTCAGGTGGTCTTCCGTAGACACTGGAATCCTGAAGGAGTTGGCTCTAGTGCCATTGAAGGAATGGACTTGCCAGCAAGAACAAGGACATGTGGGCAAAGACAGAGGAAGCTCCATTCTTTCGTGTTTTTTATATAGGCTGCCACCACAAGGTGAGGCCCAGATTTAAGTTAGACCTTCCCACTTCAAAAGATTCAATCAAGAAAAACCCTCACACATGTACCCAGCCTCTTGGGTTTTAGTTAATTTCAGGCTTAGTTAAGTTGCCAGCCAAGAATAGTCACCAATACTCCTCCCTTCACTCTTTGCAGTCTCTTACCTATCCTGTCTCCCTCTCTTACTCTTCTTCCTGTTTCTCTCCCCCTCAGATGAGTCATTGCTGTGTCACACAAATTAGCCTTTCAGTTGTTGAGTTCATCGATGTTATAGATAAGGATTGGTATTCAGCCATTGGGCTGAAATTTTCTTGCATGCCAGGACAGAAAAAAATTACACAGTGTGTCTGTGTATATGCCTGTGTGTGTCTTTGTGTGTGCGCTTGTGTTTATGTGTCTGTGTCTCTCTCTCTCTGTGTGTCTATCTCTTTGTGTGCTAGAAAGAGAAATAGCCTCAGATAGCCTCAGATAATTAAGTAAGGGAATGGACTCCCCAGGATGGGAGGGGCCAGTGATCTGAGGGAAAAGTTGGGCTCAAAAATGCTGTGCCACCTCTTTGAGTTTTGGGTAATTCTGGGCTTTTTAATCTTTTTCATTCCTTGTAGAAAGCCCAGGGGAGGACCTCAGTCTCTGTCTGCCCACTGCCTTCTTTCCTATAGTAATCTTGATGTTGCTATCTGGGTCTCAGCTCTCCTGCTACAATGGTTAGAGTGTTTGGAGGTGCAGGAGGGCTTCACCACTCAGCTCCTCACTCCGTCATTCCTTACTAGGTCTCTCCCAATTTTAAAATTACACCTATCATCTGTCTATCTCTCTCTCTTTCTCTCTTTCTCTCTCTCTCTCTCTCTCTCTCTCTCTCTCTCTCTATCTATCTATCTAGTGTGTGTGTGTCTGTGTGTATGCCTGTATGTGCATTTCTATGTATATGTTTGTGTGTATGTCTGTGTGTGTTTGTGTGTGTGTGTGTCTGTGTGTGTGTCTCTATGTCTGTGTCTGTGTGTATGTCACTGTGTGTGGTGTCTATGTCTGTGTGTTTCTGTGTGTGTGTGTCTGTAAGTGTGGTGTGTGTCTCTTGTGTGGGTGTATTTGTGTGTGTGGTGTGTGTGCCTCTGTGTGTGTGTGTATAAGTCAGAAGACAATATGGGGAAGTCAGTTCTCTCCTTCCACCTTGTGGGATGCAAAAACTATGAGAGCATGGGGCAATATCATTCAGGGCTGCAGTGTAGCTCAGTTGTATCATACTTGCTTAGTGCACAGGGAACCCGGCCATTGATCCTTGGCAAGCCCCTCCACTCCCTCAAAAAAAAAAAAACCCAAAAATAAACAAAAGACAAAGAAGAAAGGAGTAAGCCAGGAAAAAAAAAATGACAGGGTGACCCAAGACACAAACACTCAGCTGTCACTTTCAATGGGAGAAGATAGAGTTGTTTAGTTTGGAGCCAGTTATGTGTGACCCAGAAACATCGATTTAGGTCATCTCAAACACCACATATCAATGAGGTAATTTCATGAACCTTTCACAGTGCAGATCAAGAATGGCCAATGCAGTAACGAATCAAGGTGCTTTTCAAATATCTTGATGGATACATCAGGTAGGTGGGCTGGGAAGACATTTGCTATAGGCTTCAGATACTATCTGACAGTGCTTAACCCTTTGATTGGTGGAAAACTAGAGTCTTGATGAGTTAATACCTACCTAAAAGATTTTTATCTTGTTAGGTAGAATGCTAGGTATTGTCCAGAGTGGGTGTGGAGTGGCTCTTTAGTGGGCTAAAGGTGGCTCAAGACAAATTGTAATTAGGCTCTGGACCTGCAGTGTTTTGATTTCTCTATGTGACTGAAGTTGTAATGACTCAGTCAACCTTTTCAGGCATAATTCCTTCCAGGGATTCTTGGTCATAGTGCCCCCTGTTGGTCCTGTATCATATTTTTTTGTGTACACAAAGGTCACATACAATTTGCTAAGTATTATAATATGTCCACATAACTAGGAAGGTTCACCCCTAGGATCTGATGTGAGGTGAGGCCAGCAGTCTTTAGGAGAGGGGAACAGCTGGGAAGGCCATTAAGAAAGAAACTCCTAGTCAGACAGAGATCTGCCTGCCTCTACTTCCTGAGTGCTGGGATTAAAGGCATGCACATCTCTGTGAGTTTGAGGCCAACCTGGTCTACAGATCACGTTCCAGGACAGCCAGGGCTACACAGAGAAACCCTGTCTTAAAAAACCAAAAGCAGACAAAACAAAACAACACCCCTGGTCACATAAAAACTTTTAGCCATTGTGACTTTTCTTGTCTTTTATACTCTCTATTTGATGTAACATTTACATGTAATATATAATAGGATATTATGTCTAAAATTAAAATCATCAAGAACGTTGTCTGGTCTAATGGAGTGAAGACACATGGAGAAAACACGCATTTTAAAGAACCAAAATTTGCATATTTAAGAAAGCTAGATTGACTGTATGTTCCTCCTGTATTTATGGCTATTTGCAGTCTATGAATCATCACATTCATATGAGAGTATTTAAAATACCTATTGTCTTTAAATTTTAACTTTTCTTTAAAACTCTCTTAGGTCTATGCTATGTTGTGTGTGAGTGTGTTGCGGCATGTAAGTCTCTGTACCACTTGTGTACCGTGCCTTCGGAAGCAGGAAGAGCATGCAGGATTCTCCTGAGGATGAAGTTACACACAGTTTTTGGCCTTCCACATGAGTACTGGGAACTGAATCTAGATCCTTGGCAAGAGCAGCCAGTGTTCTGAGAAACTGAGCCATCTCTGTGGTCCCCTGAATTTTAGTTCCTCTTTGGTCCAGTTTGGTCTTGTGGTCACAACATCCTGTGGACTGGCTAACTATAACTCTAGGAAAGACTGATGCTCATTCTTCAAAGTAGCATAGGTCTTACCTGTGGACACTGACAAGATCTGTCTTACCACACTGCTATTACGGCAGATTCAGTTTGGAATCAGTGAATGTAAAACCATATTATGGAAGAATTACACAACAATATAACATTGTAAAATACTTTCTTTTAAGAAAGAGTCATATGTACCAAGTATCAATAACACTGATAGAAACAACAGTCCAGATCCATTAGAAATCAGAAGGTTATAGTCCTGGTAGGTATAAAAATCTTGCTTTTTATGTTAATGGTTGGAAATAAAAATGGTGGTGAAGAGATGACTCAGTGGTGAAGGGACTGCTGGTTCTCAGTGTCTATACGGTGGCTCAGCACCATCTGTAACTCCAGTTCTAGGAGATCCAACACTCTTTTTGTGCACCGGCACATATGGGGCAAACACTCATTCACATAAAACAAAATTAAAAAACGAAGAGAAATGGAAGTGAGATTAATAGGAGGCGCTGCTGTAGTACTGTCTACTTCCTTTTTATTTGAAAAATACAAATACCGGGGATGTCTGTTTTGTTTTGTTTGTTTTGTGTTTTTGTTTTGTTTTGTTTTGTTTTATTTTGTGTTTTTAAGACATGTTCTATCCATGTGAACTTATCATGTCCTTGGCTGGCCTGGAACTCACTATGTAGGCCAAGCTGGCCTCAAATTCATAGAGATCTAGCTATCTCTGCCTCCTAAGTGCTGGGATTAAAGGCCTGCACCACCACATCAAAATATAATAATTGTTTAATTGACTTTTAGTTGTACTTTGGATACCTTGAATACTAATTTATTTAAGAAACATCATTATCTAAGATATGACATAAATGCTGCTGTTATTAAAAGACCAATTGCTGTGTCTATAGAGTCAGAGTTGACGCAAAATCTTTGGGTATCTCTAGCTAGAGTAAATGGAGTTAAAGGTTATTTGTTCAATGTCTACGTATGCTATGGTACCTTGTACAATGTTTAATTTTTTGTGTACTCAGTAATATAATTGATTGGGCTATATCTTTTTTAAAATTGGAAAAAGTTTGTTTTTAGAGCAAAAGCTCTAAGAATTTGGATTTAAAATATAGTTATCTCCAAATGGAGTTTTCTTGGGAAGACTTAAAAATAAGTTTTGTTCAGTTTAAAAACTAGAGTAAGAAAATCCAAATTATATTGAATAATGAGAAAAAATTAAAACAAAGATAGTGAAAGCACATGAATGTTTTAAAGACAAAAACTATTTTTGAGTAAGGTAGAGGTTTAAAAACATATTTAATGAAAGGATGTAATATCCTCATTTACATCTTCATTAAAACAAAGACTACCATTATTCTATCTCTTACAAATATGCCAAGTGAAAAATTTGTATCAATAATATAGAATTAAAAAAATCTAAGTGTAAAAGTATTTAAGCAACATAAACTATGTAGACATGTTCATTTAGCTGGGGCTGAAGACGTATGTGACCAAGTGTTTCTGATGTGCACATGGAGATGTTTCAGTGTGAAGTAAGATGGCAAATGTTTGACATAAGTTAGTTCATGCAGCTCATCGCTGGGATTCTGCAGGCCAGAGGTATCTGGGTAAAGTCCCTTTTCTTCAGTCAGAACAGTCTTTTAGTGTGCTGTTCTTTTTTTCTTAGCCTTTGAGGAACACTACTTTATAATTGTTTAGTAGAGGCACATATAGTTTGCATTTAATTTTTTATAGACTGTCAAGTATTTATTTTATGTGGAGATGATGGGAGTTTTCTAAAAGGAACACATCTTTTATTTATTTTTTTGAGATTTTATTTTTATTTTGTGAGTATGAATGTTTGCTTGCATGTATTTATTCTGTGTACTGTGTGTTGGAGGGCACCCGAAGAGGAATACAGACAATCATGAGCCACCATGTGGATGCTGGGAATGGAATCTAGGTCTCAGGTAGAGTAACCAGTGCTGCTAACCACTGAGCAATCTCTCCAGGCCCCTAAAGGGGTAAATCTGAAAAGGAAGCCCAAGCTATAGTTTTGATAATTTTATCTTGATAATTTATTCGAGTTATTTGTTTATTGAATAGGCCTAATTCTATAGAGAGATTTAAAAGCTTGTTCATTGAAATGAGCTCGCCAGTTAGCATGTAACTTAGTAGAATTGCTCAAATAGGAGTAACTTTCTAATCAGAACTTCTCCCATGGTGAAGGCAATGACTGACCGTGCAACAAGCAAAGGCTTTACCCAAAGGGAAAACAAACAAGATATTTAAAAATAAAATCTAACCACAGGTTTTAAATGTAAACAACAGGGCAAAGCTCTTGTCTTAAAGCCATTATTTTTTAAACACCACTTAAGAAAAACGCTATTGGGAACAGAATCAAACATTAATGATATCTCTATTGATTCTACTGAACAAGAGAAAGACCATCACCCAAATTCTTTGGTCCAACTAAGCAGGCTTTATATTCTGTCAGACAGGGCTATCTCCATAAAGTGGGGTCTCAGAAAACAAAAGCGAATATAAAGAAGTGAGGCTTATATGGCACGTCCCTAAAAGAGCACCCAAAACAGCAACAAGGGCTTTCCAAGGAACTTGGCAGAACATCTTATCATCAGGGTGGCAGTCAGGCAGGATACAGGGTGTGGAACGAGTCAACTTCTAGAAAATGGGTCAAAACTTGGTCAAATCCATGTTTCAAAGAAAACAGGAATGAACTTATTCTGACCTTTTAGCAAGATGGCTTCTAATCTTAAAATGGAGTTAGGATTGATCTGTTGGAGTTGTTCTGGTGCTGCTCTGTATTCAAATGCTAAATGCTATACTACAAGATCTGGCTGCCCTCAGATTGAGCGGAATACCAGCTTTTTTTGTGCAAACTCTGCTCCCCAAGTTAGTCAACAAAAGGCTAAAGTCTGTGATTGGGCAACAGAGAGAGGAAGGTGGGACTTCCTGGGAGGAAGAAAGGATTCTGGGATAGCATCAGGCATGGGAGATTCACCTGGGAAGATGTAAGGAGACAGGCATATGGTACCTGAGCACAGCCATGTGGCAGAGTGTAGATTAGAATAAATGGGTTATTTTATTTATTTATTAATTTAATTTGATTTTTAAAAACGTATTCATTTTATATCCTAATCACTGTCCCCCTCTTGGCTACTCCCCCACATAACTCTTTCCCAATCTCTACTGCCCTTCTCCTCTGAGGGGTGGGGTCTCCTTGGGTATTGGCCCCCCCCAGGCACTTCAAGTCTCTGCTAGGCTAGGTGCTTCCTCTCCTACTGAGGCCAGACAAGGAAGTCCAGCTAGTAGAACATATACCATGTACAGGCAACAGCTTTTGGGACAGCCCACCATTCCAGTTGTTCAGGACCCACATGAAGGTCAAGCTGCACATCTGCTACATATGAGTGGCCTAGGTCCAGCCTAGGTCCAGCCCATGTATGTTCTTTGTTTGGTGGTTCAGACTCTCAGAGCTCCAGGGGTCCAGGTTAGTTGATTGTGCTGGTTTCCCTGAGGAGTTCCTATCCCCTCAGGGCCTGCACTCCTTCTGCCTGTTCTTCTATGAGTCTACAAGCTCCATCCACTGTTTGACTGTGAGCGTCTGGTTCTGAGTCGGCTGTTGGGTGGAGACTCTCAGAGGACCAACGCTAAACTCCTGTCTGCAATCGTAATAATGAATCATTAGTAGTGTTAGGGACTGGTGCTTGCCCATGGGATGGGTCACAAGTTGGGCCGGTTATTGGTTGGCCATTCACTCAGTCTCTGCTCCCTTTCCCATGCTTGCATTATTTGTAGACAAGATAAATTTGGGGTTGGAAGTTTTGTGGGTGGGTTGGTGGTCTCTATAGCTCCTCTGGTTGCTGTCTGACTACAGGAGGTGGCCTTTTCAGATTTCATAGCCCCAGTTTCATGAGTCACAGCTAAGGTCACCCCCTAAATGGGTTACTTTAAGTTATGAGCTAGTCAGAGAAGAGCCTAGCTATATGGCCAAGGCATTTGTAAATATATTATATTTTGAGTCTGAGTTTTATTTCTGGGAGCATGGGACTGCTAGGAAGAACTACCAAACTTCTACAATGGTTTATCAATTTCAGCTATTGAATCTTGACCATAAGCTAAGAACCATTATTTTATATGTAATTTAGTTATATCCAGTTTCTGTAAATTTTAGTTTTACAATCTTTCTAAAACTTAAATCTTAATTTTATCTAACATTATTCACATCTGTTTTCACTCCAAAACAATCTTTATCTTACTGTGAAAGTCCTTTTTCATCTTAAAGAATCTTTCTTTAATCTTCTTCACCAAAAATATATCTCATACATATATCCTTTATATCTTCTTTTTCAGAACTTTATGTTTCTGTTTTTATCTTTATTATTTTAATAACATTTACAAAATATTTTAATCAGATAATTTAAAATGAGAACACAGGAAGCTGTATCTAACACACAGAAAACATATATATGGTATCTTCAAATAGTTACAGCTACAAATACAGGTGATACATTAGTGGTCTTTTAGAGATTAATTTAAAATAATTATTAGTTAAGAGTTTAAGACATGCTGAAATTGTTTTTCTTTAAACAGAAACCACTGGCTTCTCATAGGGTCTGAGACATCAGAAGTAGGGTAAGTGTGACCTTTACTGGACTCCTCCTGAGTCACCTGTTTACTTTCGTCTTTTTTTTAAATTATTTTTTTTTATTAGGTACTTTCTTCATTCACATCTCCAGTGCTATCCCAAAAGTCCCCCCCCTCCCCCCCTCCCCCCCCACTCCCACTTCCTGGCCCTGGCATTCCCTTGCACTGAGGCATATAAAATCTGTATGATCATTGGGCCTCTTTTTCCACTGATGGCGGACCAGGCCATCCTCTGATACAAATGCAGCTAGAGACACGAGCTCGGGGGGGGGGGGGGGGAGGTGGGGGGGAGGGCACTGGTTAGTTCATATTGTTGTTCCACCCATAGGGTTGCAGATCCCCTCAGCTCCTTGGGTACTCTCTCTAGCTCCTCCATTGGGGGCCCTGTGATCCATCCAATAGCTGACTGTGAGCATCCACTTCTGTGTTTGCCAGGCCCCAGCATAGTCTCACAAGAGACAGCTATATCAGGGACCTTTCAGCAAAATCCCGCTAGTGTATGCAATGGTGTCAGCGTTTGGAGGATGATTACAGGATGGATCCCCGGATATGGCAGTCTTTAGACGGCCCACCCCTTCGTCTCAGCTCCAAACTTCATCTCTGCAACTCCCTCCATGGGCACTCCCAATTCTAAGAAGGGGCAAAGTGTCCACACCCTGGTCTTCGTTTCTCCTGAGTCAAGTATGTTAATTATTTAACAAGTATTTATCTAAAGTGCTCTATCTTTGTTTAAAACTAAACACAGCCAGTCAGGGTGGGACATACCTTTAATCCCAGCACTTGGGAGGCCGAGGAAGACAGATCTCTGTGAGTTAAAGGCCAGCCTGGTCTATGTAGTGAGTTCTGGGACATCCAGGGCCTTGTTGTAAGACCCTCACTCAAAGACAAAATCATTGAACAAATATACAAGCAAACAATTAAAAACAGAAATGAATAGTTATTTCAAATGTGTTATGATATAATGCATTAAGATTATCTGTAAATGTTAAGTTTTTTTTTTGTAAGCCTTGAAGCAGGTTTTAAAACTGACGATTAAAAATTACTTGTTATCATCTCTCACATAAACCCATCAAAGCTATGGACCTGGAAAACCTATTTGCTAATTGGTTCATTCATATTTAAGAGGCAACCATCAAAGTATCCTTAAAGTCCTACAAATGCTTCTATTTATACACATGCACATGAACTTCTCAGCCTTTGGAATGAAGCGATTTGCAGCACAGAGCAGAGCAATCCAACAGAAAGCACCTGGAGCAGGAACATGTATCTCTCAGTCAATATCCTCAGGCAATAGAGACCATGTTGTTGAACCAGAATTGAGACAGAGATCAGGAAATCACATCACCAGAGCTTTTGCATAGCCTTGACTGTTCTGGAACTCACTATGTAGGCCAGGCTGGCTCATTGAGATCCCGTTTCTGTCTCTAAGAGCTGGTATTAAAGAGATGGGACACCATGCTAGCAAGACACATTTATTTTTAAAACCAAGATTTTGAATGATATGCTTATCTATCTATCTATCTATCTATCTATCTATCTATCTATCTATCTATCTATCTATCTACATCCCAAACACTGTTTCCCCTCCTGGTCCCTCCCTCACAGTCCCTCCCTCCTCCCCCTTTCCATATTAGGTGCATCCTCTCCAGCTGAGGCCAGACAAGTCAGCCATGGAGACTGAGCTGTCTGGTGTGTGCGTGTGTATGTGTGTGTGTGTGTGCGTGCGTGTGTGTGTGTCTTTCATTCTGGAATCCAGAACACTGGAGCAGGTAGTGAGGAACTTGTGTTGTTGCTGCCGCTGTCAGGGAGATTAAAGAAGAGGCTATTTGTCTACCACAACAGGAAAGTAATTGTTTTAAATAGGTCTTAGCATGTTTAGAGTCATCAAGTTTATAAGGCAGTATCAGGTCTTTTAAAACATCATTAAAATACTCAGTTTGGAGGCTAGAGAGGTGATTCAGTGGTTAGGAGCACTTTTTGCTCTTGCTGAGGACCCAGGCTTGATTCTCAGCACCCCCACATGGTGTCTCTCAACCACCTGTAACTCCAGTTCCAAGGGATTGGATGCCTTCTTCAGACTTCCATAGGCACCAGGTACACTCATAATACAAATACAAACATGTAGGCAAAGTACTTGTGCACATTAAGTAAATAGATAAATTTGTAAATCTGCAGGTGCATTTTAACTGGGCATGTCAAAAATAGTTTAGCACACAGTTAAAATGACTACAACTAGGTACAAGGTTTATTCCTGTTCATGATTAAACCTCTGTTTCTCAAGTATTGGGCTATGCTCCCCCAAAATCTTAACTACAAATGGTTCTGTATTGAGGGTCCCAGGAACAACAACAACTATACTTTGTTTCAAAAGGTTATTATGACTGACTAGCTGGTGTTATGGCTACCTGGTTACAACCATCTTGCAACCATGTCTCTGTTTCAGGAGGTCTTTATGACTAACTTGATATGCTTAGGTTCTGTTTCCTTAACCTCTCCTATTTTACCCATCAACCTCCCCTTTTGGAAACCCCTTTTCCCTGAGCTACAAAACCCTTGTCTTCCTCACATCTAAGGCCAGCCTCTCAAACCTCGCCTTAGGAGGAAGCAACCCTTTCTTACGAATAAAAACACTTGCTTTAATTAATTTGGCTATGATGAATTGTGTCAGTGGTCTCTCGAATCTTTATAGTTAGCAGCATCTTTAAGAAGTAAAAATGGCTTTAGTAGCATGTTAGAGTAAAAGGGTGTAGTTTGTCATGCAGATTCAAGAGAATATCTTTTTCATTTAAAAAAATCATATTCATTTATTTACTTAATTTTTATTGGTGTTTTGCCTGCATGTATGTCTGTATGAGGGTATCAGAACTTAGAGCTACAGACAGTTGTGAGGGCCATCTGGGTAGGTGCTGGGAATCAAACCCATGACTTCTGGAAGAACAGTCAGTGCTCCTAACGGTTGAGCCATCTCTCAAGCTCCGTCTCTTTCTCCTTTTAAAGGTAGTTGCTGAGGGGGAGATGCTTTTACTGATAGGAATGTTTTTCTCAATGTTACTTTAGACCAAAGCTTGTGCTTGTCTCTAAAAGAAAAAGGAAAGGAAAGAAATGAAAAAAAAGTATAGTTTTTTTTTTTTTGATCAGACATCTTCTACTGACCAAGTGTCAATCTGAAATATAGTCCCCTTCCTGAATCTGGCAATGGTGGCCTGTCTTTTTATCTTGGATCAGGCAACCCAGACCTATCTCTCATAGCCACTTACTCATTACCAATGCTCAAGTGGCCACTGTATTTCTCTAGGCAATTCCTAGAAACCCTGGACCAGGAATGCTTCTGTCTAGAGTAAAGTTCAAAGACTCGAATACACACGACAGCTGTTTTACCTAACTTCCCATAAAGTGAGAAAATGCTGATTTCTCTTATTTCTAACTTAAAAGTTTTTATAGAGTTCAGTTCCTTCTCAGAACACCATACAGGAAGCTGACAGAGTGCCCTCTGGCTTAGTTGTTGTCTCAGCAAAGGCCAGCTTTACAGACTGTAGAGGAGACATGTGGGAAGACAGGAAGTAGAGGGTGTTGGGAGAAGAGGAAACAAAGTTGTGCTGTGTTGGGGAATTCATTCTCTGGGTCTCAGATGCTCTCTTGGAGGCAAGAAACTGCCACACACTGTTCAATCTGACCCAGGGATTTTATACTTCACATCCTAATTAAAGCAAATTGCCCAGCCATTATTTTTTGTTTTCTTCCTGTATGGGTCCTGGTATACCTTTTTTTTTTCCTTCCACAAAGGAGATACTTGCCAAATTATTTTTCCTTTGTTAGTGTGATCAGAATAGCACCAAGACAATAGGTTTTATCTGCTGATGAAATTAGCTGATTCAAGCCAAATTGAAAGTATGAAGGCAGGTTTACTGAGGGCAGCTCTCAGGCAGATTCACTGATAACAAGGAACCAGGCACCAGGCGAGAGAGAGAGAGAGAGAGAGAGAGAGAGAGAGAGAGAGAGAGAGAACAAATGAGGCAACTGGTAGTGACAGTGAAAATGTGCTGCTAAGTCACAGAAAGGCAGGCTGGAGGAGCGACAAATTCACAACATCTCTAGCCCAGTATTTTAGGTTTGTACCCCTTAAGGAAATCGGGAGCCTTGGGAGGATTTTTGAGGAGAGATGCCAAAGTTGGGGTTTTGTATTCGAAAGCTTCCTCTGGCTGGGCATGAGGAGAATGGAAAGAAAGATAGTGGGCTCCTGGATGCTGGGATGCTGGGATGTTGGGATGTGGGGATGCTAGGATGGCTGGGATGCTGGGATGCTAGGATGGCTGGGTTGCTGGGATGCTGGGATGCTGGGATGCTGGGATACTGGGATGCTAGGATGGCTGGGATGCAGGGATGCTAGGTTGCTGAGGAGGTGACACAGTAACTGTCCTGGCAGGAGAGAAGGTATTTTAAAGAGAGATGCTGACACTATCTAACTATTGGAACACAGACCCAGAGAAGTACAATTTTATCAGGAATCCTACACTGAGTAAAGAAGGTCTTTTAGAGCCAGAGGGGAGCTGGCTTGACAAGGAGAGACTCAGATGCTTCTGGGGAATCTTTTTTTCTTATTTTTTTGTGTGCTTATGGTCAAGGGTGATGGTCAGAGACAGTTTGTGTAGTTGGTTCTTTCCATCTACCTTTCTGTGGGTTCTAGGAGATGTGTGCAGGTCATCAGGCCTTTGCTGCAAGCACCTTTACCTATTAAGTCATCTCCCCAACCCAGATTATACTCAATTCTGATAACTTGTTAAACCTTTCAATAGACTAGAGCCTAGACAATGGAGGGTTAGTGATGGACCATACCCTCTCTGTTTCTCTTCCCAATGTGATCTTATCGACTAACTCTCCTTTCTCTGCTGTTCCCTCTTTGCTCCTCCTCTGTGTGTGCATGTGGGGGGTGGGGAACTAGAAGATAACTTCCAGTGTCATCCTCACCCTCAGGAAGGATGTTCATCTCCTTTGAGACAAGTTATCACGGTGGGGCTCACCTGCCAGGCTATGCTGGCAGGCACCAGCAGGCCTAGGAATCCTCCTGCCTCTGCATTCCCAGCCTTAGGACTACAGTTGTACACCCATGGCATTTTTATGTGGTTTCTGGTGATCAAACTCAGGTACTTTATGACTATGCCGTCTTTCCATCCCTTGCTTATCTCTTTAGTTGGAATCTTGGGTATGAGTAGCTGAGATAATCATCCTTTGTGGATTGCCAGAGCCCAGGCTTATGTCATAAAAGCTCCAGCAATGGTATTTCTGTCATGTAGGGGACAGGGCAGTGTTCTAGAGAAGGAGAAAAGAGGGCAGTGTTCTAGATAAGGAGAAAAGAGGGCAGAACGCTCAGATACTTATCAGCAGTGAGAGCCTGGAGATGTTGCTCCATTGGGGTAGTGCTTACCTAGCCTGCACAAGGCCCTGGGGTTATGCATGAAGCACTGAAGAAACTGGACGTGAGGTGTACATCTGCCATCCTAGCTCTCAGGAGGGGAAGGCAGAAGGATCAGAAATTCAAGGCCAGCCTTGACTATATAAGGTAGTGCAAGCCAGATTTTGTGTGTCTGAGGTATGGAGAGTAAGGATGTGATACCTGGCTCTCTGCCTGGTTACCGAAGGTCATAGCCAAGGGGAGGGGTGTGATATTTCCTAAGGTCATCAGTTTGGACCCACTGGCCTCAATTCCCACCGTCCTCTGAGCGTAACTTCTCTACCCATTTCCTGACATTTTCGTTTCCTGAACCTAGAATTTTCCAGCCACTTCTCTGGTCTTTCTGGAAAGGTCTCTGTAGGTCTCCGTCCCAGTTAGCTCCCAAGGATGACCTGCATTGACGGCCTTCCTTTTCCTCTGTGTGTTCCAGGGACTCTGGAAACTCTGAAGGAAGGGCACGGTGTTCAGGGACATGCCAGGTCAATGATGTGAAGGTTTCTCTTGCAAGGTTCTCACGGACTCAGTATCCAGCCATCTGCCTGCAAGAGTGAGCTCTCAAATTCCAGGATTGTACTAGGGGCCTGGATATCTTAGTGACCTGGACACATGTGTGGGTGTCACCTGGGAGCACATGTGGCTTTTCTGGAATGTTTTCTCTGTTCATAAGTACCCCTTCAGGGGTCTCTGTTTTTCTGCTAGTCTCTAAGCCTTTCTCTGGTTTTATTTTTATGTTTTGTCTTTATTTTCTTTCCATTTAGGGAAATCATTTTATTTTTTCACACTTGAATTATGTATTAGCAAAATTCTCTAGGGGAACAGAGTGGATGGAATGCATATATATTAAAAATGAATTAGACTGGCTGACATGATACAGATCTTAATGTTGGAAAAGCTGAGAACTTAGTTGTTCAGTCTACAAGCTTCTCTCAGGCTGAAGGCCCAGAAGATGCCAAGAGAATGTCGGTCTTCAGCCTATATTGGAAGAAGTTGGGTTCTGCTGTCAGGAAGGAACACAAGTGAATTTGCCAGTGAGGGTTGAAGGGGATCTGATAAGAGCAAAGCTTGGGGCTCAATATGAACCTTAGGAGGCTGACAACCACCTGTAACCAGTTGCAAGGGATCTGATGTCCCATTCTGGCCTCTGTGGACACCAACACAAACACAGTTCACATCCTCAAACACAGACACATATAAACAAAATAAAATAAATCTTTTAAAAAAGATAACAATAAATATTAAAAATAGAGAACACTGCCCTTACCTTGATTCCCTGAAGCTTCAAGTATGTCTCCTGATAAAGCAAAAGGGTCTTGAAAGATATGCTTTAGAATCTTGGAATAGGACTGGAGAGATGGCTCAGTGGTTAAGAGCACTGACTGCTCTTCCAGAGGTCCTGAGTTCAATTCCCAGCAACAACATAGTGGCTCACAACCATCTGTTATGGGATCTGATGCCCTCTTCTGGTGTGTCTGAAGACAGTGACAGTGTACTCACATACATTAAATAAGTAAATAAATAACTCTTAAAAAAAAACTCAGATTAGGGTGTGTTCAGGGACACCCAAAGCTGTGAAGGTGCTATGAGGAGGGAGGAGGAACAAGGTCAAGCTCAGTTAGCTGGAGATAATGTGGTGAGGGCAGGAGTGAGATTAGAGTTTGAAGATGTTAGGCTCTTTGGTCATGGTCATGGGAGTACAAGGCCAACACTCAAAAGTAGAGATAGAGACAGACCCAGAGACATGGACCCAGACAAGCAGCTACCAGAAAGCTATGAACCTGGGTGTCCAGAGAGGTCTAGGGTAGATGTCGTTATCTTTAATTTACAGAACTATGCCCTGTTACCTATAGTTGTAAATACCCATCTGTACATCTATCTATCTATCTATCTATCTATCTATCTATCTATCTATCTATCTGTCTATCTATCTATTGCGGGAAGTGGGTGCGTCCACATGGGCCAAGATGGAGCTCTGGCCCATTGCCAGGCCCCGTGAACCCCACATGTTTGCTGTCTTGCCCGAGCATGCGCAGTGAGGCTGCATTTGTGGGCTGCCTGCCACACTGGACTGTTCCTCGCGATTTGGACCAGTCAGCCTATCTGTGACTGACCTGAGCTCATGCATGGAGCGTGTGTGAATTCTGATTGGATGAGGTGATGTGGAGCGAGATGAGATCAGTGAGAGATAGGAGGGTTGTTGTTGCCCTTTGCTGTGTGTGGAGAGAGCTGTAAGAGAGAAAGCTGCAAAAAGGATAGGGGAAGAAGAAGCTGCGGGGGAAGAGAACTGTAGGGGGAAAAGCCACAAGTAAAGAAGTTGCTGCATAAACCCGCCTTGGTGTCCATGTTGTTCTTGTCTTTGCGGGCAGCAAAGACAGCAACAAGTGGTGGCCCGTATGGGGAACTCATCATGTTGGTCGACAACTGTAAGTAAAGAAAGTACAGGCCTAAGGAAAATTTGGTAAGCAGCGGTAAGGAAATTTAGGTAAGTGGCCAGTTTAGAACCTCTTTAGTTAAACTGTAAGAGTCTGTGGCTACCTCTAAATTCTGTGTTTTTATCTAAACAATACTGAGAACATACCACTGCCGAAAGCCTTTTTTATTGTTTGGAATTTTAACTTACAAAAATTATTCTACTCTGTCAGAGGCACATGTCAACATTTATTGTAGTTATTTTAAAGGTTCCCTGTTAATTCACTTTCTAAGTTTTTTGTTGTGTTTAGCTCTGTTTGATACAGGGTTTAACCACATAGGTAAATATTTATTGACTATTTAGTTGGTGAGAAGTCTGTAAAGATGTATAAAATTCTTCCTGTTCTCAAAAAAATGTAAAGATGATGTAATGAAAGTTTCATTTTTGAGAACCCAGATCCCCCTAAAAAAAGTCTCTGTACTGATCCCTTTCTGTCTTATCTCCTGAGCTTTGTGCTCTGCAGTTACATAAGTATTGAGTATTCCACTTCGCTGCAGTGTACCCCACTTCTTAAGTATTTTATGAAGACTTCTTGTTAGAGCTTCTCTTAAAATCAGTACAGTGAATGATGGTTCCTGTGCTCACATAGGTGCATACACACAGGAGAGAGAGGATCTGGTCCTTTGTTACAACATACAATGTGCCCCTGCAGCAGGTGCTTCTAGTTGTCTTTATTAATAATCATTTTAAGTGATTTTCTCTCTTCATGAAGGAGAAAATCAGATAGGTTCCCTGGGAAAAAAGGGATGAAGCATTAAGGTTCTCAGGTATAGAGATGAAGGTAAGGTTCCTGGGAAAAAGGGAACGAAGCATTAAGGTTCTCAGGAATAGAGACAAAGGGAATTTCAGCAACATGGGTTCAATTGAGACTAAAATGAAAGTAAAAATGTTAGCCATCTGGAACTTGGTCAGGGCATGCTTGAGAGACACCAGTGGAAAGTACAATGCTGAAATAGAGGTAGGAGCGGGTGCTTGAAGAGGCTAAGGAGATTGCCTCTCAGGTTAGCCACCGAAAACCTAAACAGCTTAGACAACAAACCAAAGATAAAAAAGAGAAGAAGGAATCTAGCTCTGAAGGGTCTATTAGTGACAGTGACGGGACTGATAGCAACAGTGATGTCTGTAGTCAGATGTCCTGCTGGAGTTTGAGGCACGGTAGGCCGCCTGAACCATCAGCCCCTTTGTGGCCTTCTCCTCCCCCCTATAAAGATGAGGGAGACAAGAGGGGAAAGTGTAGTCTTCATGCAAAAGTCTGAAAAATGTGCCTGCCATTGTGGGGCCTTCCTAGTATTTCAGGACCAACAGGAGCAACGGTATCATGAACTCCTGGAGTGGAAGGTTGTACAAAGATTGAAGGAGTCAATTTCGACTTATTGGGTCCAGCCTGCCTTTATAAAATCTCGAACACGCGTTTAAACTCTGGTAAAGGCAGTAAGAGTTAAGGTTAGGTACTTTTGGAGCAATTTCCTCAAAGATAAAACATTGCAACCTGCAGGAAAGCTCCTGAAGACTCAGTAGTAGAAACTTGAGCCATTAAAGGAGAATGCTTTAAATGAAAGAAAGAGAGAAAAGATGGTCTTATATAGTGGATGGGAGGACTAGCCAATAGTATTAGAAGGAAAACAACACTATGAAAGGGACCATTGTTTTGTGTAAGATAAAAACACTTAAAGTTTTTTGGTATGCATATGTATGCTCTATGTAAATATGTTACAAATTTATGCCTATAAAATCTGTAGTTCAGTAAGCATTGAAAAGATATGGAAAAGACATTTAGTGAACAGGCAGGGAACAGAAGGCAGTGTGGTATTGGGATATAGAACAGAATATAGCCAAGTTTGAATAAAAGGTTCTTCTTTATGTACTTCAGTGTTTTGAAAGTAATAAGGTATTCACAAAAATAAGATCATGGTTTCCTCCCCCAGAGGGGTGTCTGCCATTTCCCCTGGAGATAGAATTGCTCAAATTTTGCTTTTGCCTAGTCACCATGCTAGCTTCCCTTCAAGGGGACTGAAAAGAGGAAATCGGGATTTTGGCTCCACTGGAATACAAATCTGAAAGCTGGTATCCTTATGGTTAACCAAAGAGTAGATTGGTTGCAGGAACAGATGAATATTTTGGAGCAGTTAGTATTTGCTTCCTGCATTACTCATATGTCAGGAATGTGTGTAACCTCTGTTCAGTATCAGAAAATTTCCAGAGCTGCAAATCTGTCGGGTGCAATTGGTGCGATGCTGCTAGGAAATTGGAGTCATGATCTCGACACAAAGATGAAGGGATTGTGAGCATCGATTGTTGCTGTGAACAACACCCATATGGAGATTGCAACTGCAAAGCAATGGCTGGAGATCATCCAGGGAACTGTGGGATTCTTAAAAAATTGGGGAGGGATGGCCTTTTGAGTGCTCCTGCTGACTGTTGTGTGTATGGAGGAATGCTTTGGTGGATGGCACCTATGCAAAGGCGGCACAGGGCTGATGAATGAGCCTCAGTGCAGGCTATGGCAGCCTTGGAAGCAGGAACATCACCCCAATGTTGGCTCAACATGCTGGATCAGTAATCAATGACGGGTAAGACCCTCATGTGCGCATACCAACCTAAGACAGGATGGTGAAAGTGAGTTTGTCATTCCCATGACGGGTAAGGATGTGGCACGGATGGGGGCAACCTAAGACAGATGCTGATCCTAGAGCTATTAATAAAACAAAAAGGGGGAGATGCAGGACATGGGTGCGGCCGCATGTTTGCTGCCTTGCCTGAACATGCACAGTGAGGCTGCATTCGTGGGCTGCCTGCCAGGCTGGACTGTTCCTCATGATCCAGACCTGTCAGCCTATCTGTAACCGACCTGAGCTCGTGCCTGGAGCATGTGTGATTTCTGATTGGATGAGGTGGTGTGGAGCGAGATGAGATCAGTGCGAGATAGGAGGGTTGTTGTTGCCCTTGACGTGTTTGGAGAGAGCTGTAAGAGAGAAAGTTGCAAGAAGGACAGGGGAAGAAGAAGCTGCAGGGGAAGAGAGCTGTAGGGGGAAAAGCCACAAGTAAAGAAGTTGCTGCATGAACCCATCTTGGTGTCCGTGTAGTTCTTGTCTCCGCCGGAGTGGAGACTGTGGCAATTTATCATTTTCTACTAAACTGTCCATCAATTTAATCTGTTTATACATCCATCTCATCTCTTTATCTAATTTATCTCCCCAGCCCTTAAGGTATTTTGATTGACTTTCTTTCTCCTCTCTGTCTCACTTCAACCTCCCTCCCTTCCTTTCTCCCCTCCTTTCTCTCTTACTTCCTTTCCTTCTTCCTCTCTCCCTCCCCCCCCTCTCTCTCTTTCTATCTTTCTTTCCTTCTTTCTCTCTTTTGTCTTTTCCTTTTTGTCTTTGGTTGCTTCTTTCCCAAACATTGTGTAAGATAGAGTCAGTTGTTATGTGGTGCCTGGGCTGGGGCTGAGGGTTTTGGGAGAATACAAAAACAGTGCTGAAAGTCCAGTTGCTTTCCTGACAGGTGGGTGTGGGTGGCCCAGGACTGTGTCAGGGGATCTGAGGAAAATGACTCCAAGCCCATTGTTTCCACAAGCATGACCTTCCTGATCCAGACTGGGGAGTATTCCAGCAGGTGCTTGTACCATGCCTGTACATCCAAGTGACTTCCCAAGTTCACTCTTCCAGGAGGCTGTGCTGACTTCCACGGTTCAGAAACCAGTCTCAACAACTGTCACATTTACCAAGTATGTCTTTGTGCCATCTCTGGAGCTTAGCTGTTATAAATGGCACTTGTGTGTCTCTCTTCACAAACAGGACCCGCTACAATTCAGCCACGCGCAGGTTGGACTATGGCTGCAGACCGTTCCTCTGGGACCCTTACACGTACTGACTCATCTGTTCACTGTTCTCTGCTTTCTGTCTCCACATCTTCATGGATGAATGAACCCTTCTAGTTCTCCAGGTCTGAGTCAAAAGTTATTTCTGACAAGGTGTGTCATCCCTCCTGCAAGAGGTTTCCCACCCATTGTCACCTTGTTAAATTCTACTTTCTTTATTGTGTTTTGAGACTTTTGGTTGGTGGTTCATTATTAGTGAGACCTCCTCCTTATTCTTCTCCTCTATTCTTCTGCCCCTTCTTCTGTCTTCCTGCTCCATTTCTTTTTTTTTTCTTAAATTTTTATTTTCTTCATTTGCATTTCAATGCTATTCTGAAAGTCCCCTATACCCTCCCCCTGCCCTGCTCCCCTATGCACTCACTCCTACTTCTTAGCCCTGGCATTCCCCTGTACTGGGACATCTGATCTTCGCAAGACCAAAGGGGCCTCTCTTCACAATGATGGCCGACTAGGCCATCTTCTGATACATATGCAGCTAGAGACATGAGCTCTGGGGGGTATTGGTTAATTCATATCGTTGTTCCACCTATAGGGCTGCAGACCCCTTCAGCTCCTTGGGAACTTTCTCTAGCTCCTCCATTGGGGGCCCTGTGTTCCATCCTATAGATGACTGTGCCTGCTCCATTTTTTAAATCTCTTTCATCTTTTCCTCATCTTCTCCTCCCCTTTCCCTCCATCCATCGCCTGCTCCTTCTCTTCCTCATCTCTCCATCTCCTTTTGTATCTTCTCCTCCTTTCCCCTCCTATCTCCTCCTGTTTGATCAGCCCTTCTTCCATATCCTCCTCTGCACCACCTCTCCGTATCTTCTTTCTTTCCCCCTTCCTCCTTCTTCCTTCTTCATCTCCTTCCTATTTCCTCCTCTTCCTCTATCTCCTCCTCCACTTCTTCCTCTTGCTCCATCTCCTTCCCCATCTGATCCTCTTTCTTTGATGTTCAGAACATCTCTTAGTCACAAAACTTAAAAGATGAAGACAACCTAACAGATAGACACCATGTGCTAAGTATGTGTGACAGAATATCATTCAGCCTTAAGAAGGATGGCAGCTCTGACACCTGCTTTGGAATGGTTGAACTTGGAAGAAAAAGTACTCAGTAACAGTGTTTCCATAAAAAAGTACACATCAAATGATTTCACACACAGAAGATCCCCAAGTCACCAGGACCACAGAAGCAGAATGTGGAATGCTGGGAGCAGGAATGGGAGAGAGATGAGCAGCTAGTGCTGAATGGACATAGAGCTTCAGTTTAGGAAGGTGAGAGTGTTATGGAGGTGTGTGTGTGGGGGTGTTGGTGGCCGAACGACTCTGTGAATATGTCTAATGCCACTGAGTCATAAGTGTTTAAGTAGTAAATGTTAATTTGAAAGCCTTTTGTTTTTCTCTTGACAATTTAAATACACGTCTACATTGGTATGTATACAATGTGACTTGACGAAACCTACCATGTTTTCGTTCTCCCAGGGCCTCCCATCACGTCTGTTAGCATTCTGTCTAAACTCCTCCCCACAGTTACCTGGCAATAGCCAGGTAGGCCTGACCCACTATAAAAGGCCGGGCTGCTTGCCCCCCTCCTCTCTCTCTTGCCTCTCTTTCTCTCTTGCCTCTTGGTCTCTTGCTTCCTCTCCATCCCCCCTCTCCACATGCTCAGGGCCATGGCCCGCCTCTACATTTCTACTCTCTCCCTCTCTCTCTGCCTTTCTCTGCCACTACTACTTTCTTAACTCCCTTCCCCATGCCCTGAATAAACTCTATTCTATACTATACCATCATAGTGTGGCTGGTCTCTCAGGGGGCCGTGGCATGGGCCTGCTGAGACATTCCCTTTACCCATACCTCATGCCCTTCCCCCTTTGAGTACTCTCACTTCGTAACCTAATCCAATTAGTGCTTCCTAATTGTTGGATGATCTTGTTGTCTCAGTCTTGCCCTGGTGAGCTCATGAGTGCAGTGCCATGTCACTTCCAGAAGATAGCATGTCACAGTACTCTTCCTCATCCACTGGCTCTTAATGTGCATTCTTTTGCAACATTCTCTGAGCCTTTGTGGGGTTGATACAGATGTCCCATTTATGGTAGGCCACTGAACAGTCACAGTATCACACTTATAACTCTGACTCCGTTATGACTCTCTGCATTTACTGTTGCCCACCACAGAGAGAAATTCTCTGGGCAGTGTTGAAGGTAAAGAGCATGTCCTACTAGAATCCGAAGAGGTCTAGATTAAAGAAGCATTCTGGCCCAGGTTCCAGAGCCTCTGTGCTTCAGGAAGCTTCTTTGTTTTACTGGTTTCATGCAGACCTCACTTTCTACTGCCTACCCAAGTCTGTTAAGATTGGACAATTTAGCCACACCAGGGAAGCAGGTCAGGTTGAAATGAACTGTTTATGTGTCTGCTGAGGCTTGAAACATCTGCTATAGACTCACTTGTTTGAACACACCCTTCCCAGTAGTGGTGCTGTTTGGGAAGGTTATGGAACTTTTTTGATGTTTTAAATTTGGGAGACATGATGAAAAGTATCAGCTCAGGACCCCCAAGACCAAATTCTTGGCACAAAGGAGATTTATTTGCCCCAGGGGTACAAAGGGCAGGGAATAAGGAACAAAGACAGGGGCTGGAGAGATGGCTCAGTGGTTAAGAGCATTGATTGTTCTTCCATAAGTCCTGAGTTCAGTTCCCAGCAACCACATGGTGGCTCACAACCATCTGCAATGCAATCTGATGCCCTCTTCTGCTGTGTCTTGAGACACAGCAGAAGACAGTGACAAGTGTACTCACATACATAAAATAAATAAATAAATAAATAAATAAATAAATAAATAAATCTTTAAAAAAGGCAGGAGATAGAGGAAGAGGAAGAAGGGGGAAGGGAACAAGGGAGATGTGAAGAAGTATTTGTCCCATAGGACAAAGGACTGGCTCAAGATAGAGAGGAGAAAGACATGACTTATAGGAAAAAAGCAGTTTATAAAGATACAAGGGGAAACCCTCTGTTAGGATGAGATGTTTAATTTTAATTGAGCATGTTAATTAGGTGAGCCAAAGGGGTCCTTTGATTGCTGGACTCCAGTACTTTGATACCTGGTCCTTGATAGTCAGCCTCAGTAGGAGAAATTGGCCAAATAAGGGAATAGATCTTGGTGGTTAACATTAGAAAGTAGCAAGGCAGAGGGAATTTGGAAGAAGGGCAAGGTTTGCCAGAGCCACCTTTGTCACGCTCCAGCTGGCCAGAGTCTCTTCATATGTCACACAACTGTTTACGAATCCCAGATGGAGAACACAAAATAGGCCAAAGCAACCATTCTACTTAAGTCCAATTTGGTGAGCTAATGCATTTCTTTGGGGTTGCTTCTAGGAATATGGGCTAGGGATTATTGAGGGCTGACTCAAAGGAAGCTGCACCAGCACAAAGTTCATTCTAGCATGGGGGACAGCAACCAAAAGCTGTGCATATGAAAACAGCGGCTCTGGAGCTCACTGCAGGACTTGTGGCAGCTCAGCCATCTGAGAGCTTCCCCAGAAGTAGCTGGGCTGGAACCTGGGGAGGGCCTTGGTTAATCTTGTGAGTTTCCTCTTCTCAGACAGGTAAAGTTTGTTTAGTTTGTTAGTAACACTGGGTACCCTCCTCCTCTCTTCTTCCTAGAGAGATATTTCAGTTTGGAGGAAACTTTGTACAATAGGAGCCTGCAGGAGGTGGAGCCTCACTGGAGGAAGTAGTTCCCTGGGAGTGGGCATCACAGCTTTATAACCAGTCCCACTTCCTGCTTGCTCACATCTCTTCCTGACTGTGCCTCTTCCTTCCACCACCAACCCATTTCTTCTTGCTGCTATATCTTCTCGGGCATCATAGTATATCCTTTTAGAACTGCAAATCAAAGAATAGGCCCCTCTCCCTTGAGTTGCCTTTGTCAGAATGGTTTTTATTTTCTTTTACAGCGGCAGGAAAGGAAACAAAGACAAGACTGATGTGAATGCATGAAGACAGCCCTGATGAAAGATTGCAACAGATTCTGTTGAGATGTGGTCTGTTGCTATGTAATGCTAAATTCTTTAGTCTAAGGATGAGCTAATTATCAGCTAATATACCAGCTTTTGTTGTGCAAACCTTGCTCCTTAATTTAAAACTATTGGCTGAATAAAAATGGCTACAACCAGTTCCAGGAGGGAGTAGAGGTAGGCAGGTAGAGAGGAGAGAAGGGCACGGAAAAGAGAGTGGAGGAAGCCACCATGAGGAGAGATGGACCATGAAGTACAAGGCCAAGAGAAACAGCAAGTATTTGGGGTACACCACTGGGGGAGAAGCCAGTCCAGCAGTTAGAAAAGTAGATTAGGGATGACCTCCCAGTAACAGTCAAAACCAAATAAATTAACCACAGTCTGAGTCTCATTCATTTGTAATGAGATGGGAATAAGTTTAAACTGGGTAAGTACAAAATTCACCCTGCAAGTAGAAAGCTTTTCACAGCAGCCTCACTCCTGGTCTTTCGCTTTGATGAAAATAAAGCTGTCCTTAGTAAGAATATGTTTGAACACCAGCCCTATGGTAACCCAATAGTCCATGTAACCAAGATGGCTAGTGCTTAATGGACTTAAAGTGCAGACACAGGTTGTGTTGTGGAATTCGCTTAAATCCAACATAACCCTAACACCAGGTCAATGCAGATGGTAAGGATGTATTGTGATCAAGTCTCTACTGATCAATCAGGCCTATAGAACAGACTCAGGATCTGAACTGCAACCCTGAAGGGACATTGTACAGCACATTAAAAGGATAAAACCTTAGAGTGAGAGTGAGCTGGATGGAATGTAGCATTGTCCAATCATATTTGCAAAGATGACCATGGGGGCTGGTTTAGAGGTTAAGAGCTCTGGCTGCTTTCCCAAAGTTTCTGAGTTAAGTTTCCAGCACCCAAATCAGGCAGCTTACATGCATCTCCAGCTCCAGGGGGTCCAGATGTCTTATCAAGTATTTGCATACACTTAGCATGCACACATGTGTGCACACATGGGGTTAATAAAAATATTTTTTAAAAAGGATGGGAGTCATAAAAAAAAGACATCATTTGATGATGAGAATGAGATTTAGATTTCCCAGCCTTTAAATTTGTGTGTGTGTGTTTGTGTGTCTGGTGTCTCTGTGTATACAGTGTCTTTGTGTGGTATGTGTTATATGAGTGAGTGTGTGTGTGTGTGTGTGTGTGTGTGTATGTGTATGTGTGTGGGGTCTCTGTGTGGTAAGGTGTGTGTGGTATGCATCTGTGTTGTCTGTGTGGTATGTGTGTGTATGGTATGTGTGTGTGTGTGTGTGTGTGTGTGTGTGTGTGTTGTCTCTATATGGTATCTGTAGAGTGTGTGTGTATGTATTGTCCCTGTGTGGTGTGTGTGTATGTGTGTGGTATGGTGGGGGTGGGCACATGAGTGCAGGTCCCTTAGGATTCCAGGAGCACCAGGTTCCCTTAAAAGTGGAGCTAGAATTACAGGTGGTTGTGAGTTGCTTGGCTTGGGTATTGGGAACAGATCTTGGGTCTTCTGTAAGAGCAGTGCATAGTATTAATTAATGTGTTATCTCTGCAAAGTATCCTATGGCCCAGACTAGCCTCAAACTCACAATGTAACCAAGGCTGGCCTTAAACTCTTGATCTGCCTGACTTCACTTTTCAAGTGGGGTAGGAAAGGTCACCATGCCCATTTTACATGATGCTAAGGATGGAACCTAGGGCTCTGTGCATGTTAGCAAGTACCAACTAAGCCACATCTCTAGAACCTGAATCTTTTGATCAATATCTTTTCTCTCCCATTCTCAGTCATAAGCAACTATCACTTTACTCTTTATTTTTGAGTATGGCTTTGTATATGGATGTGTGCTTGTGTGATTTTGTGAATACCTGTGTGCATACATAGAACCAGCAGAGGATGTCAGGTTCGCTGCTCCATCGTTCTCTGCCTTGCTTCTTTGAGACAAGGTCTCTCATTGAGCCTGAAGCTAGGCTGGCATCTAGCAAACTCCAGTCATCCTCCTGCCTCTGCCCTCATGGATCTGGGGTTACAGGTGCATCTGTGGCTTCACTTGGCTTCACTTTATATGGGCACTGGAGAATTGAACTCAGTTCTTCACGTTTCAGCATCAAGGGCTCTTAGCCAGTGGGTCATCTCCTGGGTTCCTTAGTTGTTTCGTGTTCCTCATTTTACAGAAAAGCTTGAGATGATAAAAGGTGGACCCACCTAGCACATGGTTCGAAGGTGACAGAGTGTGGGAAGCTGCAAAGGCTAGGTGACAAAAAGGAGAAAGGCTGGTCCCAGATGCAGACAGGCAGGCAGGAGGGCCATGGGGTGGGTGTGCACAGAGATCAAGATTGAGTTGTGAGGTGATGGAATTGATCTCATGGCCTTTTTTTCCCTGTCTTTAGATGGGAAAGGAAGTACCAGCTGGGTGTGTCTGAGGCAGAGGAGGTCAGGGCAGGGTACTGTTCCTGGAACTGATCGTGGAAAACTGTGAATCTGCTTATGGGATGTGGGAGGGGTGCAGTTGATGGGTAAGGGATAGCCTATTCTTCAGATTCGGAGGTTTCCTGCATGGGTTGAGCTGCTGAGTCACATATTTTTCTTGGTAACTGGAAACCTTTGCGGACATCCTATGACCCGGTTCACAGGATATAGGCTGGAAGGTGCAGTGGTTGGAGACAGTCTGTGACATTCGACTGTCACCATCGGGGTAAAAGAGGAGGCTGAGGGTATGAGGTGTTTATTTGGGTAAAGAATGAGTGTTGGCAGCACCCCCAATGGCGGGGCTAGAGAAAGTATCCCAGGAGCTGAAGGGGTCTACAACCCTATAGGTGGAACAACAATATGAACTAACCAGTACCCCCAGAGCTTGTGTCTCTAGCTGCATATGTAGCAGAAGATGGCCTAGTTGGCCATCATTGAGAAGAGAGGCCCCTTGGTCTTGCAAACTTTATATGCCTCAGTACAGGGGAATGCCAGGGCCAAGAAGTGGGAGTGGGTGGGTAGGGGAGCAGGGCAGGGGGAGGGTATAGGGGACTTTCATGATAGCATTGAAATGTAAATGAAGAAAATATCTAATAAAAAATTGAAAAAAAAAAAACCAAACAGAATGAGTGTTGAGTGACTTCAGGGATACTGTAAGTCTTGTGCCCTGCCAGAAGGCATGAAAATGATGTAGCTGCCCATAATATCTGTACCCTCTTTTAAAATATCCAAAGGCCATTCTAGACTCCTGGATTCTGAAGGCATTCCAGGTTAAACACATAAAACTAAGGTCTCAAAGTTAGTAAGCAATAGTCTTCCATGACATCTCTATCAGTTTCTCAACTAAGAGACATGCCTCTGAGTGGGACTTTGAGGGACCTCCAGAATGGTTAATTGAGAGGAGATCCTCCCCAAGAGTGTGTTGCACCTCCTTTAGATGACTCAGCTATAAGAAGGTCCAAGGGAACTGCCTGACTTTGTTGGTGAGTGCATTCTCACTACCAGCTGCCACTGCCATACTTTGCTACCATCAGAATCTAGCTCCTTCCCACATGGAATGAACACCATGGCTCTCTTGAGATCCTCCAGGCCTTAAGTGCCACACTGGGAGTATTGAGACATCAGCCTTGTGGGCTGAGCAGCTGTCTGGTGCTCCAATGGGAAGACAGCAATGACTAGAGTATACTGAGTAAGGCAGTCTAATAAACTCCTTTTAATATATATATCCAATCTACTGATTCTCTTCCTCTAGAGATCGATCCCTCACCAACACAGCATCATCCCACTTTGCTTAGATAATTAAAATTTAGGCAAAGTGAGTGCTGATAGGAAGTTTTCTGATGTTCATGTGCCTACATGTCCATACCAAGTCTATACCTGGTAAGAAGTGAGCAGGCAGCAGGCCAGGTGTGAACAGGGGCTTCTTTCTGTACTTGCTGTTCCCTCTGCTTGTGTCCTGTTCCTCTCTAATCCAGTCTCTAATCCAGTTATACCATCTGGCTCCCAAATCAATCTCTCACTCCCACCTCCTCACTTCTACTGTTCTTCTCATTCTTCTAGAACATTCTTGTTAATTTAACTGCTCATGATGTTTCTATCTAGAATAAGCATAACCCTTGCTTAGTCCCCAGAACCTGGCCTTTGTGTCAACTTCCTGATGAGGAATATTGAGGGCATACAGGCCCAGAATTTCAAATGCACTGGGGCATAGGACGCCCTCATAGAAGGTAGGAGGGGTGATGGTAGAATGATGTACCATCATGATGTGCTGCTAGTTATATGTTTCTCTTGGGCATGGCAGACATTCATGGTTGAGGTTGGGTGAATGGCTTTGAACCAGCTCAGAATTCTTCCTCAATACCACCCTGGCTTATATAAGTGTGGCTGTGTCTTGTCCATTCTATGATCAGATCTTCTGAGCTCCTACCCCAGTCAAGGTCTATTGCAGCCCACATGCTCTGGCAACTACCTGGCTGCTTTTCTTCTGCCTTTATCTTGTCCTCGCCACTCCACCCGTGGGACTTGACTGTTCATGGCTCCTGGCTGCCCATAGGATCTCATTGCCTGTGGGACCTGGCTGCTTGTGGGACCACCCAGCTTATCCTCATCCATGTTTTTATATTGCATATATGTATAATGTGTGTGTGTGTGTGTGTGTGTGTGCACCCATGAACCGAGGCTAGAGGAGACATCGGGTGTCTTGCTCTATCATTCTTTTCTTATTCCACTCAGACAGGGTCTCTCATAGACCCTGAAATTGGGCCCTAGAAGCAAGGTGAAATAGCCATTCTAATATCTAATAAAATAGACTTTTAACCAAAAGTAATCAAAAGAGACAGGCAAGGATACTTCATGCCCATCAAAAGAAAAAAATCCAACAAAATTATGTCTCAGTTCTGAATATCTACACCCCAAACACAAGGGTACCCACATTCATAAAAGAAATGTTACTAAAGTTTAAATCATACATCAAATACCACATATTAATAGTGGGAGACTTAAACGTTCCTCTCTCAACAATGACAGGTCATCAAGACAGAAATTAAACAGAAAAAAATAATGAAACTAACAGAGATTATGAATCAAATGCACCTAATGGATACCCACAGAACCTTTTACCCAAAACACAAAAGAATATACCTTCTCAGCATCCCATGGAGCCTTCTGAAAAATTGACAAAGCAAACCTCAACAGATGCAACAAAATTGAAATAACCCCCTTTTACCATATCAAACCACCATGGATTAAAGCTAGAATTCAACAACGAAAGAAACAAGGGAAAGCCTACCCACCCATGGAAACTGAACAAATAAATCTCTACTGAATGACCACTGGGTCAGGAAAGAAATTAAAGACTTTCTAGAAGTCAACTAAAATATAGGAACAACACACCCAAACTGATGGGACACAATGAAAGCAGTGCTAAGAGAAAAGTGCCTTCATAAAGAAATTGGAGAGAGCTTATACTAGCAACTTAAAAGCACACATTAAGATTTAGCACAAAAAGAAGCAAACACACTCAAGAAAAGTAGACAATAGGAAATAATCAAACAATTAGAAACAAAGAATCAAGAAAATCAAGAGCTAGTTCTCTGAGAAAGTCAACAAGATAGAAAAACCCTTTTAAGGCAGGGAGATAGCATCCAAATCAATAAAATCAGAAATGAAAGGGGGGACATAACAACAGACACTGAGGAAATTCAAAGAATCATTAGGTCTTACTTCATAAGACCACAAAAATTGGAAAATCTAAACGAAATGGAAATTTTCTTGAAAGATACCACTTACCAAAGTAAAATCAACATCACACAAACAAATTTAAATAGTCCTATAACCTCTAAGAAAATAGAAGTAGTCATTAAAAGTCTCCAAACAAAAAGAAGCCCAGGGACAGATGATTTTGTGCAGAATTCTAGCAGACTTTCAAAGAAGAGCAATACCAATACAACCTAAACTATTCCAAATATAGAAACAGAAGGAACATTACCAAACCCATTCTATGAAGCCACAGTCACCCTGATACCTATACCACATAAAGGCTCAACAAAGAAAGAATTTTAGATCAATTTCCCTCATAAACAGCGATGCAAAAATCCTCATTAAAATACTTGCAATATAATCCAGGAACATATCAAACACATCATTCACCATGATTAAGTAGGCTTCATTTCAGGCATGCATGGGATGGTTCAATATACAAAAATATATCAATGTAATTACCATATAAATAAGCTATAAGAAAAAAATCATACGCTCACCTCATTAGATTATGAAAAAGCCTTTGGCAAAATCCAACACCCCTTCATTTTAAAAGTCTTACAGAGATCAGGGATACAAGGTGCAAACCTAAACACAATAAAGGCAATTACAGCAAACCAATAGCCAACATCAAATTAAATGGGGAGAAAATTAATGCAATCCCACTAAAATCAGACAGACTGCTCACTTTCTTTGTATCTATTCAACAATGTACTTGAAGTTCTGGATACAACAATAGACAACTAAAGGAGATCAATGGGAAACAAATTGGAAAGGAAGAAGTCAAAGTATTCACAGATGATATGGTAGTATATATAAGTGACCCTAAAAATCCTACCAGAGAACTCCTAGAGCTGATAAATATCTTCAGCAAAGTGTCTGGATACAAAATTAACTCAAATAAATCAGTAGCCCTCTTTTATACAAACAATAAACAGTCTGAGAAAGAAATCAGGGAAACACCATCCTTTACAATAAGCACAAAGAGTATATATTTTGGTGTAACTCTAACTAACCAAAGGAAAGACCTGTGTGACAAAAACTTCA
Source organism: Mus caroli (assembly GCF_978045245.1). NCBI lineage: Eukaryota > Metazoa > Chordata > Mammalia > Rodentia > Muridae > Mus > Mus caroli. The sequence goes on from NW_028227265.1 coordinate 126,210,832, forward strand.
AGTCTCTGAAGAAAGAAATTGAGGAAGATCTCCCATGTTCATGGATCAGTATGATTAACATATTAAAAATAGCCATCAAGCTGGGCTCGGGAGGCAGAGGCAGGCGGATTTCTGAGTTCGAGGCCAGCCTGGTCTACAAAGTGAGTTCCAGGACAGCCAGGGCTATACAGAGAAACCCTGTCTCAAAAAACCAAAAAAAAAAAAAATAGCCATCATACCAAAAGCAATCCACAGATTCAATGCAATTCCCATCAAAATTCTAATACAAATTTTTTACAGACCTTGAAAGAGCAATTCTTAACTTCACATGGAAAAACAAAAAACCCAGGATAGCCAAAATATTTCTGAACAGTAGAAGAACTTCTGGAGGTATCACCATCCCTGATTTCAAGGTGTATTATAGAGCAATAGTGCACAAAAAACAGACAAGTTGATCAATGGAATAGATTCAAAGATCCTAACATAAACCCACACACCTAAGGACACCTGATTTTTGACAAAGAAGCCAAAATTATACAATGTAAAAAAAAAAAACATTTTGCTGCTCTAACTGATGTCTGCACATAGAAGAATGAAAATAGATCCATATTTATCACCCTGAACAAAAGTCAAATCCAAGTGGATCAAAGACCTCAACATAAAACTGGACACACTAAATCTAGTAGAAGGGAAAGTGGGGAACTGCCTTGAACTCACTGACACAGGGAAAAAATTCCTGGAAATGGTTCTACCTCAAAATACCACTCCTGGGTATACACCCAAAAGATGCCCCACCATATCACAAGGACACGTGTTCAACTATGTTCATAGCAGCTTTATTTGTAATACCCAGAAACTGAAAACAAGCTAAATGTCCCTCAACTGAAGAATGGATGAAGGAAAAATGGATATATTTATACAATGTAATACTATTCAGCTATTAAAAAAACATCATGAAATTTGCAGGCAAATGGATGGAATTAGAAAATATCACCCTGAGTGAGGTTACCCAGACCCAGAAAGATATGTATGATATGTATTCACTTATAACTGTACATTAGACATATAGGATAACCAGGCTATAACCCACAGACCTGAAGAAGCTAATTAGCAAGAAAGGCTCAAGGGAGGATGTTTGAATCTCACTCAGAAGGAGAAATGAAATAGACATTGAAGATGGATGGGGGGAGGGAAATGTGTGGGAGAGAGGGTAATGATGGGAAGGAGATCAGGTGTGGGGGAGGGGCTGGAAGAGGGCTTGGAGAGAGAATGGAAATCTACGAGGTAGCTCTTGTGAGTCTATGGGGTGACCCTAGCTGAGACTCTTTAGCAGCCAGAAATATGTAGCCTGAAGTGGCTAACTCTGTAGCCAGGAGAGACTTGCAGTGGAGGGAGGAGGACACCAACCCACCCATAAAACCTTTGACCCAAGATTTATCCTGCCTATAAGATGTGCCTGGATAAAGGTGGAGCAGAGACTGAGGGAATAGTCAACTAATGACTGACCCCACTTGAGATCCATCCCATGGGAGAGAGCCAACCTCTGATACTCTGCTATGCTTGCAGATAGAAGCCTAGCATAACTGTCTTCTGAGAGGCTTCATCCAGCAGCTGATGGAAACAGATGCAAACACTCATAGCCAAACAGTAGGTGGAGCTAGGGAACTCTTGTGGAAGAGTGTGGGACAGGACTGAAGTAGCCAGAGGGGTCAAGGACACCCCAAGCAGACCTACTGGCCCATGGGGGCTCACAGAGACTGAACCAGAGTGCATTCAGGGGCTGGATCTATGGCTCCTACACATTTGTAGCATATATGCAGCTTGATCTTCATGTGGGTTCCCTAACAATTGGAGCAGGGGCTATTTTTGACTCTGTTGCTTGCCTTTGGATCCCCTTCCTGTAGCCTTGCTGAACCTTGCTTAATCCTGCTGTGACTTGATGTGCTAGGACTAGTTGGTTCCCATGGGGCTTCTCCTTCTCTGAGGAGAAGAGCAGGGAGTATAGGGGCTTTTGAGGGTGGGATTGAGATGGGGGGTGCTGCATCAGGATGTAAAGAGAATAAATAAATAAATAAATAAATAAATAAATGAATAAATGAAAAAAGAAAGAAAGAAAGAAAGAAAGAAAGAAAGAAAGAAAGAAAGAAAGAAAGAAAGAAAGAAAGAAAGAAAGGCTTGAAGGCCTGTACGGGCATGCTGTCCTGGTTAGTCCTGTACAAGCATGTTGTCCTGGTTAGTCCTGTACAGGCATGTTGTCCTGGTTAGGCTTGTACAGGCATGTTGTCCTGGTTAGTCCTGTACAGGCATGTTGTCCTGGTTAGTCCTGTACAGGCATGTTGTCCTGGTTAGGCTTGTACAGGCATGTTGTCCTGGTTAGGCCTGTACAAGCATGTTGTCCTGGTTAGTTATGTTTTGTTTTGCCTTTATATTTTTGTTTGTTTGGTTTTTGTCGACTTGATATAAGTCAGGGTCATCTGGGAAGAGGGGACCTCAATTGTGATAATACCTCCATAAGACCAGCTTGTAGGCACATCTGTGGGGACATTTCTTTGAGTGGTGATTGACATGAGAGGGCCCAGGCCATTGTGGGCAATGCTACCCTAGGCAGGTGGTCCTAGCTTTGTATAAAAATGCAAGCTGAGGGGCTGGAGATATCCTTCAGGTGCTAAGAGAACTGACTGTTCTTCCAGAGCACCCTGGTTCAAGTTCTAGCACCCACATGGCAGCTCACAACCGTCTATAACTTCAGTTCCAGGGATCTGACATCCTCACACACACCAATGCAAATTTTAAAAATTCATTTTAAAGGAGGCGAGGTGTGCAAGCCATGGGAGCAACTGGTAAACAGGGCTCTTTCTTGGCCTCAGTCATGGTTCCTGCCTCTAAGTTCTGGGTTTGAGTTCCTGTCCTGACTCAGCTCAGTGATGGAGTGTGACCTGAGAGGTGTCAGCTGAAATACTGTTTGCTCCTCAAGTTGCTTTTGTTTGTGATGTTTTGTCATAGCAATAGAAACTCCAGGGAAGACACGAGACAGCCCAGCTGCTCATGACCCTCAGTTAGAGTACCACACATCCAAGAAGGCTGGCCTGAGGAATTTCATGAGTTTGTTTTTTTTTTTTTTTTACATATGGTAGGCTACTTATCCACCACATGCAAGGCTCTGTATTAATCTTTAGTACTGCAAAAACAAACACATGAATTAATGAATAAAAAGTATTTGGTTTGAGTGAATTTTGAAAATGTTCTTAAATACTGCACCCAGAAAGGTAAACAAAAAATCTACATCAATTAAGATAAAAATTAAAAGTAAATTAAAATGTCATGCAACCCTACCCAATGACTTGAGTTGGATCCCAGAATCCAGTTAAAGGTGGAAGGAGAGAACTGACACCACAAAGTTGTCCTCAGACCTCCACATGCATGATGTGGCATGTATCGTCATGCACACACACACACACACACACACACACACACACACACACCACACATACCACACATACCACACATACACACACACACCACACATACCACACATACACACACACACATACACACACACCACACATACCACACATACACACACACACCACACACCACACATACCACACATACACACACACACACACACACCACACACACACACACACCACATACCACACATACACACACATACCACACACCACACATACCACACATACACACACACACCACACATACACCACACACACCATACATACACCACACACACACACACCATACATACACCACACACACAAACACACACCCACCATACATACACCACACACACACACACACACACACACACACACACACACACACACACACAGAATAATAAGTTAAAATGCTTTTTTCAAAGAGATTTGAGTAAGGATGCCAAGTGAAAGTTTTATGACTAAGAATACCGGGCTGGTGCATCATGCATATTCACAATAATACATATGTACCTGTAGGCTTAGGGTTTTTTGAAACCTACTTTATTTATGGTTTCTAAGTGCTTCAACTTTCCTTCTAGCCTACCAACCAGAGGTATGAGAGAAAGAAGATTAACAGGAAAAGGGGGTGTGGACCTTTATAGAAGTAGTCCCTTGGGGCAATTCCACTCGTCATTGACAGGATACTAGCATGAATCAGTAGTGTCAGCCTGATCCAACAGAAATGGCAAGGTGCCACTGAATTAGCAGAAGTCACCAAACTCAGCTGCAATACCACAGAGAAGTTGTTTGGCATGTTTCTCTCTAAGATGTGAAAGGCAAACAAAGACCAGTGAAGAAGCATTACATGGTACAGCAGTGCAAGAGCATCCTCTCACTGTAGGGTTCCATTTATAGTCTCTCTAACCATCACGTGCCCTCTCACAAGATTGCTTCCAGAAAAACATCACAGTGACACACCTGAGTTGTTAAAGAAACCAGAACTTTCTACTTCACATACCTACAATAATAACAATAAAGATTAAGGGAACTCTGTGCCTGGGCTGGGGAAATGGCTCAGTTGGCAAAATGTTTGCCTTGCAAGAGTGATGACCCAAGCTCAAGTCAACCTGCAGGACCCAAGTGAAAAGGCCAGGAGGGAAGACAGCAGGGTCTCTGGGGCTTGCTGGCCAGGTAGCTTAGCTTACTGGTCAGATTCTAGGCCAAGTGAGAGATCCTGCCTCAGAAAAGAGAAAGATTGATAGTTCCTAGGGAATAACACCTAGACTTGCCCTCTGGCACCACATGCATGTGCACACACATGTGTACACAAAGAGCACACCCACAATGAAAGCTCTCAAGTGACACCAAGGATGCTTAATAAAGCCTCAAGGAGTTGTTATATATATCATGATTGTGTGTGTGTGTGTGTGTGTGTGTGTGTGTGTATGACTCCTTGAGGAATACATACATGCATACACATACATATATAAAGTTATTCATTGAGGCTTTACCGTTTATATATATAATGATTCCTTGAGGCTTTATCTCATACACACACACACCCACACACATATGTACATACATAATATGGTTCCTTGAACCATTTTATGGATCCTTGAATCTATATATATATTCCTCTTGAGCTGACAATGTTCCCCACAAGAGCCATAGATTATGTAACAAAAATCCTGGTACCAGGCATAAGAAACTTCCATTTGATCTGTTGGCCAGGGGAGTCCGAGTTATTCCTCCAAACAATGTGTGCTGTTGCTGTTGGTTGACCTTTGTAACCTCCCAGAGATGGAAGGTAATTTGCTCTTGCTGGAGACATTGCATACTTAGGACACAGGACTTGAGAAATTCAAGCACAGTTTGACCTGAAAGCCTCCTTCCTACAGTCCAGGTTTCATCATACCAGAAGGTGTTACACAAGCTGCTAAGAAGGAAAGCAACCAATCGTACTATCCCGCTGTGCCACCAATGAACTACACCCGACATGGGAAGATATCCTTAAAGGCGCAACAGTGGCGTTCATCCCTTGACAGGAACCAACAGCTGTCTAATTAGATGAAGTAGAAAGGAAGGCATGCCTGGTGCTGGAAATCTAGCCAACCATCTCGGGATAGTGAGGTCATGGATCAAAGAAGATAATCTGTTATCAGGACTTTACCAGATCAGCACAAATCCTGACTACATTATAAAACGTATCCTTTCTGCTTATTCCTGCTGCAACTGGGTGTTCCAGGGTGGAGAGGTACCCAAGAAGTGCTTCTGCTTCTCTGAGGAGAAGGGGGTGGTAATAGGGGGAGGAACTTGTAAGAGTAGGACTGGAAGGAGAGGAGGGAGGGAGCCTATGATCAGGGTGTAAAGTGAATAAATAAATAAATAAATAAATAAATAATAAATAGGGGGAAATCCTTATTTTCATACCCACAGGTAAGTTTTATTCTCACTATAATGCTAATAATTTAATAAATCCCGGGGCAGGGTTACTTAGAACCGCTTTAGACCATTTATGTTCCTGGAATGAAAGACACACACACACACACACACACACACAGCCTTTATATTTTAATACATCTTAAGCAGCACAATAGCTGGGCAACTGCCTATCCTCCATGCTGTTAGAATCTACCTCCTATTGATAACTCCAAGTTAAAATTTACTCATTTCTATGTTCTATCTTGGCTGCTCTTGACCCAACTGAGCAGCCCTCTGGGCAGTGTTCTCTTGCCCCCTTACATGATGGCTCTGCTTCTCCCCCCTGCATATTATTATCCTTCCATGGTGACCTCTCTCCTTCCTCTTTCCTCCTTCCTCTCTCTCCTTCCTCCTCTTCCTGGTCCCAAGCCTGGGAACCCTACATCCTACCACTGTCTCTCCTACCCAACTATTGGCTGCTGGCATTTTTATTTGAAAATCAAAATTAATTCTGAGGTGGGCTCCCAGAAGCTATGTGCAGACCCTCTCATGCAAACCGTTTCAGGGGCTCCAATTAGCAGCTACATCTTACTCCTCATCAAAGAAGCGTCTCTTCTCAACAGAGACCATTACAGAAAGCCACAAGAGGTCGTAATACACAAATCAAATGGTGTGGAGCCCAGCCCTAATGGGTGCATCTACAACACAAGCCCTGTACCTAAGTCTTTGAATATCAAGGAAAAAGGGGTGGAAAGATTGTAAAAGACAGAAGACCAGGAAGTCTGCTGTGAGACTGTATTTCCTTGAGATGTCAAGGAAGCTACACCCATAATACTTAAAAAAAATATGGCTGCCCAAACAAGACTTGGACAAGGACAATATCAATAAACAGGTTAACATTAAAAGGGGCGATCTCAACATGGTGCAACTCCTAGACAAAACATATAGCCAACTAACTTTTAATTAGTCTGTGTGCTGCTTGTCGGGAGTATATTTCAAAACTTCCAGAGTGCTTCCTTTGTCTGCCTGTCTGCCTGTCTGCCTGTCTAAGTCCCATCTCATCTGTAGTCACCTAATGACTGCTGAGAGTGGGAGAGTCAATCCTCCTCAGAGGCCAGACTCCTTATTTGTTATCCAATAGTAAGTGGTCATTCTGAAGTCATACACATCGACGCCACACTAAATGGACTCGGCAGGTTGTATTTACATGTTCATGCATCTGTGTACATAACAACATTTAAAAAGAGGTCATCAATGTGAGAAGTAGATGGGACAAGGGATAGGTGTGAGGGAGGGGACATGGGAGAGGATGAGGAGGAGAGGAGAGGAGGAGGAAAGAAGGGAGGGAAGGCAGGGAGAAAAAGAGACAGGCAGAGAGACAGAGAGCATGCTGGAAGTCTTGAAATGTACTCCTGGGAATCAGGACAGGCAGCCCACAAACTTAATTATAAAGCATCCACTTCCTTACAGGAATATCACACCCTGACTGAATTTCCCCAAAGCTTCCACAAAACAGGAAAGTAAAGCCCAGGAAGTAGAAAAGTAGGAGAAAGCACACATTCTCATACAAAGGGTGGTTGCAAATTACTCATCAAAGGTCTTGGAAGATCAAGAGAGACATAACAGAGGAAATAAAAATCTGTAAATGGGGTTGACTTGATGTAAGTATTTGTTGAAAGTGATTATCAAATCCCTACTGCCCACCTCAGTGGGAAGGTATACTTTCTTTCAAAGCTGGATGAACTGAGTCCAATTCCTCAAACCCACATAAGGGAGAGAATGGGTGCCACAGAGCTATCTGCTGATCTCCATCAGACACACACACACACACACACACACACACACACACACACACACACACCCCTGTATAACAGTAATACATTAAAACCATGTGAATGGAATGTGGTGTGTGTATATGTGTGGTCAGATGTGCATAAGTATGTATAGAAGTGTGCATAGGTGGCATACCTCAGAAGCAACATCCCCTTATTGATTTTAGTATTTGTTTTTATTGTGCTCTGTCCCCTGTACTTTGAATTGTTGGCTATACCTTTATTCCTAGCAGTTGGGTGACAAAGGCAGGTGGATCTCTGTAAATTTGAGGTCAGCCTAGTCTATATACCGAGTTCAGGCCAGTTAGGCCTGAATAATGAGAACCTATCTCAAAACCAAAATAATCTTTTTTCAGAGTGCAAAATATATTTCTGTGTATGTGAGTGCAATGCTTCTAGAAGCCAGAGGGGGCGTCAGATCTACATGGAGCTAGAATTATAGGTGGCTGTGAGTCACCTGACTTGAATGTTGGGATCTGAGCTGAGGTTCTCTGGAAGAGGACTCAAAAGTTGAGCCATAGTCTCTCCAGCCCTGAGGGTTTTAATTTTTGAGTTATTCCTAAAATCTAAATTTTTGATGTGTGTGATACAATTGCATGTGTGTGCATGTACATGCTTATAGAAGCCAGAGGTAGGCATCAGGCATCTTCCTGGATTACTCTCTATTTACTGAGGTGGGTTCTTGCCATGAACCCAAGTTCCTGCATTTTGGCTGGTTTAGATAGTCAGTTTGCCTCTTGAGTGTTGGGATACAAGTAACTATGACTATTGCTCCTTTTCTGACTTGGGTGCTGGGGATTCATATTCTGATGCTTAAATTTACATGGTCAACACTTCATCCACTGAACTATCTCCTATATGCTTAGTTTTTTGCATAGTCATATATATTTTTATAAATTGTATTTTGAACCAGAGTTTTATTGTATAGCTCAGTCTGGCCTTGAACTCTTGTTTCCCCTGACACAGCCTCCTAAGTACTAACACATGAGCCACACATCCAGTTACTTTTAAAATTTAAACTAAGAACCTATGACTTGGTTAAACAAGCCTTCTCTTTGCATACAACAAGATCCTATCACACCATATACAAAAGTTCAATCGTGACCTTTGCGTGGAAATAGCTTGAATTGTAAATCATTATGTCAAGTGAAGTAAGTGAGATAAGCCAGACTCAGAAAGGCAAGTGACAGGTCCTGACAAGAGCACAAGGAAGCCCTGGGTCCACCTTTCTCCTCTGTCCCTGGATTGGGGTGACAGGAGCAAGCTGTCATGCCTGGATTTTGCATGGGTGCTAGGTTTCTGAGCTCAGGTTCAGATCCTCACCCTTGCTCAGCAAGTGCTTTACTTGGGGAGTTATATCTACCCCTCTTCCTGTGCCTATTTACTGTTTAGATACAGTGTTGCATTTGTAGCCAGTGTCTGCTATACAGTGTTGCAGAAGTTTGTAGCCTAGGAATGACCAGCTCTACCATACAGCCCAGGCTGTACTATCTGGGCTTGTGCAAATACAATCTGTGACATTTGCACAAGGACAAAAGTCTCTCAATGACGCAGCTCTCGGCACAAAGCCTGGTCACTGATTGCATATTGTAGACAGAGGTGTGAGGATGGTGCCATTGTCCTGTTAGCCTGTTAGCGGCACAGATAGCTCTTGCCTGAATCAGTCACTGAGGAGGAAACTGCAAGATGTTAACTCTCTTTGTCCGTTTTAACAATGCTGTTTTTTGAGACTGAGGATTGATCCAAGGGTTAGATGATTGTCCCACCACTGAGCTACACCCCCAGCCCTTTTACCTTTTGTTTTGAAACGGGCTTTATTAAGTCTCCTTAATAAATGATGGCTTTGTACTACTCTGAAGCCCAGGTAGCTCTCCTGCCACAGCTTCCTGAGTAGTTGGGATGACACCAGATTGATCTCTTTCATTGTTTGATTTTTTGAGTCTGGCAGCCAACTTCTGTGTAATTAAGGATAACCTTGCTTTCCTGATCCCCTGTCTCTTAATTTCTCAGTGCTGATACTAGCAGGATGCACCCCATCCCCTGGGGTAGAGTTGCTAGAATGGAATACAGTGTTTCTTAGATGCTGCACAGTCACTGGACCAACTGAGCTTCCGTTCTGGTCCAAAGTAATGACTTTGGGACTAAATAAGGAAATAGTTTATTATGAGCAGTAGGAGAATGACAATATGTACCACTGTGCATGTGCAGAAGTCAGAGGACAAACTCTGCTGTTGATCTTCACCTTCCATCTTATTTGAGACAGTTTCTTATTTATCACGGAAGATGCCAGGTTATCTGTCCTTCACCTTTCTGGGTGATTTTCCAGTCTCCATCTCCCATGTCTTTGTAGAAATATTAGGTTAATAGATGAGTGCTCTACTTCATCCATGTTTGTACAGGTTCTGGGGTTCCAAACTCAGGCCCACATACTTGCTCAGTGAGCTGTTATTTCTTGAGCCACAGCCCCTGCATCAGCTTTTATGCAGGGACAGAGAGAAACAGTCAGTAACTGTGTGTGTCAATTACATTGGTGGGGACATTAGATAATCGGGCCCCACCAATGTAAACAAAATCTCCCCCAACAACAAAACAAAATCTCTTCGGGTGGGAGATGGTTTTAGGGTGAGTGGAAGCCAGAGGTGAGGCTTATTCTTTAAAGTTTATCTATTACTTGGATCATGGGCAGAAGTTAAGCTGGATGATTGATTATTCAAGATCTAAGACAGTCCAAGATCAAAATGGCTCATGATCTGTGACATTGCAACATCACAGTGTTGGCTAAAGTCAAACCTTCTTAAGGCTGGTTGTCTCTGGAAAGCAACAGCTACACTCCTGATATGCTGCTTTGAGCAGTTGGTGCCTTCCTGCAATTGAATTGGTGTTAGTTTTTATTATTATTATTTATTATTATTATTATTAATAATTTGTACAGGAGCACATGACCATGTGTTCTAGTGTATGTGAAGGCAGATCGTCTATCTCTGGGATCATTTCTTAGGAACTGTCTTCACCCCCTGCCACTCCCCCCCATGTGGGTCCTAGGAATTGAATTCTGGTCATCATGTTTTGTGTCAGGTATCTTAAAGTATCTTGATCTGCTAATCCATTTAACTGGCTCCCATTTAAAAAATATTTTTAGATAATGTGTGTGTGTGTTTCAGGGGATAACTTGTGGGAGTCAGCTTTCCTTTCCCTCTGTGGGTCCTGAGGATTAAGTTCGGGTTGTATAGCTTGGTGGTAAATATCTTTACCTGCTGAGCAGGTAAACATCTTTTCCTGGTTCCTGACTGTTTTTTGAGACAGGTCTTTCAGTGGGAACTGGCACCTAATTTTGGTTCAGCTGGCTGGCCAGAGTTCCAGGGATCTGACTGTTTCTGCCTCTCCAGTGCTGGGGTTATAAGAGTGCCATCACACCCTACACTTCTTTATGAGTTCTAGGGATTGAACTCAGGTCCCAGTGTTTGTTTAGTAAGCACTTCACCTATTGAACCATCTCTTCAGCCCTTTTGCTAATTAGTTTTTTATTCAAGGTCTCAATATGTAGCCAGTGCTGGTCTTGAGTTCACAACCTTCCTGACTTAGCCTCTAGAACATTGAGATCACAGGTGTGTACGTGTAATCACTCCTTGCTGATAGACAATGTTAGAAATTTTGTTTACATCAGACCTTTTACATCAGTCTTCTGGTGGTTTCTTGTTAAAAAACAAACCAAACCAATAACTCAGGAACTGGAGAGACAGCTAAGCAGTTAAGAGCAGTTGCTATTCTTTCAAAGGACCTGAGTTTGGTTTCCTGTCCCACCTAGGGTGGCTCACTCCAGAAGATATAACTCCCTACTACCAAATAAAAATAAGGTTTGGCATGGGGCATACCTTTAATCTCAGTCCCTGGGAGCCAAAGGCAGGTAGATCTCTGTGAGTTCAAGGCCAACCCAGGCTACACAGTGAGACCCTGTCTCAAAATCAAACAATTAAACAATACAAAACAAAACAAACACAAAAGAAAAAGGAAAAGAACAACAACAAAACCCCATCAGGCTTTGAGGAACTGGCTGAGCTGTATAGTATTTGCCTTCCAAGAATGAAAACCTGAATTTAGAGGTTCTTAAAACACAGAAAAAAAAAACTGGGTGCACGTGTGGTGGGTCATGCCAGTAATCCCAGAGTTTGGAAGGCAGAGATGGAAGTTCACTGATGAACTCCAGGATCAGTAAAAACTCTTGTCTCAAAAAATATGGTCTAGAGGGATCTAAGAAGACAGCTGATGTTGACCTGTGGCCCCTACAAGCACAGGCACACTTGTATATGCATATCCACACATGCTACCTTCGCAGATGCACACATTGATGCAGTGCTTCAGCATCTGCACCCTTTTCATTTCCACTCAGATTCTCCTCTTCTCTCTGCAGCTACAGCACCTGAAAACCTCAGGGCCATTGCACAAGCCCTGGATTCCACGACACATTTTCTCCCAGCTTGTCTTGACTGGCATATCTTCCTTCAGATTTCAACTTCAAGTGCTTTCTTTCCTCCATAGACACTTCTGTATCTACCCCCTTCCTTAACTCTTCACACAGGACATACACACGCACTCTACAAGGAAACAGATCATGTTGATTTTGTTTACTGGAAATCCCTCATTACGGGTGGCACGTAGATTCTTCCAGTGAACAAATATATATTAGCCCATAGGTCCATCAATAGATATGGGGGAGGCAGGTTAAAAAGCAATGACAAGCAAGACAATAAATAAGAATTTCAGGGAGGGGTATGTGCTTATGATGGAAGGGATGGGAGAAAGGGAACATAAGAACTGAAGGGGGTTTGCAAACTCTGCTCAGGGTAGGAAGCTCATTGGCGCAGAGACTCAATAAGGAGAAAGAGTGACAGTTGAGGGCAAGGTTGGGGAAAGGCTTTTAGGCAGGAGCACATTTGCATAATGCAAGGACCATGGGCCCGGTGCTAAGGATTGAACCCAGGACCTCATGTGTGCTGGGCAAGTGCTCTACCAAAGAGCCACAGTAGAGCCTAGGCTACTACTTAAAAATACTTTTGAAAAAGCATTTATTTATTTATTTAGTGTGTGTGTGTGTGTGTGTGTGTGTGTGTGTGTGTGTATACAGGCACCTTTTCTGTGGGAGCTCAAGACTGAACTCAGATCTTCAGGTTTAGCAACAAGTGCCTTTACCTGCTGAGCCATATTGTCAGGTCCACTCTTATTTTGTTTTATGTTTTATTTTATTTATTTTTAAAGTCAGGACCTCATGTGTCCCAGGCTAAGCTCCAGTCCTGATCCCCCTGCCTCTACCTTGTGAGTAATGACGTTAAAGACCTGCTTCCCAATGCTTGGCTCTTTGTTTTAGTGCTCTCTCTCTCTCTCTGTTTATGTGTATGTTTGTATGTGTGTGTGTGTGTGTGTGTGTGTGTGTGTGTGTGGTGTGGTGTGGAGTGCTAGGCCAAAGGTTGGCCTTGAGTGTCTTTCTCTATTGCTTGCCACTTTACTTTTATTTTTACCTTTTTAAAAAACAGATATTGTCAAACCCATTGCACAGACCAGCAGCTACAGTCCGGGTCTGAGTGAACATGTGAAGCAAAGGATAGAGGACTCTGTACTGCACATATTCCTAAGGCCCTGACAGGGTTAGCACTTCATGAGGTGGTTGAGCAGGGCTGCTAGTGAATGGCTTTCTTAGACATACAGCCACCTACTGGTACGTGTGTTGAAGACGAGTTATGTCTGCCCTGATCCTATATGAAGTTTCTAACGTGTTTCTAGAAGCCTTGTTATGCTCTTCTAGAGTCATTTCCTTATTGATTTCTGCTGGAATTCAGTGCTGGGTGGAGGGGGCGCAGGCCAGGGAATACAGGCTGCCCGCATTGTAGACACGTGGCTGTGGCCTGGAAGCTGGTGTCTCCAAGCTGCTGGGCGGGAGCTCACTGGGGAGGGAACTTGTTGGGCGCCTACTAGCTTCTAGAGAGAGCCAGGGTTGGGAGAATCTCGTAAGGCATTGGTAGCATAGGCTGTAAAGAAAAACAGAATCAAAGGTAAAGAATTAAAGTGAATTCCCCACGGGAGTCAAAAAGTAGTAAAAAGGAGCAAAGAAAGACAAAGTGTGCTTGGTTGAATCTGGCATCTAGGGGCATATTGGGGTGTTTATGTCCTGGGGTATCTGGCGGCATTTCCAGACTTTAAAATTGTTATTTCGGGGTAATTTGGGGTGTCTAGATCTGGCGGAGATCTAGAGTGTGCTTCAGACCTATAAATTGGAACCTCGGTGCTACTTGTGTTTGCTGCGGTCAGGAGGGGACCTAGAGGCGTCCCTAGGCTTTTAAACTGGAACCTCAGGCCTGTTTAGTGGTTTTCGAGTCAGGCTGGGATCTGGGGACCCCTAGGTTTTAAAATCGGAACCTTGGGACTCTTTGGGGCCGTTCGAGTCAGGTGCGGATATGGGCAGCTCCCGACGTTTGACAGGTGAGTCTTAGAGTTGTTTGCGTGTTTATGTTACACTGGTATCTGAGAACACTTACAAGCTTTTAAATCGTAATCTTTCTAAGCCAGCAGTTCGGGGTGTTGGGATTGGAAGAATCTGAGGTGACCCTCGGGCCTCTGAAGTTGCGGGCTCTACCGGGCAAGGGGGCAAAGGGGCCGAGGAGGCGTGGCGTTGCCAGCTCTGGCCACGCCTCCCTGAGATCTGCTGGCTTTCTCCCCCCTCCCCCCCAGCGGGCCTCACTGGAGCGCACAGTCCCTTCCCTGTCTTAATCCGCGCCACCTTTTCCCTTGGCCCGCGCGGGCCCAGCTGACGGGCTGCGTTGTTTACGGGCTGGAGTCGAGCCCTAGCTCCCGCCGCCGCCACCAGCCCAGGTGCCCTCCAGTGCGCGCGTCCCTCTGTCTCAGACTCCACACAACGCGACCCCCCCAGAGCTGCACGGAGGGCAGAAGCAGGAGACCCGGCCAGGGGACGCACCGCGGTGAGCTCTGGACCCTGGGATTGCGGGCACGGGACCGGGCCTGGGTGACCAGGGACTGTAGTCTGCGGGCCGCGCCACCGTGTTGCTTGCAGCCGAGGCCTCTGTGCTCTTCCCGGGACTGTCCCCAGGGCCCTCTAGACTGGAGAGCTGCGGCCCGTGAGCCACCGGCGTGGAAGAGAAGGACGTGCGGCCCCTAGCGCCTCTCCAGCGACCTTCTCACGGAGTATGTCCCCAGTAGGCCGGCGTGGCGTGCTCTGATCGCCCGGGTCCCAGCACTCTTACTGCTATGGGCTTCGGGAGAGGATGTGAGACGACGGCTGTGCCATTGCTGGTGGCCGTGGCCGCGTTGCTGGTGGGCACAGCCGGCCACCTGTACCCTGGAGAGGGTAAGTCTGGGACAAGGGGCGATCACAGTATGTCGGGGACACTTCTCCCACCGCCCCAGCCAATCTAGAACCCTCACCCTAAGGAGTGAGGGTCGGGGACACCCCTCTCCACCGCCACAGCCAACCTAGGGAACTCTCCCTTTGGGCTGAGTAATGGGGACAACCCTTCCCATTGCTCCATACAACTTGGAGCCCCCCAGGTCCCCACCAAGGACTCAGGGTTACAGACACCCATTTCACCACTCCAGCAATATAGTCCTTTCACTGAGAGTTGTGGACATTTCCCGTTCTTCTTCCACCAACCAAGAGCCCCCTCTCCAAGGACTGAGGGTTGAGGACTCCCGTAGCGTCCTTGTGTCTATGAAGAGTCCCCTCCCTATAGTGATCATCTTTACCCTGGGGAAGGGGAAGAGTGGGTTTGGTGGCCCTGGCCCTGTGTGAAGCCCCGGCTGACCTTGGCCTTTGTTCACTGGTCTTGTGGCTCTGTACCCCGCGTGTGTCCATCTCGGGTCTGAGGAACCTTGCCCCAGTGCCCGCCCAGTCTTCGGGTGTCTGTCCCCAGTGCACCTCTCAACTGTGTCTGTTCTTTTCTCTAAACCCAAATCTGTCCTCTGAGGCTCTTTGAGGTTGCTTTAAGTAAGTATGGTTACTGGGTTGTAACAGATTCAGACGTCTGAGCAGTTTAAACCCAAAGCCAGGGGTATCCTCTTCGATGGAGGACACTTCTTGGAAAATCGACCCCCTGTGGCTGCTATGTTTATAATTCTCTACTTCCAGATGTCTAGAGGCAAAGTCTGCGTACCTTTGGCCCCACAGCAATCATAGTAACAGTAGGAGTAGTTTTCAGGATGGCTATAATTAGAATGATTATGAGTCTCCAGGCTGGTTAGCTCTAGAACCTCCCAGTGTTCCCTGGAGGCCAACATAGTTACATACCCATTTCAGAGAGGGCTAAAATGAGGTTCAGTTAGCATACTTAACCTCATTTGTTCAGAGGCTGGTCTTATAGTTCTGTGCTTGGTTATGGCCAAGGCAGGAAGATAGCGAGTTGTTTGAAGCAAGCCCAGCTATTGAGTGAGTTTGAGGCTAGCCTGGGCTGTGTGGGACACTGTTTAAAAAAACATGCAATGACAAATGTCTTTGAGTTACTGGTTCAGCTTTCTCTGAAAATGGAAATTAATTACAAGAGGGAGGGGGTCAAGGAGAGAAGGAACTGCCACTCTTTTGTGAATGAGGGAGGTGTGTGTGTTGGGAGGAGGGTGCAGGATTATGGAACGGGTTGGGTTGATCTTGTGGAGTGGGTCTGCTAACCTGGTAATGTCTCTGAGGCCCCCAGGATCCGATATACAGAAGGTGCTTAATGAGGAATGGCCATTGGTTTGGTTTGTGCGCGAGTGCACGTGTTCGTGCGTGTGCTTGTGTGTTCGCGTGTGTTAGCAGAGGCCCTAGGTTGACATCCGGTGTTTGTCTCTGTCACTTTCAGCCTTGTGTTTTGAGTCAGGGTCTCTCAATGAACCTTGAATTTGCTGATTTGGCCACACTGCCTAGCCTGTGAGTGCCAGTTCCCCCTCCCCCTTAACCTCTTTTTATCACTAGAGTTATAGATAGATGCATGCTGAAGTGCTGCTGGCTTTTAGGTGGGTGTGGAGGAATCTGAACTCAGGTTTTCATGCTCGGGAAACAAGTGCTTTGACTTACTGAGCCATCCATCTCAGTAAGTAAAAATGGAGCCAGCCCATGGTTTGGGTTCTTATTAGGAAAACCCAAGCTTGTTAACATCTACATTGCTCTCCGAGGCCTTAAGGAAGTAGGGTTATGTGGTATATGCACCTGTGCACTTGGGCGCATAGTGTCGTACCTTGAGCTCTGTTTTTACATTTTTTTGTAATTGATTGCTCTTCCATGTCTGGACTTCCTGAGTCCAGGAGACAGAGCTTCTGGGGGATTTTAAATATACATTCAGTGTTCACAAGGATAGGGCCTGGTGTTTGCTCCTCACCGATGTTAGAACCTGAGCAGTGCTGGGCACATAGTAGGTGCATATAAACATTTGTTCCCTAATGCACACAGAAAGCCAAGACATTGGGGTTTGTGCAGTAAATATACTGGGTGTGTGGCCAGAGTGTAGCCCTCCCCGTGCACACACAAAATCCCTGGGTTTTATCCTTAGACTTACATAAACCATGTGTGGCGTTGTATGCCTGTCAGCAAGCACTCTGAAGGTATAGGCAGGTCTATCAGGAGTTCAAGGTCATCCTGGGCCAAGTTAGTGATTTTGAGGTCAGTCTGAGCTACGGGTGACCCTGCCTCAAACAACAACAAGAATATCAGGAGTCTTTGTTTTCTAGAAAATCCCCATACTTTGTAAATATGATCTCGTGAGTCCTTCCCACACCTCTTCAAAGCCTCTGGCTTTTGCATGGGAAGAAAGGGCAGGACCATAAAGGCAGCTGGCTGGCCACATGGCTAGGACGGCAGTTCCCTGCTGCCTACTGGCTTCCTCTGTTTCCTTAGTTTTGAATTTAATTAATTAATTCGTTAATCTATCTCGAGACCAGGTCCTGTGTGTAGCCTAGGCTGGCCTATGTAGACCAGGTTGTCCTCTTAACTCACAGAGACCTGCCTGCTTCTGCCCCAGAAGTCCTGGGATTAAAGTCACACATCATTATGCCCAGCTTTACTTATTATAAATTGAGTGTACGTGGGGGCAGCACGCATGTGCCACGGTGTGGGGATCAGAGGACAGCTTTCAGGAGTCAGTTCTCTTCTATGGGTTCTGGAGATTGGACTCAGGTCATGAGGCTTGGCAGCAAGTGCTGTTACCCATCTCCCTTGACCTTGTACTGGATTTCTTAATAAACACTTGCTCTTTTGGATTGGAACCTCCCGGTCCCTACTTTGGGGTAATCGTTAACAAAATCCTATCAAATGAATGAGTCGTGGTGCCTCTCAAAGGCTTGGTGTAGGGCAAGAAACTTTCTAGAACACGAGTCTGTAACGTCCACCAACAGGGTATGTTTGCTTGGGAGGGGAGGTGGCGGTGGTGGTGAGGATCTGTGTGATGCTAAGAAAGGAATGGGTGTTTTTTGAGAGATGCATCCCTAAGGGCGGGTTACCCAGTTGTCTTGGTAGCTGGGCTGGGCTAAATGGATAACTCCTCTGTTCCTCTCTTGATCAGCCTGGCTCTGGGCTGAGATAACCCTCTGAGCATTGTGAAGTGAGAGGACAAGGCAGTGTGTAGTGCTGAGAATTGGAACCCTCTGAGCGTTGGGGCATCATCAGTCAGGTTGGCTTTTGGAGGTACGAGTGGCCGCCTTCCATGGCTCATGTGTGTGTGAGTGTAGTGGATATATGTGCTCATGTGGGTGTGTTCATGTGTGTGAGGTCAGAGGTCAATACTAGATGCCTTCCTAAGTTGCTTTCAACCTTTCCTTTTTATAAAATTACTCTCTAATTAAAAAAAAAATTTAATTTTGCAGATGTATGCATGTTTTGGGCACATGTGTGTATGTGTGTGCTCATATGTGTCAGGGCGTGTGTGCAGAGGTCAGAGGTCAACCTTGTGGAGCCAGTTCTCCTCATCCATCTTTAAGTGTGTCCCAGGGGTCAGACTCAGGTCCTCAGGCTTGAGTGGCAAGCGCTTTCACCTACTGAGCCATCTTGCCAGATCCCAAGCTTGTCTTCTTAACTTCACTGCTTGGGGTCGGCTCATTCTGGGTTGTAGCGGCTGTTGTAGCTCCACTAAGGTGTTTAGTGGGCACCCTTGGTCTCTGCTAGCTTGTTGCCAGTAGCATCTTGATGCGTTTAAGTTGCAACAATGAAAAATAGCTTCAATCATTACAGATACTGTCTCAGACACTTGCCTGCAGATGCCTTGCTTCCCCCCCTCCTCGTTCTAGAATCTTCCATCTCCTTGCAGCTCTTCTCTCTTTAAATACCTCATATACCCTAAACTCCATTAGTCACTTCTGACCTCTGATTGTCCTGTGTTCTTTCAGGGACATACTCTCACACTCTTGCTGTCTTGTCTGTTGGTTGCTATAACACAACCCCTCACCTCCCAGTCCCATCTCCTGCCAGTCTGGCCTCAGGGACCACCTTGGGTTTGTTTTCCTGGGTTCTCCAGCAGGGGTACCCTTGTTCTTTTCCTGTGTGTGGTGTGTAGGCTGCCCTTCACCTCTCTCCTGACCCACTGTGGCAGGTCTAGCTAGTCCAAGTCTTTCTTCTACAAAAGAGATCAGTAAACTGGGGAACCTGTGCTAAATTCACTGTAAAGTTTTATTGGCACAGGGCCACACACCTTTGCATACTCCTTTCTGACTACTTTCATGCCCAGATCTTAGGGAGTTAAGCAACAACAACAACAACAACGACAACAGTGACAACATGTACACGTCAGCCTTTCACCAAGACTTTTCTGGATTATGGCTTTTTTGGGGGGTGGTATTTGGCTTCAGATCTAGGAACTTGAACATGGCAGATAAGTGCTGAGCCACTGAACGTCCTTCTTCCTCCATCTCCTTCCTTCTTTCTCCCTTCATCTCTTCTTTTTTCCCCCTTCTTCCTTATCTTTCTTCCTTTTTATTTCTAACTTCCTTTCCACTCCTCCCAACCATCTTCTTCTTCTCCTCCCCTTCCCCCTCTTCCTCTAACATATTTCCTTATTTTCTTTTTCATTTTGGAGACAGGCTCATACATAGCCTAGGTTAGCCTCAAATTTCTTACGTAACTGAGAAGAATGTTGAACTCTCAGGCCTCTTGCTTCTGTGTGCTTGGATGACAGGGGTGAGCCCGGTATACATCATCTGGTAGATGCAGAACTGGGCATGGAACCCAGGGCTTTGCTTTGCTGGGCAAGCTCTAGAAAAACTGAGCCACATCTCCAGCTTTCTATGTAATAAACATAACTAGCCTTTATCTGTCCTTCATCTGTCTATTCATAACTCAAAGAGAACTCAAAGTCCTGTAGTCATTTAAAATAATATTGCTTTGGAGACTGGGAATGTGGCTCAGTTGGTAAGGTAAGTGCCTAATGTGCAGAAAGCCTTGGATTCTGTCCATCGTGCTGCTTAAATGAGGTGTGGTGTGTCCCCCGCTAACAATACTTGGTAGGTGTAGACTGAAAGATCAGGAATTGAAGCTTATCCTCAGCTACATAGGAAGTCAAGGCCAGCCTGGGCTTTAGGAGGGAGAACCTGTCTCAAAACAAAGAGTCTGGAGACATTAACTCCAGTCCCAGCTTAAGAGCACTGGTTGCTCTTCTAGAGGCCCTCAGTTTGATTTCCAGCACCCAAGTCAGGAGGCTCCTAAGTGTCTGTAACTCCAGCTCCAGGAGTCCCTGAAGAAATGCACACATACCCAGACAGACAGACAGACAGACAGACACACTTAAAACAACAACTGGGTGTCATATTGCATGCCTTTAACTCCAGCACTCAGGAGGCAGAGGCAGATCTCTGTGAGTTTAAGGATAGCCTGGTGTACATAGTGAGTTCCAGGTCAGCCAGAGCTTATATAGTGAAATCTAGTCTAACAACACACAAGCAAGCAACCCAGATCCAAAACACCCAACTCTCCCAAAACATCAAACAAACAAAAAACAACCTCAACAAAACAAGACTTAAAAATAAATACATGTTATTTTATGAAAATTACTGTTGCCTGTTGAAGATTTTATGTGAGCTGAAGTGCTGTCTCCTTCTGAGCCTCACCTCTTCCTCTGGATAGAGCCCATTTGTGCACAGCTGTACACTTCTCCAAACATCTGCCTGTTCCCTCTCAATCCTTGGATCCCCTAATTCCATCCTGGCTAAGGAAAGGGTAGAAGGAAAATGACTTTTCTTTCTCTACAAGATTTTGTTTCCCCCCTCCCCTTCTGCCTAGTTAGTTCATGCTGACTGCAAGACTTGCTTTCTATATGTATTTACCTATTCTTTTGGTTTTTATTATCTATCTATCTATCATCTGTCTGTCTGTCTGTCTGTCTGTTGTCTATAAATTTTTTTGAAACAGTGTTTCGCTGTGTAGTGCTGGCTATCCTGGAACTCACTTTGTCGACCAAAGATCTCAAACTCAGAGATCTGGCTGCCTCTGCCTCCCCAGTGCTGGAATTAAAGCCACCACACTCAGCTTATTCTTTAATTTTTTAAAGATTTTGTTTTTAATTATTTGTCTGTGTCAGTGTGGGTTTGTGCATGTGAGTGCAGTGTCTGTGGAGACCAGATGAGTGTGTAAGATCCACCTGGAACTGGAGTTCCAAAGCATTGTGAGTTGCCCAGCATGGGTCTGGAACTGAACCCTGGTTGTCTGCAAGAACAATATGAACTGCTGGGCAGTGGTAGCACATGCCTTAGGAGGCGGAGGCGGGGGCGGGGGCAGGGGCAGGGGCAGGGGCAGGGGCAGGGGCAGGGGCAGGGGCAGGGGCAGGTGAATTTCTGAGTTCGAGGCCAGCCTGGTCTACAGAGTGAGTTCCAGGACAGCCAGGGCTACATAGAGAAACCCTGTTTCAAAAAAGCCAAACAAACAAACAAACAAAAAACAATATGA
This sequence comes from Mus caroli, assembly GCF_978045245.1. Lineage (NCBI taxonomy): Eukaryota > Metazoa > Chordata > Mammalia > Rodentia > Muridae > Mus > Mus caroli. The sequence continues at coordinate 126,232,398 of NW_028227265.1, forward strand.
ACTATTAACCACTGAACCATCCAGTCCCATTTTTGATTTTAAGCCATGTGTATAGATGTGTGTATTCTAACACTCAGACTCAGAACAGTTTCATCAATGGCTATACTCTCTGTTACCACCTCTTTACCATTTTTTAAATTTTTAATTAACTCATTAATTAAAACATTTCTTAGGGCAGGATTTTACTGTGTAGCTGAGGCTGGCCTGGAACTGCCAATGTGTAGCCCAGGTTGGCCTGGATCTTGTGGTGATCATCCTGCCTCTGCCTCCAGAGTGCCAGGATTACACGTCTGTGCCACCATCCCAGCTTCCACCACTCTGATGCCATAATTCCATCCCTATAATCTATAATCTATAGATTATATACTATAATATAATCTCTGTTTCCAGAGCGAAAGAAAAAGTCCTGTTATTAGATGAATAAATTCTTAAGACTGAAAGTTTTGGTCCTTTTATCCCCAGGCCCTAGTATTTATAAAGTTGCTTGCTCGCTGAAATTTATTTGGAACCCCTAGATTAATTCCTGTGATACACTTATGGTTATTCGAGGACACTCAAAACTAAAAAAAATTGGAGCTTTGAATTTGCAGGCCAGCAAGGTAACACTCTACGTTCTGCAACACAAAGCTGGCCCATGCATGCCATGTTCATGACTGGGGTTCAGTGCATGCGGATATTTTGTTATTGTATTTTCTTTTTGTTTGTTTCTTGTTTTCCCTTTGAGGCAGTAACTCAGTAGTTCAGGCTGATATAAGATTCAGTGTGCAGCTAAGGATGGTCTTGATCTCCTGATCCCCATGCCTCCACCTTCTGAGTGCTGGGATTATAGACGCGCACTCCCACACCTGGTTTATGCTGGGGATGGAATCCGGGCTTTGTGCATGCATGGTAGGCCAGTCCTTTATCCACTGAGCTACAGCTAGAGCCGACAACTGTCTAGGCTTCCTGTCTGCTCATTTTTGTGTCTTTTGTTGGGGATCTGGCTATTAAAATGACCCCCTGAAGGCACACAGGCTGTACCTCAGAGAGTCTGTGTACTCAGAGATACTTGGCAATCATTTGTGTTCACCGTTGCACTGTGCAGGATAGCCAAGCACTAGGAACAGCCTAGATGTTTATTGGCAGATGAATGGACAAAGAAAACATAGTTTATAAAATGGAATTTTATGCAGCCATTAAGAAAAATGTAATCATGGCATTTTAAAGAAAATGAATGTAACTAGAGATCATTATGTTAAGAGAAATAATCCAGATCCAGAAAGACAAAAACCCACCTACACCATGTTCTCTTTCATATATGGGATATAGGTTAAAAAGTATATGTGGTATGTGTCTGTGTCTGGTGTGTGTGTGTGTGTCTGTGTGTCTGTGTATCTCTGTGTGTGTATGGTTGTGTGTGTGTGTGTCTGTGTATGGTGTCTGTGTATCTGTGTGTCTATGTATGCTGTGTGTGGGTGTATAGTGTGGTATGTGTGCCAATGTGTGTGGTATGTATGTTTACATAGGAGATTGTGAGAGGGGAGGAAGAGATCTTAAGGGAGGTGGGAAATCAGTTGATGGAATGCCTGTGATAACAGAGTCAGAGGTGAGCTGGGGCTGTGCTCAGTGGGTAGAGTGCTTGCCTAGTAAGTGTGAAAGTTTCCATCCTCAGCACCACATAAACAAGACCCATAGCTGCTGTCCTATCACTCAGGGGATGAAGGCAGGAGGATCAGAAGGATCTGTTGTCCTTGGCTATGTCGTGAGTTTTAGGCCAGTATGGGCTACATGAGACCTTATCTCAAAAGTAAATAAATACGTGATTGTGAGCAGACACTCCTGAGGCACCCAGCCCATTATCAGGTAATTTAGGGTGTTCCATGGGACAGAACTAATATAAACAATTGGTTGTAGGTGTTCCTCATTATTGGGGTGTGACAGTTTTGAGTTTCAATTTCCCGTCTAGAGTACTTTGGAATATAAACGATTGTTTTTGCTAATATTTTCATCCTTGGTTATACTTTCTGGGAAGTTGAATGTGACTAGGGACACCCCTGGCTTGAGTGCCAGTGAACAGGTTGGAGTCTGTTGCGGGAAATATTAAAAAATGAACCTGCCAGCTCTTCACAGGATTAGGACACCCTTCTGCGCCCCTGCTATCCCACTAACTCTCTGGCCACGCTGGACCACAGGGCTCCCGCTGGGCCATGTCTCCGGCACGGGGTGGTGGTGGTGTTGGTAATGGTGGCGGTGGCGGGGGCCCTGGAATTTCTCTCGCTACCACGCACCCCACTGTCAGCTATCACTTCGCAATACCCAGTACCCTGGTAGAATCAGGACTCTTAATGCTTAATTAACCAATCAGATTTATGTATCAATTACATCACAATTCACAAGATGCCAATACAATAATTTCAGAGCCAACTGATAATGATAAAAGCTTTATCCTAATATTTCTAATTTTGTGAAATCATAGCTACTTGTGGCTGGAAAACGCCAAGCAGGTACATGTCTGCAGCCTACTCCTCCTCCTCCTCCTCTGAGAGGCTTTCTGTCTCTGTCACTCTTAGCTCCGCCTCCTTTTCCCCTGTCCAATCACAGGCCTCCCACTGCCCTAATGTAGTTGGACAAGGAAAATCCTGCAGCAGGAACCAGGGAGTACTTCACTGTCTGGAGTTTAACAAACTAATTAAAAAAAAATTTTTTTTAAAAAAACATTTATTTATTTTGTGTGTATGGGTGCTTGTGGAAATCAGAAGACAACCTGCAGGAGTTGGCTCTTTCCTTCCACCATGGCGGCCAGGCGGCTAGCATCCGTACATATTCCCTGAGCCACCTCGCCAGCCCACAATTTTAACAGTTTAGAAACCGGTTCTGTTTCTTCCGGGGGGCAGGAAGGGGGATTTTTCTGGTCTGCCTGCTGAAGGGCACAGGTTGTTTCTTTGCAGTATGTAGTATGTGTATGTGTGCTCAGTAAGGTACACAAAGTGACGTGGTCAAATGCTGAACTCGCATAGTTCAGAACCCAAATCCACAAATACAGAGAGTTTTGGTTGCAAGCTTTTCCAAGTTGGGGAGACGGCTGTGAGTAAGATAATTAACTATGCAATCCTGAGGACATCTGAAGATTCTCAACATCCATGTAAAACAAAACAAAAGGAAAAACCAAACAGAAGTGGATATGTGCACCTGCATCCCCAGCACTGGAGGATGGAGACGACTGGAGGATGGATTGGTTTCCTAGAGATACTCTGAGTATATGTAAGCTGCACATCTCTTTACTTACCACACACACAAGTGATGCTGGCATACATAGCCTGCTCATCTCACTGATAACATCTTAGGGATCCTTCTGTGTCATCGAGGTGAGCCCCCTGGCATCATTTTATACTATTCTATCACATCTGGGGCTCACAGAGAGATCTTTTCTTGGTGTGTCATTCCCCTCACCACATGTTCTGAAAGGTGTGGAGGACCAGCTACAAGTGGTTGAACACAACCTCAAACTTCTCTTTCCTAACCCGTGAAACATGTAGTTTGAAAGGCAATATCTATTTCTCTTTAAATTTTTAAAATTACATTCATTTATGCAGTATGCATTTGTGCTCAGTAAGGTACACAGGTGGGGGTCAGAAGACAACTCGTGTGTGTGTGTGTGTGGTTGGTTCTCTCCTTCCATGATCCTGGGTGTTGACTTTAGGATGTCAGGCACAATGAGACATTGAGCTATTTCGTTGTCTTAGGAGAAAGCAGCTTCAATAATAAAAAGAACTCGGAAACCAGGGTCCTGGAATAGGGGACCAGGGATGGTTTTAAATACATCTGTGACTAAGGAACAGGCATTGCTGATGGTTGAAACAGACACACTCAAATTCTGACCATAAGAAAACATTTTCAGAACCTGCTGGACCTTGTCTTCCTTGCTCTTCCCAGCACGTTTCCTCTTCTGTGGTCACTGTGAGAGAAAACCACAGAAGAAGAAATTTCCAAGAGGGCTCTGGTAGCTTTTTTTCCTCCTTTTAGAATTTCCAGGCTTCTAGAAACCAGGAATCAGTCCTTTCCAATGAGACACTCTGTTTTGAGGGCTGGGTTGATGGTGGATGAGAGCTCCCTGTGAAGCCAGAAGAGTTTCAATTCAATCTCCAGCATCTGTGGGCATGACAGAGCCTAATGGGCCCTACGAGCTCACGATGAAGCTAGTGAGCCTCAGATTAATCGGAGACCCTGTCTCAAGGCAATATGGTGCAGAGTGATGGAGGAAGGCACCTGACGTCCCACTCACACATTTTCTTGTTTGGCTTCGTCCAACACGGCAGCCCGGATCCACAATTTTGAGGTTCTTGAAACTGGCCAGGGGAAGAGTTTTTAGATTACATTTTGTAATTACTTTCAACACTTACTTACTTTTGTATGGATGCATATGGGCTTGTGCAGAAGCCAGAGGATGGCTTGGAGGCATCAGCTCTTCTTTTACCATGTGGGCTCTGGGAATGGAATGCTGGTTGTCAGACATGGCAGCAATTGCCTTTACCCACTGAGCCATCGTTTTGGCTCTTAACTAAAAAGACTCACTAAGGAAAAAAAAAAGAAATTATATATGTCAGGTTCAAAGGAAACTCCATCTCCCCAAATTTTGGTTGGTTAGACAAAAGTCAGCATTTCTCAGGAACGTCAGAAGCCAAGCTCCCCTCTACTAAAAGGAGCCATTTCCCTTTATCACCGGCAGAAGGGACAGATGACTTATCTGTGGTGCCTATCAGCATGTCAGAAGTACATGGTGGCCTCCAGGCTCCCACGGTGCCAATGTATGTTGGTCTTCTCACCTCCTTCCCCACCCTGAATTTCTCCCGTACACGAGCTTTCCTCCTCCAGCTATTCCTTACAACCTATGTTCTCTCTTGGTCTTCTCCTGTGCCCACATTCTCTGTCTTCCTCTCACACTCTTCTCTGTGCCTCCTCTCTCTGCTTTGCTTCTGCTTCCTTCAGGGTCAGGGTCAGGGCCAGGGCCAGGGCCAGGGCCAGGGCCAGGGCCAGGGCCAGGGCCAGGGCCAGGGCCAGGGCCAGGGCCAGGGCCAGGGCCAGGGCCAGGGCCAGGGCCAGGGCCAGGGCCAGGGCCAGGGCCAGGGCCAGGGCCAGGGCCAGGGCCAGGGCCAGGGCCAGGGCCAGGGCCAGGGCCAGGGCTAGGGCCAGGGCCAGGGCCAGGGCCAGTCTGTTGGCCATGTTCAGTCAACTGCTTTCTCTCCCTGCTTTGGATTCTTCCAGATACCCCTGGCTGTTCTCTATCTACAATAAAAACCTTTCTCTGAAACATGTTGGGGCTGTCTGTCTATACAGTGTGTTTGTGTGTGGGTATGTGACTGAGTGCGGGTGCCCTTGGAGGCCAGAGGTGTTAGATTCCCCACTGGAGCTAAGTTGTAGATGGTTCTGAGCCAGTGCTGGGTACAGAAGACCAGTACAGTTGGGATGAGGTTAAAGCTGTATTGATTAGGTTTGACAGCCCAGTGAACCCTGTGACCTGCCTGTCTCTGTCTTCCCAGTGCTGGGCCACAGGCATGTGCTGCCATGCCTAGCTTTTTCCGTATGGGGTACTCCTTCCTGTGCTGTGAACACGTTACCCATGGAGCCATTTCACTAGTCCCTAGGTGTGTGTTTATTTGCTTATTTATTTTTGTCACTGGTTCTCATGTAGTTCAGTCTTGTCTTGATCTCTCTATGTAGCAGGAACCTCTGGGCGCTTGAACCCCTGCCCCTCCTGCCTCCCATTTCCTGAGTGCTGGGATGAGCTGCATGTACCATGATACCCAGTTGGTGTGGTGCAGAGGATGCCACCCAAGACATCTCTGTATGCTAGAATCAGGAGTTTAAGGTCATCTTTGACTTTGTAGAACGTTTGAGGCCAGCCTGGGTTTCATGAGACTATCTCGGTAGCATTATCTATTGACAACAGAAACAGAAACAGAAGAAAGAAAGAAAGAAAGAAAGAAAGAAAGAAAGAAAGAAAGAAAGAAAGGAAGAAAGAAAGAAAGAAAGAAAGGAAGGAAGAAAGAGAGAAAAGAACAAAAGAAAGAAAGAGAAAGAAAGAGAGAGAAAGAAAACTTCATCAGGATGTGACAGCATAACTGTGATCCTAGCTCTGAGAAGGCTGAGCTAGGAGGATGTGGGTTCAAGGCTAGCCTGGACTACAGAACAAGACCTAGTCTCAAAGGATTGAAACACAAAGGAAAACAACATCAACAAAACAACCAAGGGGTAGAGAGGTGGGCATAAGCAAGTGATGGGCCAAAGGCTGGGGGAATTTTAGCTGCTGAGAGGACCTTTCCACTTGCTGCTTTGGGCACCTCCTTGTAAATTAGATACTCCTTGCTTAGATTTGATTTATTTTGTTTTATGTATATGAGTATTTTGCCTGCATGTATGTCTGTACATCAGGTGTGTGCCTAGTGCCTGTGGAGGTCAGAGGATGATGTTGGATCTTCTGGGGCTGGAGATACAAGTGTTTGTGAGGTGCCATGTGGGTGCTGAGATTCAAACCAAGTCCTGTCTGCAAGAACAGCCAGTGCTCTCAACTGCTGAGCCATCTCTGCAAGCCCCTTATTTAAATCTTGAAGTATCCCTCATTCCTGCCCACAGGGGTGGGGCTGGGGCAAAGCTGCTGGAAGTCCTATGAGAATTTCTGGTGCCAGGTCCATCTTCTGGGTATTTTTTCCCTGTTCCAGCAGTAAATTGTTCTATTGTTTTCAACTAGCAGGAGACATCAGGCTTTAATGAGTTAAGAGTTAGATTCACTTGGAGATTAGAAAAGCAAAGTGCTTCTTTATTGCCCCTGCAATTAGATCCTTTTAATCTTTATTTATAGTAGTTTAAGTGAGAGAGTTTACATGCTATATGGCTCTTCCAGCTCAAGTACAGAATTCAGTCGTTTGGAGTGTATTCGTGGGATTGGGCAACAGTCACTACATTCAGTGTTAGAACATTTTTCTTATCCTTCAAAGAAGTACTGGCCCCTTCAGCCCCCCTCCTTGGCTTCCAGCAACCACTAGTGTACGTCCTGATTCTCTGGGATTTGCCTCTTATGGACACTTTAAATAACACTTTCCCACACACTTTGTGGGAAGAATGTATTATATTTTTCAAGGTTCATTTGCATGGTAGTGCCCATCAGAACTTTACTTAGGCCACAGACATGAGTTCCTTGATGGCATTTGAGTGGTATCCAGTCTTTGGCTAGCAAGGAAAATTGTCATGGACAATTGGATGCAAGTTCTTTGTGTACTTGCATGCATGCACATGGACCCTTAAGGTCACTTTTTCCTTTCTAAATACTTTTTTTTTCCACTATATTTTGATTATGATTTTTCCTTTCTCCCAATTCCTACCAGATCTTTTATACCTCCAATGTACCCAACTTTATCTCTCTCTCTCTCTCTCTCTCTCTCTCTCTCTCTCTCTCAAACAAACAAACAACCAAATAACAGACCAAATCAAACCAAACCAGAAATCAATGCCCTCAAAATCTACAAAAACACAAAAAATGAAAATCAAAATAGAAAAACTAAAGACCAGTAAGACAAGAAAAAAAAAAAAGGTCTACAAAATATCATTGAGATTATTTTATGTTGGCCAACTCCTGCTCTTGGGCGTGGGGTCTACCCTGAAGTGTGGTTTATATACCCAGTGAGAATCCACTGAAGATACTTTTCCCTTTGCCACTGGGTATTAATTGCTGATAGCTTCCTGGTTAGAGGTGGGAGCCCATGTGCATTGCCCTCTCTTAGTGGTGGGATCCAGCCTGAGTTGACCCTGTGTAGGCCCTGAGCATACTGCTACAGTCTCTGTGAGTTGACCTGTGCATCAATCCTGTTATGTCTGGAAGACATTGTTTTCTTGGAGTCATCCATCTGCTCTGGCTCCTATGGTCTTTTTGCTCTCTCTTCTGCTTAGTTTCTTGATCCCCAAGGGGAGGTGTTCAACATTTCATTTAAGACAGCGTGTTGAAGTTCTCTTATCCTCTGCACACTGTCTAGCTGCTGGTCTCTGTTAGTTCCCATCTACTGCAGGAGGAAGAGTCTCTGAGGATGGCCGAGTGAGACACAGAACTGTGGTATAGCAGTATGTCATTAGCAGCCATTTAATTATTATGTTCTTTAAGCAGAGTTATTGCACTAGGTTTCCCATAGACTCATAACCTATCTGTCTCAGTTTCTTGGCCGTTTTAGCCTCTTCAGGTATAGATTCCATTTTATGGAGGAAGCCTGAATTCTGCTCAGAAAATGACATTTGTGCCGCTATTACACCAATATACCAGGTGCTGTCCACCCAGAGCTCACTGTTTAGGGTAGGTTGGCTTGTCTGTGGACTTCCAGGATTTTTCTGTTTCTGCATCTCCAGCACTTGAATTGTAAGTGTATGCATCTGTTCCTGCCTTTTCTTCTTTCTTTTCTTTTTTTTTTTTTTTAATGTGGGTTTTAAGGATGGAACACAGGATCTTCATGTTTGTGCAGCAAGGACTTTCCCACCTGAGCTCTTTCTTCCTTCCATTCTTCCTTCCCTCCCTCCCTCCCTCCCTCCCTCCCTCCCTCCCTCCCTCCCTCCCTCCCTCCCTCCTCCCTTCCTTCCTTCCTTCCTTCCTTCCTTCCTTCCTTCCTTCCTTTCCTTTCCTTGTTTCTTTGTTTGGTTCTTTCTCTTTATTTTGCATCAGTGGTGGATTGATATGTGTATGCATGGTAGCATGTGCATGACTACATGTGTCTGTGCTTGTATATGGAGGCCAGAGGTTGACTGAAGTTGGATGTCTTCCTTGAGGCAAGTGAGGCAGGGTCTGTCATCTGAAACCAGAGCTCTCTTATTCAGCTACTCATCAAGCCCATTTGTTTTGGGCATCCTTATTGTTGTCTCCCAAGTACTGGGTTTATGGAGAGACTGCCCATCTACCTGCCATTTATGTGGGTCCTGGGAATTGAACTCAGGACCTCTGGAGGCAGTGCTCTTAACCACTGAGCCATCTCTTAGCTCCCCCCCCCCCAACTAAGTTCTTTTTAAATTACCCATTCTCTCCTTTTTATTCAGCCCAGGGCTCCAGTCCATGGGATAGGATTACCCACATTCAGGGTAGATCTTCCCATCTCAGTTAACCCAGTGTAGAAACTTCCTCACAGATATACCAGGAAGCTTGCCTTCTGAGCGCGTCTAGATCCTGTCCACATGTCAATCAAGATTAACCTTGCCACAATATATCTATCTATGAGTCTCTGCCTGTCACAATGTCCATGTATGGAAGCCATTGAGGTGTCTCGGGCTAGGAATTTCAGACCTGCTTGGTGTGACTACACCGGGTTTGACCTGGTGTCCTGATCTCTTCAAAGCTGTCTCCCAGCCAAGGCTGTAGGTACCATTGCAGGGGGCCTCCTGCTCTGTTCAGAGGCAGGTTGGCAAGTGTCTTTGGCAGGGTGGTGGTTTTATTGTTGCTTGGGGCTGGGACCTCTAACTTCCTCATGACTTTTATGTTAATTGAATTTAATATGCTCTGTGTGGGTTGTGAGGCAAGAGCACCAAATGCAGGAGCTTCTGGAATCACTTTTGCAATGCCTTCCTAACTTGTGCTTCTTCTGTGGGTCATTCCCAGCGAAGATTTCCACGCATTGTGTGTGTGTGTTCATGTATATGTGTGTGTCTCTCTCTGTGTGTTCATGTGTATGTGCATACCTGTATATGATGTGTATGTGTGTGCATTTACACATGTGCACATCCATGTGGAGGTCAGACAGCAACCTTGGGTGCAATCCCTCAGACACCCTGTTGTTTTAGGCAGGGTCTCTTACTGGTCTGGACCATGGTAGTCTGTCTCGATAGCCATTGATCCCCAGGGAGGCTCCTATCTCCACCTTCCTGGTGTGGAAATTATAAGTGCTCACTACCAAGGCACAGAGTTCAGCCTTCAGGCTTGCAAGGCAGCACTTCATCCACTGAGCCAGCTCTCCAGTTTCTTTAATTTGGAGATAGGGTTTCATTATTTTGCCAGGCTCAAACTATCTGTTTCTTCTACCTTAGCCTCCTAAGAAGCTGGGTTGCTGTGCTGTGTGTGTATGTCAGAGGATGCTATTTTCTTTGTACTATTTGAGTCCCAGTAATTGAACTTCAACCTAACTTTGTTAGGTTTAGGGAAGGACTTTTACCTGTTGAACTATCTCAGTGACTCCAGAGTAGATTTTAAAGAGGATGTTTAAAAAAGTCTATTTACCTCAAAGATATTGGGTGTTTTGGAATAAAGTAAATAGGGGTTGTATGGGTGCAGAGGTGGTTCTGGTTGGTAGGAAAAATACTATCGAAGGAGTGTGATTTTGACAAGTTCTAGCTCATGTGTAAAGGAACACAGAGAAGGGACAGAATGTCTCTAAGGGACCATGATCTGGAGCTGAGCAGAGTGTGCTGCACATGTGATTCCAGTGCTTCGGAGAAGCCAGAAGGAGCTAGGGAGATAGCTCATCTTGTAAACTGTTTGCCTTTGCTATGGAAGCACGGGAACAGAGGGGGAAGAGGAAGGAGAGGAAAAGAAAGAGAAGGAGGAGGAGGAGGGAAGGAGGAGAAGGAGGAGGAGGGAGAGGAGGAGAAGGAGGAGGAAGAAGAGAAGGACGGAGAGGAGGAGAAGGAGGAGGAGGGAGAGAAGGAGGAGGAGGAGGACAAGAAAAAGAAGCTGAGGAACATGGCTCCATCAATAAAGGATTGCCCTTGCAAGCATGGGGAACCTAACCATCCAACAGCTCATGCTTGTAATCCTAGCTGGAGCAGTAGAAAAAGAGGGGATCCCTGGGGCTCATGGGCCTTCATCTTCCGCCAGGAGGGAGGTCCAAAAGCCAGGTATCTGTGCACCTTCCCTGTAAGAGGAGAGCTTGCCTGCAGAGAGTGCTCTGACCACAGAAACTCAGAGGAGAGAGCTAGTCTCCCAGGTCTGCTGATAGAGGCTAACAGAATCACGAGAGGAACAATCTCTAACCAGAGACAACTATAACAACTAACTCCAGAGATTATCAGATGGCGAAAGGCAAACGTAAGAATCTTACTAACAGAAACCAAGACCACTCACCATCATCAGAACGCAGCACTCCCCCCTCGCCCAGTCCTGGGCACCCCAACACACCCAAAAAGCTAGACCCAGATTTAAAAGCATATCTCATGATAATGGTAGAGGATATCAAGAAGGACTTTAATAACTCACTTAAAGAAATACAGGAGAACACTACTAAAGAGTTGCAAGTCCTTATAGAAAAACAGGAAAACACATCCAAACAAGTGATGGAAATGAACAAAACAATACTAGACCTAAAAAGGGAAGTAGACACAATAAAGAAAACCCAAAGTGAGGCAACGCTGGAGATAGAAACCCTAGGAAAGAAATCTGGAACCATAGAAGTGAGCATCAGCAACAGAATACAAGAGATGGAAGAGAGAATCTCAGGTGCAGAAGATTCCATAGAGAACATCAGCACAACAATCGAAGAAAATGGAAAATGCAAAAAGATTCTAACTCAAAACATCCAGGACACAATGAGAAGACCAAACCTATGGATAATAGGAGTAGATGAGAATGAAGATTTTCAACTTAAAGGGCCAGCAAATATCTTCAACAAAATTATAGAAGAAAACTTCCCAAACCTAAAGAAAGACATGCCCCTGAACATACAAGAAGCCTACAGAACTCCAAATAGACTGGACCAGAAAAGAAATTCCTCCCGACACATAATAATCAGAGCAGCAAATGCACGAAATAAAGAGAGAATATTAAAAGCAGTAAGGGAAAAGTGTCAAGTAACATATAAAGGCAGGCCTATCAGAATTACAACAGACTTTTCACCAGAGACTATGAAATCCAGAAGATCCTGGACAGATGTTATACAGACACTAAGAGAACACAAATGCCAGCCCAGGCTATTATACCCAGCCAAACTTTGAATTACCATAGATGGAGAAACCAAAGTATTCCACAACAAAACCAAATTCACACATTATCTTTCCACGAATCCAGCCCTTGAAAGGACAATAACAGAAAAACAAACAAACAAACAAACAAAAAAACAATACAAGGACAGACACCATGCCTTAGAAAAAGCAAGAAAGTAATCCTTCAACAACCCTAAAAGAAGACAGCCACAAGAACAGAATGCTAACTCTAACAACAAAAATAATAGGAAGCAACAATTACTTTTCCTTAATATCTCTTAATATCAATGGACTCAATTCCCCAATAAAAAGACATAGACTAACAGACTGGCTACACAAACAGGACCCAACATTCTGCTGCTTACAGGAAGCCCATCTCAGGGAAAAAGACAGACACTACCTCAGAATGAAAGGCTGGAAAACAATTTTTCAAGAAAATGGTCTGAAGAAACAAGCTGGAGTAGCCATTCTAATATCGAATAAAATTGACTTCCAATCCAAAGTTATCAAAAAAGAAAAGGAGGGACACTTCATTCTCATTAAAGGTAAAATCCTCCAAGAGGAACTTACAATTCTGAATATCTATGCTCCAAATGCAAAGACAGCCACATTCATTAAAGACACTTTAGTAAAGCTCAAAGCACACATTGCACCTCACACAATAATAGTGGGAGACTTCAATACACCACTTTCACCAATGGGCAGATCATGGAAACAGAAACTAAACAGGGACACAGTGAAACTAACAGAAGTTATGAAACAAATGGATTTAACAGATATCTACAGAACATTTTATCCTAAACAAAAGGATATAACTTTTTCTCAGCATCTCATTACCTTCTCCAAAATTGACCATATAATTTGTCACAAAACAGGTCACAACAGATACAAAAATATTGAAATTGTCCCATGCATCCTATCAGATCACCATGGACTAAGGCTGATCTTCAATAACAAAATAAATAATAGAAAGCCAACATTCACGTGGAAATTCAACAACACTCTTCTCAATGATAACTTGGTCAAGGAAGGAATATAGAAAGAAATTTAAGACTTTTTAGAGTTTAATGAAAATGAAGCCACAACATACCCAAACTTATGGGACACAATGAAAGCATTTCTAAGAGGAAAACTCATAGCTCTGAGTGCCTCCAAAAAGAAACTAGAGAGAGCACACACAAGCAGTTTGACAACACACCTAAAAGCTCTAGAGTAAAAGGAAGCAAATTCACCCAAGAGGAGTAAACAGCAGGAAATAACCAAACTCAGGGGCGAAATCAACCTAGTTGAAACAAGAACTATTCAAAGAATCAACCAAATGAGGAGCTGGTTCTTTGAGAAAATCAACAAGATAGAAAAACCCTTAGCCAGACTCACTAGAGGGCACAGGGACAGCATCCTAATTAACAAAATCAGAAATGAAAAGGGAGACATAACAACAGATCCTGATGAAATCCAAAACACCATCAGATCCTTCTACAAAAGGCTATACTCAACAAAACTGGAAAACCTGGATGAAATGGACAAATTTCTAGACAGATACCAGGTACTAAAGTTAAATCAGGATCAGGTTAATGATCTAAACAGTCCTATATTCCCTAAAGAAATAGAAGCAGTCATTAATAGTCTCCCAACCCAAAAAAGCCCAGGACCAGATGGGTTTAGTGCAGAGTTCTGTCAGACCTTCAAAGAAGATCTAATTCCAGTTCTTCACAAACTATTCCACAAAAGAGAAGCACAAGGTATTCTACACAATTCATTTTATGAAGCCACAATTACTCTGATACCTAAACCACAGAAAGACTCAACAAACATAGAGAACTTCAGACCAATTTCCCTTATGAATATCGATGCAAATATCCTCAACAAAATTCTCGCTAACCAAATCCAAGAACACATAAAATCATCCATCCTGACCAAGTAGGTTTCATTCCAGGGATGCAGGGATGGTTTAATATATGGAAATCTATCAACATAATCCACTATATAAACAAAGACCAAAACCACATGATCATCTCGTTAGATGCGGAGAAAGCATTTGACAAAATCCAACACCCATTCACGATAAAAGACTTGGAAAGATCAGGAATTCAAGACCCATACATAAACATGATAAAAGCAATCTACAGCAAACCAGTAGCCAACATCAAAGTAAATGGTGAGAAGCTGGAAGCATTCCCACTAAAATCAGGGACTAGACAAGGCTGCCTACTTTCTTCCTACCTATTCAACATTGTACTTGAAGCCCTAGCCAGAGCAATTCGACAACAAAAGGAGATCAAGGGAATACAAATTGGAAATTTGCAGATGATATGATAGGATATATAAGTGACCCTAAAAATTCTACCAGAGAACCTGATAAACTTGATAAACAGCTTCAGTGAAGTAGCTGGATATAAAGTTAACTCAAAGAAGTTAATGGCTTTTCTCTACACAAAGGATAAACAGGCTGAGAAAAAATTAGGGAAACAACACCCTTCTCAATAGTTACAAATAATATAAAATACCTTGGTGTGACTGTAACTAAGGAAGTGAAAGATCTGTATGATAAGAACTTCAAGTCTCCGAAGAAAGAAATTAAAGATCTCCGAAGACAGAAAGATCTCCCATGCTTATGGATTGGCAGGATCAATATAGTAAAAATGTCTATCTTGCCAAAAGCAGTCTACAGATTCAATGCAATTCCCATCAAAATTCCAACTCAATTCTTCAACGAATTAGAAAGGGCAATCTGCAAATTCATCTGGAATAACAAAAAACCTAGGATAGCAAAAACTTTTCTGAAGATTAAAGAACCTCTGGTGGAATCACCATGCCTGACCTAAAGCTTTACTACAGAGCAATTGTGATAAAAATTGTATGGTACTGGTATATTCACAGACAAGTAGACCAATGGAACAGAATTGAAGACCCTGAGATGAAACCACACACCTATGGTCACTTGATCTTTAACAAGGGATCTAAAACCATCCAGTGGAAAAAAGACAGCATTTTCAACAAATGGTGCTGGCACAACTGGCGGTTAACATGTAGAAGAATGCGAATTGATCCATTTCTATCTCCTTGTACTATGGTCAAATCTCAGTGGATCAAGGAACTCCACATAAAACCAGAGACAGTGAAACTTATAGAGGAGAAAGTGGAGAAAAGCCTCGAAGACATGAGCACAGGGGAATAATTCCTGAATAGAACAGCAATGGCTTGTGCTGTAAGATCAAGAATCGACAAATGGGACCTCTAAAATTGCAAAGCTTCTGTAAGGCAAAAGACACTGTCAATAAGACCAAAAGGCCACCAACAGATTGGGCAAGGATCTTTACCTATCCTAAATCAGATAGGGGACTAATATCCAATATATATAAAGAACTCAAGAAGGTGGACTCCAAAAAATCAAATAACCCCATTAAAAATGGGGTGCAGAGCTTAACAAAGAATTCTCACCTGAGGAATACCGAATGGCTGAGAAGCACCTGAAAAAATGTTCAGCATCCTTAATCATCAGGGAAATGCAAATCAAAACAACCCTGAGATTCCACCTCACACCAGTCAGAATGGCTAAGATCAAAAATTCAGGTGACAGCAGATGCTGTTGAGGATATGGACAAAGAGGAACACTTCTCCATTGTTGGTTGGATTGCAAGCTTGTACAACCACTCTGGAAATCAGTCTGGCGGTTCCTCAGAAAATTGGACATAGTACTACTGGAGGATCCCGCAATACCTCTCCTGTGCATATATCCGAAGAGGTTCCAACTGGTAATAAGGACACATGTTCCACTATGTTCATAGCAGCCTTATTTATAATAGCCAGAAGCTGTTAAGAACCCAGATGTCCCTCAACAGAGGAATGGAAACAGAAAATGTCATACATTTACACAATGGACTACTACTCAGCTATTAAAAAGAATGAATTTATGAAATTCTTAGGCAAATTGATGGACCTGGAGGGCATCATCCTGAGTGAGGTAACTCAATCACAAAAGAACTCACTGATAAGTGGATATTAGCCCAGAAACTTAGAATACCCAAGATATAAGATACAATTTGCAAAACTCATGAAACTCAAGAAGAATGAAGACCAAAATGTGGACATTTTGTCCCTTCTTAGAATTGGGAACAAAACACCCATGGAAGGAGTTATAGAGACAAAGTTTGGAGCTGAAAGGAAAGGACGGACCATCTAGAGACTCCCATATCTGAGGATCCATCCCATAATCAGCCTCCAAACGCTGACACCATTGCATACACTAGCAAGATTTTGCTGAAAGGTCCCTGATATAGCTGTCTTTTGTGAGACTATGCCGGGGCCTAGCAAACACAGAAGTGGATGCTCACACTCAGCTATTGGATGGATCACAGGGCCCCCAATGGAAGTGCTAGAGAAAGTACCCAAGGAGCTAAAGGGATCTGCAACCCTATAGGTGGAACAACAATATGAACTAACCAGTACCCCTTGGAGCTCGTGTCTCTAGTTGCATATGTAGCAGAAGATGGCTTAGTCAGCCATCATTGGAAAGAGTGGCCCATTGGTCTTGCAAACTTTATATGCCTCAGTATAGGGGAACACCAGGGCCAAGAAGTGGGAGTGGGTGGGTAGGGGAGTGGGGTGTGAGGGTATGGGGGACTTTTGGGATAGCACTGGATATGTAAATGAATAAAATACCTAATTAAAAAAAAAGAAAATATTCCACAGTCTTGGCCTACAGGCGAGTCAGATGAAGGTAGTTTCTAAATCGAGGTTCCCTCTTGCCAGATGACTGAAGTTTGTGTCAAGTTGACAAACCTAATCAGCATACATGGCTTATGGGACAGAGGCTTTTAGGAATATTGAGGACTGTGATTATGGAGTGTGCAGGGCTATGGGAAGCCCAGGTGCATTGTGTTGGAATTGGCAGGCACACTATGCTTAGGAGATCAGCACTTCCGTTGTGTTTGGGGAAAGCGATGGAGATTGGATTTCCTGGGAAGCATTTACCACACCCAGGTAAAAAGGAATTAGACTTTAATTGGTAGTCTGGAGGACAGGCCAAGGAAGGGGAATCAGCCAGGGAGGTGGGTAAACACAAAACCAATACATTCATTCTGATGTGATGTTTTTTTCCCCCTGTCAGTCACTTCCTGAAGAACTTCCGTGCTGAGGCTCAGGGGCACTGAGCTGGGGTCGGCTGCTCTTTCCTCTGCACTTGACATCTTACTCAACCCTCAGTAATCCCGCTGAGCCGATTGCCTCATAGATAGGGCGACGATTATGTTCAGACTTCGAATCAGGCCTGCCAAAGGAATTATGTTCTTTGCTTTTTGAAAGGAATTATTTAGGCATGGTTGCTTTACAGGGAGAGCCATTCATCGGGGCTGGCTTAGGAGTTTGAAATGCAGAGCCCACAGTTGGTGACCACAAAGCTGGCACTGGTCCTAATTGTAGCTTTCACCATTTTGGATTGGGCAGAGGGCTGTCTGCATAGTAGGCAGGGGCCTCTACTTCTGAACCATTGCCCTATCTCCTCCCTCACTGGGGATTTCTATGAAGGGCTATGTACCTTCACTGGGAGATCTAGGCAGGGGTTCTACAGCTGAACAATGTCCTCCAGTGACACAGGTTATCTTTAAACTCATAATCCTCCTGCCTCAGCCTCTTTATCAATGGAGTTTAAGTGGTCACCATGCCTAGCACATCATATATCATCTGTTCATCCACAGTTAGGGCAATGGCTGGTATCATAAAGACAAGAAATAACAAATACTAATGAGAATATTAAGGAAGGGGAGCTCACACATACTGTTAACAACCAGGAAGATTGAAAAGGAGTCCTAGTTCCTTTTCTTCCTCAAGTCTTTGGGTTGACTTATAGACGAATGCGTTTCACTCGATGTCATCTTATGTGCCTTGTTCATCACCTCTGCTGCGTTTTCTGCACTCAGCTCTCTGCTCACCCATTAGTATCTTTCTTTACTCCAAGTGGTCTCTCTTCTGCTACTGCCGTGCACATATATAGTGCATATATATCTAATTATTTAATTCTTTCTGGCTACTACCCCATTGTTTCTATATCCCACATTTTTGTTCTTATCTGTTATTATTATTATTACTTTCTTGAGACAGGGTCTCAAATAGCCTAGGCAGGCATAGTCTAGCTCCCACCCACTGACCGCTTATTTCATAACTTGTTTATTGTGAAGATGCCTCTATATAATATGTGCCACATTTTCTTTATCTGTTTGTCTGTTGGCAGACATTTCCTTAGCTGTGGTGAACAGAGCAACAGTGAGAGTAGATGTGCAGGGGATTGTCTGTGATATGCTGACCTAGATTGCTCTGGGGACATACACCCCTGTTTTTGTGTGTGTGTGTGTGTGTGTGTGTGTGTGTGTGTCAGAAGCCAAGACCAATTTCAAGGGTTAGTTTTTTCTCAGGTGCCCTCCATCTTATCTCTTGAGACAGGGTCTCTTACTGGCCTGGAGTTCACTAATAGAAGTAGCCCAGTGAGCCCTGGGGATCCATCTGTCTCTAAATGCCCCCTGCCCTCACAAACATATTGTGTTACACCAGCTTATTACATGGGTCCTGGGCATAGATGCTAGGCCCTCATCCCTGTACAACACTTTGTTGTCTCCCCAGTTCTAGGTTCTAGTTCTGTTAGCCGTTCTAGAGTCCCTGGCTCACCTACTTTGCTTTGCCTTCATTATCTGCCCTCTAGTGTGCCCTGGTATGGACATCCGGAACAACCTGACCAGGCTACATGAGCTGGAGAACTGCTCAGTCATTGAGGGCCATCTGCAGATCCTCCTGATGTTCAAGACCAGACCTGAAGATTTCCGAGACCTCAGTTTCCCCAAACTCATCATGATCACAGACTACCTGCTTCTCTTCCGTGTCTATGGCCTGGAAAGTCTGAAAGACCTCTTCCCAAACCTCACAGTCATCCGAGGCTCCCGTCTCTTTTTCAACTATGCCCTGGTTATCTTCGAGATGGTCCACCTGAAGGAGCTGGGGCTTTACAACCTCATGAACATCACCCGGGGCTCTGTCCGCATCGAGAAGAATAATGAGCTCTGCTACCTGGCCACTATCGACTGGTCCCGTATCCTGGATTCTGTGGAGGACAACTACATTGTACTGAACAAAGATGACAACGAGGAATGTGGGGATGTCTGTCCAGGCACTGCCAAGGGAAAGACCAACTGCCCTGCCACCGTCATCAATGGGCAGTTTGTAGAACGGTGCTGGACACACAGTCATTGTCAGAAAGGTATGCTGAAGGCAGTGCCTTTTAAAGATTTCTCCGTGGTTAGTAGGCCCAGGAGAAGTAGACTCCTGTAAAAGTTTAGGTGATGGAGGTTGTAGGGTTCAAACCCTAGAATCTCCATCAAAAATACATGCATCCCTTATTTGTGGAGGCATACCTATTTGATGTTGTGCACTTAACTGTGGGTTACTGAGACTGTGGGAAGCAGAATCTCTGATGGGGAGAGATGAATGCGTGTACTGATACTTGGCCATTGTAGTAGGCAGGTAGCCACAGTTAGGTATTAAGATATGGTAGTTTTTTTTTTTTTCATGTGACTTATATGTAAAAAGACCTTTTATATGCAAAAAATAAATAGGGGGCCAGATTTTTTTTGGGGGGAGAGCTGTTTGCCACCCTCTGTGCTGGATAGTGACTGTTTCTGTGGTCCTTTGCTTTGTTGGGGAGTAGACTATGCAAGAGTATGGGTTTGGCTTAGTGTGTTTTTCTTATCTGATCATAGAAGTCAATTTGTTAGAGATACTCAGAAAAAGAAATGTAAAAATTCAGCTTTGACCGGGCGTGGTGGCGCACACCTTTGATCCCAGCACTTGGGAGGCAGAGGCAGGCAGATTTCTGAGTTCTAGGCCAGCCTGGTCTACAGAGTGAGTTCCAGGACAGCCCGGGCTATACAGCAAAACCCTGTCTCAAAAAACCAAAAAACCAAACCAAACCAAAACAAAACAAAAAAACCCAGCTTTGATGAGGGTAGCTCATAGTTTTTTCTTTTCTTTTCTTTTCTTTTCTTTTCTTTTCTTTTCTTTTCTTTTCTTTTCTTTTCTTTTCTTTTCCATTTTCATCTATCATTTACCTCTCTCTATCTATCATCTATCTATCATTTATCTATCATCTATCAACCAATCTATCATTTATCTATCATCTATCAATCTATCATCTATCTTTCTATCAGTCATCATCATCATCATCATTCATCTCTATGTGTGTGTGTGTACGCACATGTACACACCTATGTGTGTGTCTATGTGTTATAAATGTGAATGTGTGTATGCCATGACCAACATGGAGGTTAGAGAACAGCTCTCCTTCCACATGTGTGGGCCTAGAGGATCAAACTGAGGCAATCTGGCTGGTGGCAATCATCTTGACCCACTGAGCCATCTCTCTGCTCCCTTTGTGGATCTATTGCCTTCATATCTTTAGCCTTCTGAGTTATAAGACACTTAATTGGAATATTTCAGGTTTTTTTGTTTTTTTTTTTTAAGATTTTGGTTGTTTTGAGATTCAAGCTTTATTTATTTGTAATAATTTTAATTTTTGGTGTATGAATGTTCTGTCTGCATGAATGTCTGTGAGCTACATGTATGCCCTTCGATGCCAGGAAAGGGTGTTGGATCCCCTGGAATTGTAGCTGCCGATGTTTCTGAAGTGCCTTGTGGGTTTTGGAAATGGAACCTGAATCTTCTGAAAGAAGGGCAAGTACTCTTAGCAGCTGTGACATAGCCCTAGCTCCATGTGTGTTTCTTTTAGGCTTGTTTTCCAGAAATGAAATTTCTGGGTCAGAGGCTCCTGATTAGGATTGCCAAATGGCTTTCCAGAAGTGTTGGACCTGTGGACTGGACTCCTAGCCTTGAGTGGCGAGAACTGGCCTTTCACAAAGTCCTGGGGTGGGTGAGAAGCCCATAGTTTATCTTTGTGTGTGTTTGAGTTCAGGGCAGAGCCTTTGAAAACATGTTTACTGATCATTCAGGGTTTCTCTGCTTCCTATCTTCCTTGTCTGAGGACCTCTGTGGGCTTTGGAGAATCTAATCTGTGATTTTCTTCTTTGAAGCTTTCTTAATCCTTTGTCAGTTTCATTTGTGAGCCTTCTTGTTCAGTGGAGAAAATATCTCTGAATGTTCAGAGGTACTGGAAAGTGATGGCAATGTTGATGGCAGTTGGTGTCAATCTGTTGTTGGCAGATTGACCCTGAATCCTTGTGCACTTGAGGGCTATGCTGTGCTGCCGTGCAGTGCTCCCGGCCCCTCACTGGATGGCCTTGAAGCCTTGTGCACTCTGCCAGGGCTATGCCAGTGCTGCCATGCAGTGCTCCCCGCCCCTCACTGGGGAATTCTAGGCAGGGGACTCTGAGCTGATTTCCACATTCCTTTTTTAGAAAAATCTCTACACATAAGATGATGTCCCATTTACTATTAACTATTACCATGTAGAAAATCTTCCACTCTCCACTCTGGGGAGCTCTCCATGTATGTGATTTAGTGAAGTATCCGTGTGCTTCCTAGAGACCCACTGGGGAGTCTTGATGCTGTCTGTGGCATAAACCAATTAGCCTCACCTGCTATTCCAGTCCTGAGAGGATGGAGGCAGGAGGGTGGCAAATGAGAAGCCACCTTAAATTAGAGAGTGAAATCCTGGACCCCAGAAACAAGTAAGAAGGGATGAAAGAGAGAAGGCAGGAGAAAGAGACAGAAGGAAGAAAGGGAGACATTCGATTCTAAAGAAGGAAGAAAAGGAGGGAAAGGAGAAAAGAAGGAAGAGGGAAGGAAGGGTTGAGGGAAGGAAGAAGGGAGGAAGAAAGGAAGAAGGAAGGGAGAGAGGAGGGAAGGAAGAAGGAAGGGAAGGAGGAGGGAAGGAAGAGAGGAGGGAAGGAAGAAGGAAGGGAGGAAGGGAGGGAGGGGGAAGAAGAAACTCTCTTCCTTTTCCTGTGGTTGTTCCTGCCTCCCTTCCCTGTACCTGGGCATTTGTGTTCTGAGTGCCAGCTTTTATTGTGTTTTGATGTCCAAGAGAACAGTTCATTAACTGTTTATGGCTTCAGTGACCTCATTCACATGTTGTAAAACTCCCTGGGAAAGACTAGTGAATGGGAGAGAAAAGTGGGTGGCTTAGGGATTAGTTCACAGAATGTAAGGGAGGGAGGGGAGGAAATATTATTTCTTTTTGCCTCCACCTGAGCCTAAAGAACCAATGGGTGTTGAATCTTTGGAGTTGTGGGTGAGGAGTTGTCTTGGATAGTAGGAGTTGGGGTATGTCTTAGCCTTCAGTTGCTGTGATAAACACCTTGACCAAAAGCGACCTGGAGAGGAAAAGGTTTATTTTATTTTATAGTTTATACTCCGTTATCTAGGAGATCAAGGCAGGAACACAGGGCAGAAATCTGGAGGCAGAGATCATGGAAGAACCACTGCTTACTGGCTTGCTTCCCGTGGCTTTCTCAGTCTGCTTTCTTACAGAACTGAAGGCCACCAGTCTAGGGATTGGCACCCCCTGTAGTGAGCTGGGCTCTTCCATATCCATCATTAGTCAAGGCTATCCCAAAGAACTGCATACAGCCTAATCCTGTGGAGATATTTTCTTAAATAGGATTTTGTCTTCCCAGTTATATCTGGGTTTGTGTCAAGTTGACAAATCACAGCCGGGATGAGGAGACAGTGGAAAAGACAGATGGTTGAGGGGATGAAGATATCATCCTTGGAAAGGTTTTGAGAATATTGGAATTCGGGCACAAAGAGTTGCAAAGCTATGACCCAGAGGAAGGTGTATGGTGGGAGCAAAGTCTTGGAAGAAACCAAGACGACTTTGGGGCCTGGAATTTTCTAGAGCCTGTGAATTCTGGCCTGGGATTGGGTATGGTCTAGGGATGGGATACCTACCCTGAGTCTGTACTCAGTTTCAGGGAGAGAAGTTTTTCCCAGGGGCAAATAAGAGTCCTCATGTACCTGTTGAAGTGTCCAAATTTTCCTTTGTATTTTGAGTGCAGTGAATTAGATCAGAGACATCTGGTGAGAAGCAGAAACAGAGACAACTTATGAAGATGGGGAGAGCATTCTAGACAAGGGATGTGGATTGGTGAGCCAAGGGAAAACCTAAAAAGCTCTGGACCAGGAGTCACATTACTTTTTAGAGGACATTTATCAAACATCCACTTCACTCAAGGTTGTGTATCACAGACTTTTCGTTCCTCATGCAAGTACACACATGTATACCACCGTACAGACAAACGCACACGATAATGATTGGAGAATCGCCAAACCCCTAGAATTCACGTTTTCAATGTACCATTTTAGATGGATTGATGGGACTTTGCACTGCTCCTTCTGCAGCGCGAATGTGACTTTGTCCAGTGTTTCCATAGGTAGATGCCATGTTCCTGTTAGTCATCTGATGGCCATCTTGGCTACTTAGGCTACTGCTGTTTCACGGTGCTCATGTTCAAGCAAAGTCATTTTAGCTAATATCAGCTCAGAGGTTTACACAGGCATGTCAATAATTCTCATATGCCAGGGAGAAGCTGCAAAGGGTTTAAGTTGGTGATGCTCCCCCTTCCTAAGGCTGTGGCCCTTGAATACATTTCCTCATGTTGTTGTGACTCCCAACCATAAAACTATTTTATTGCTACTTGATAACTGTAATGTTGCTAAAGTTATGAATTGTAATATAAATATCTAATACACAGAATATCAGATATGTGGCCCACAGGTTGAGAACCTCCTTTAAGTGAGGAGCTGAAGGCTTAAAAAGTATTTGAAAAAAGACGAGGAAAGGAGGAGAGTGACAGAACACATTAACATAATGTTTACTACAGTATATTGTTATGTTTTATTATTAGTTGTTAATCCCTAACTTATTTAATTACAAATTCAATCATCTGTCTGACCCTCTTATCTATCTATTATCTATCTATCTATCTATCTATCTATCTATCTATCTATCTATCTATCATTTATCTATTATGAGTGGGTCTATCTATGTATCATATCTATCTAGTGTGTGTGTGTGTGTGTGTGTGTGTGTGTGTGTGTGAGAGAGAGAGAGAGAGAGAGAGAGAGAGAGAGAGAGAGAGAGTGGGAGTGGGAGTACTCGTGTGCCTCAGTGTGCTTGCAAAGCTCAGAAGACAGGTTAGGGGAGTTGATTCTCTTCCTTCCACCACGTGAGCCCTCAGTTACCAAAACTAGATGATTAGATGTTCTCGGTGGTAAATGCCTTTCCCTGCTGATTCATCTTGCTGGCTCACCCATGTTATTTTTTGAGACAGGCTCTCTTACTGAACCTGGAGCTTATCAAGTTAGCGCTACAGGCTGCCAGCAAGCTCCAGAGATCCTCCTGCCTCTACTTTCCAGGTTCTCAAGCTTGCAGGCAAGCACTTTACCCACTGCACCATCTCCCCTGTCCCTAATGTTCAAATCATACCACCATGCAGGTGAACGCACACATGATAATAATTGGAGATTAATGATGAATATGAAGACTTGTCTGACAAGTGCACAGTTTCCTGGAAGATTCTTAGGGATATCGATGGAAAGCTTCATTTTCCTGCTTTGCTTATGAGAGGATTATTGTCCCAATCATTCATGGAAGATGCTGGATAGAGGGCTGTGCATGCTTATGAAGAGGTGGTTCTGGCTGGCTTGCCTGGTGACTTGGTAACTGGTCTAACTGGTTTTTCTTTGGCGTGATGAAATTCATTGACCAGTTATTTCCTATCCTGCCACCAGATCCTTGTGGGAATTGAAATCTGTTCTTTGTCACAGAACACCTGACATACCCCCGGGGAGGTGTCCGGGACATGGATTCAGCTGTGGTGTGCTCTGTGTGTCTCTCTTTCTCTGTGCTGGCTAGAACTTTCATTTCATGGAGGGGATATGGATATTGGATTTTTTTTTGAGATAAAGTCCCACTATGTAGTTCTAGGTTTTTTTGACTCCAACTCTTGGCAATCCTCCTGCCTTGGTTTTCTGAGCATTGGGAGTCTAGCATTCCTGCCTAAAACACTGTGTTCTCATTGTGGTAAAATACATCTCATATGTACATTGGAAATATCGTGTTACTGTTCCCATGCTCTGGTTCTGGAACATTCTTATCCCCCCCCCCACTCCCCACCCCTCGTCCCCCAGTAAGAAGTCCTGTACCCATTATTGCTTACTTCCCAATCTTGATTCCCACAGCTCCTAGCAAGGAGCAAGCAGTCTTCCAGTTGTGTAGATTCACCTGCTCTGGATATTTCTTATCCACAGGATCAGATAATAAGTAGCTTGTTATGTGTTCTTGCTTTCTTTTGTCTGAGGAGTGTTCTGAAAATTCACTCACATAGCAATCTCATTAGGTCTTGATTTGTGTGTGTGTGTGTGGCTGAGTAATAGTTTATCATATGGATCCTACCAGTTTTACCACCTGACCAACATGTGTGGTGTTCCCTCCCTTCCGTCATTTGAAATGGGGCTTCTGTAAACACCTTCGTTCCAGAGCTTATTTGTGCCATTCCTTTGCCTTTAAGTAATAAGTAACTAACTTTTGTAGGGCTGAAGTTCAAACCCAGGGTCTTGTGCATGCTAGGCCAATATTCCACTGAGCTATACCCCAGCTATACTCCAGTTTTGTATCACCCCAGCTCCCAGCATCTGGCTTACAGGCCACGGGTCACCACACCTGGCTTTTTTGTGGGTTCTGGGGATTGAACTCAGCTCATCAGAAATACTTCACCCACTGATTCATCTCCCTGACCCTGATGGCTCCTCTTTAGGTCATGTAAAAAATATTTATCAGTTTTCATTCTGTTCAGTTGGAATTCCCGCCTTGTGGTGGTTCACACTGTCAACCAGACAGGATCCAGAATCACCTAGGACATCAATCTCTGGGTGTGTTTATGGTGACATCCTCAGATTGTGTCAACTGAGGTGGGAAGAGAGACGTAATTGTTCCCTGTATTCGGGTCCTGGACAGTATAGCAGGGAGGAAAGTTGGGCACTAGCGTTCATCAGCCACCCACCTCATGATCCTCTGTCATGGCTTCCCTGTTGTGATGGGCTGTACCCTGTAACTGTGAGCCAGAATAAGTCCTTCCTTCTCTGTGTTGCTCTTGTCAGAATTTCCTTCTCTTTCATGAGTAGAATAAATAATACATACTCCCTAATGGTGAAGTACAACGCTGGTTATTTTGTGTCTGGGCCCTTGACAGTCCCAGAAAAGAGGAAGCAGTGGATTGAGAACATTAAGCTCAACAAAGACACTCTTCTAGTGAGAGGAGGAACCAGGAAGGGGGAGCAACTGGCCAGGGCTCAGTGTGTCCTTCTATGGTTGACCAAGAACCAAGAATTGGTTTTAGTTCCTTCCTGGCTTCTTCCTCTGAGGAAAAGCATCAGCATAGCAGAATAGGTGTGGTCAAGGTGTAGGGTGCAGATGGTGAGGGGCTGATGGAGAAAAGCCTCAGCCTGAGATGACTCCTGATAGCCATTCACAGAAATTGTTTTGGGGCCTGGGGAGTAGCCCAGTCAGTGAAGAATATCTGAGTTTGATCCCCAGAATACATGTATCTTGTTTTGTTTCCTCATTGCTGAGATCAAATAACACTTATGAAAATCAACTTAAGGGAGAAAAGGTTAACTTGGCACATAGTTCAGACAACATGAACCTCTCAGTCACTGAGAAGTCACAGCAGCAGGAACTTAGAATCAGTCACATCCCATCCACAGTCCAGAGCAGAGAACAATGAATTAATACATATATGTTTGTGCTTATTAGCTCAGTTTCTCCAGTGTTGTACAGTCCAGGATCTGGGCCTACAGGATGATGCCTCCCACAGTGGTAGAGTCTTCCCACGCAATGCATAATCAGAACAAATATCCTGCATACACACTAAAAGGCCAACTAGACAGTCTTTCCCTGAGACTCCCTTCCTAGGAGTTTCTAGACCAGTGGTTCTCAACCTGTGGGTTGCGACCCCTTTCTCAGCAGTCCCCTCAGACCATCAGAAAACACAGATAGATACACTAGATTCATAACAGTAGCAGAATTAAGGTTATGAAGTAGCAATGAAAATAATTTTATGGCTTGTAGGGGGTCACCATAACCTGAAGAACTATATTAAATGGTCACAGCATTAGGGAGGTTGAGAACCACTGTTCTACAACTGTGTCAGGATGATAACCAACACTAACCATCAGGTAGGGGAGAAAGGATGGCTCTGGTGCTATGTGCTTACAGTCTAAGCTCTGGAGAGACAGGGCCAGGGGGGTCTCTGGGCTTTCTGGCCAGCCAGCCTAGCCTACTTGGCAAGCTCCAGGCTGGAAACAGAATCAAGAACTCCAAGACTCATTAAGTCTTTAACAATGGCATCTATCACCTGACAGCCATGTTTAAGGGGTTTTCTGGTCCAGGCCATCCTTGCTATGCTGTGGGTGTGACTTGCTTGCTGAACTTTTTTCTTTTGGCATGGTGGTGACTTTGATTGGCAAGGCTTGCTTTATTTTGTGTCTTGGGATTTTGCCATCTCTGTTCATGAGTGAAATTGGGCTGTGTTTGTGGTTTATGTCATTTTGCAATCTCTTCGTTAAGTTTTGTTATTCGATCTTCTAGTCACTTAAAGTGAATTAGGCACTTTTCCACTTTAAAGGTTTTCAAACAGTTTTAGCATTGGAATTAGTCTCTCCTTGAACAACTGAGTAATTTCTTGGGAAATCTTTGTGGGAAGAAATTTTTGAATACTTATCTATCTATCTATGTATATCATACAAGGTGTTTGGTGAGTTTAGGCTAAAGTCTTTTTGTTGCTGTTTTGCTTTTTAAAACTCTTTTTAACATCATTTGATCAACTTTTGTGATTCATAGTTTCTTAGAATTAGTGAGTTTTCTGAACTGAGAGTGTGCTATTCAAATTACCATAAGTGTGTGCAGTCTCCTTATTTAACTGAGAGCTGGAAGTCTTGAAGATCTTGGACTTATTCATCACTTTTTTTTTTTTTAAATAATCCAGTAGATTTCGCTTTGGATGTAATTCTTTTCACTTTGAGATTTGTTCTAACCTACGCTCTTAGTTTTGTTCTTTTTAAATCCCCCTCGATGTGAATTTTTTTCTAGAAGGAATTACATATGTAAATGGAGTAAATTCCAAATTGTGAAGTGAACAAATAAAATAATCCTATTTCATTTAAACATTTGATAGTCAAAGACTCCACTCCTGAGTCATACCCCCAGTACTTCACTGAGAAATTCTAGGCAGGGCTCTTCCCCTGAGCCACTCCCCTAGCCCCTCACTGAAGGACACTAGGCAGGGGCTCTAACCATGCGAAGAACTACACCTCCAGGCCTAATTTCATTCTTTTAATGCAATTAAAGCTTTTAAAGCCACATGTCCACTCTTGATTTGGCTTTTGCCACTCTCATTGATCCTGGATATATACCTTGTTTTCTAAAGAATCCTTGATGATATTTTAATATACTATTTTTGTTTCCCATTGAAATAAGAGCAGCTCTTTCAGTTACGCTATATAAATGCTCTTGTTTTGTCCCCCCAGGTATCCCACCATCCTTATTTCATAGGCTCTTTTATAACAAGTGAAATAGGTTCAGTGGATGTTAACTGACTTGTGGATCTATACTTGGGAGTAGCTGTGGTGAGGGTTGGGCAGCTCCTTGTTTTGACTGTACCTTCTCTGGTTGAGTGAGTTTGAGTCATTGATTTTTTAGGTTGAAAAAAAAAAGAGTTTTCACTGTTTCTTAGTTTCATTTTTGTTGCTACAATAAATTATGATGACAAAAACTAGGGAGAAAGGGGCTCACTTCAGCTTATGTGCTGGGTGACAGTTCAATACTGAGGGGGAAGTCAAGGCACGAACTTCAAACAGTCACATCGGCAGGGAAGAACAGAGAGAAATGCTTGTTTACTCTGCACCATACTCTGACCTCCTGCTTAGGGAACGATGGTGCCCACCATGAGTGAGATCTTTCCACATCAGTTAAATTAAGATACCCACTCCCAGCACACACACACACACACACACACACACACACACACACACACACACAATGTAGACAGTCCCTCATTGAGACATCCTTCCTCAGTGAGTCTAGATTGTGTCAAATTGTTGCTTAAAACAATCCCTTGGTGGGTGGAGAAATGGCTTAGAAGTTAAGAGCAAAGGCTGTTTTTTTTCAGGAGTCCTGAGTTCAATTCCCAGCACCCACATGGTGGCTTGTGACCATCTATAAAGGAATCTAACTCCCTCTTCTGGCATGCAGGTATACATGCAGCAGAACACCCATACATAAAATACAACTTAAGAAAAAAAAAAAGAAAGAGACAGTCCATAAAATATTGAAACAAAACAAAACAATCTAATCCTCAATTAGTGTGATGGGTTATCAAAGTTTCTAGTTGATAGAAATTTACAAAGTTTTTTATATTTTTAATTTGAGACAGAATCCCAAGCTGTTATTGAACTTCCTATGTATCCTAGGTTGGCCTTGAACTCCTGATTCTCCTCTTCCACCTCCCGCAC
The DNA here is from genome assembly GCF_978045245.1 of Mus caroli. Classification (NCBI taxonomy): domain Eukaryota; kingdom Metazoa; phylum Chordata; class Mammalia; order Rodentia; family Muridae; genus Mus; species Mus caroli. The sequence continues at coordinate 126,261,822 of NW_028227265.1, forward strand.
AGGAATGACAGGTGTGCACCACACACCCACAATTATGTTGTACTGGGGATGAGACTCAGGTACCCTGCCTGCTTAGCGTTTGGATTTTTCAGACTTTCTCTATTAGCTCAGGCTGGCCCAGGACTGGGTATAGCTGAGGATGACCTTGAACTGATTTTCCTGCTTCTACCTCCTGAGTACTGAGATGATACCTATGTACTAAGAGGCCCAATTTTATATTATGCTGGAGGTGGAACCCAGGTCCTCATTCATGGAAGGCAAGCCTACTGAGCCACACCCTCGGTGTAGCCCTTCCTGCATACAATTTTAAAGTCTTTTTATGGGAGGGAAGGTGCTGGCCCCAGTATGTGAGCTAGAGATTCTGTGTTAAAGAATTGTAGGCGGCTTTTTGGTAACTGACTATTCAGTTGATTTCAGGAGATCTATTTCACTGCAGGAGGAGCCATAGGCGATGTCTGAACGCAAATTCATAGTATGCAGCCATCCAAGGGAAAACACTTTCTCCAGTAAACAGAGTAAGAATTCTGATGCCTGACTTTGTGGGCTGCCAGGGTATGTGTTTACAAAACCACTTTCTCTTTTTCTTGTCTTGTGTTTGTGGTTTTATGATCTGGGTTTGGGAGTGCTCACCCAGGGCTGAGTGTGACCTGTCAGGCCACCTGCCCCCATGGCCTTCCTGTCTATTTCTGGCCTTCAGTGTGAGCTTGCTGAAAAGCTAGCATGACTTGAAGTGATATCAGACTTTTCTTTAGAAGGGCACAATGATTCATCTTTGTATTTAATGGGCCTGTGTCATGTTAGAAGTATGACTGTAGTAGTTTTTGTTTGAAATCTAATAAGGAATTCTGCACCTGACATCAGGAGGCCATGCTCCTTCTGTCCTCTTTAGTGTTTTTGACTAAGAGTAGCATTGAGGGCAGGAAATAGGTTTTGCATTATTGCCCACATCTGCCCAGAGGGTCTGTCCTCTTTCCTCAACTTCATTTCTTTTTCTCTTCTGTGAGCCAGAGATAGATATGAGGCAGCTATGCTTGGCGGGTCCAGCTTTGTATTCGTTTCATGTGTAATTATGTGTATATGTTATAGTCTCATGTGGCCTTGAGTTCACTGCACAGTTGAGCCTGGCTTTGGATACCTGACCATCCAGCCTTTACCTCCTGATTTCATCCTTAGGATCACAGGTGTGTGCCATGATATATGGCTACATACATATGGATATGCATAAGTAGGTATGTGTATATACATTGGTGTCATCATTGGTACCCCCTTCTCCCATCACCTAAAAAATCATGAGTTGTGGGGATTGAACTTAGGTCTTCATGATTTGGTGACACATCCTTTAATCACTGAGCTTGGTCCTTGGACTTTTCTAGGCCACATTTTAAATGTCAGAAAGCATCTAAGAGACATGGCACACACGTTTCTTTGGTTGTATTATTTTATACCGTAGCCTTTTCTTTTAGAGAAGGGAGAATCAGGTTTAAAACATTTTAATAATAATTTACTTTTTATTTTTTGGGCATGACATCTGTCAGTTTCCATTGATAACTCTACACAATCTAGAATCATTTGGGAAGAGAGTCTCACTGAGGGGTTGTCTACATTAGGTTGACCTGTGGGGGTTTGTCTTAATTGCATGAGTTCTTACCGCCGTGGGCAGTATCATTTCTGGGCCCGTATAAGAATGGAAAAGGTAACTGAGCACAGTTTGCATGTGTTGGTCCCTAGGTTGGATTGTGGTTGCTTCAGAATCCTGCCACATTGATTTCCCCAGGAATTGGGAGCCAAATAAAGTTGCTCCTGTTGGGGTCTTAATCCCAGCACCAGAAATGAAACCAGGAGGGTATGTGGTTGGTTTCTTTTCTGGTCTTGAACTCGTGGACTCAAGCCACCCTGCCAATTCTGTCTCCAGAATATCCTAATGCCTGAGCCAAACTATTTTCAAACTACTGTGGTTTGAATATGCACCATCCCTGATGGGTTCACATATTCAAACACTTGGGGTGTTCCAGTGGATGGGATCTTGTTTTGGGAAGTATGTGGAACCTTTAGGAAGTGAGGCCTTGTTGGAGCAAGCGGGTTATTGGAGATGGGTCCTGGCCCCACTTCCTGTCCTCTCTTTTCTGGTCCTAGCTGCACACTCTTACTAGTCTGCAGTTGCCAGCTGCTATGCTCTATTCTCCATGGTGGCTTGCGTCCCTTCAAGTTGTGAGTGCAAACGAACCTTCCTCCCTTCAGTTGCTTCTTGTCAAAGAATTGCTCATAACAATGGGAAAAGTAGCAAAATTTCCAAGAATATGTTTGGGATTTCTTTTTCTTTTCTTTTTAAAATTTTGTATATGAGTACTCTATCTGCATGTACATCTGAATGCCAGAAGAGGGCATCAGATCACATTATAGATGGTTGTGAACTACCATGTGGTTGTTAGGAATTGAACTCAGAACTTCTGGAAGAGTAGCCAGTATTCTTAACCACTGAGCCATCTCTCCAGGCCCTCCTTTTAGAACTTCTTACTGGCTATTTTACCTAACTAAAAGACATGCCTCACTGGTAAAGCCTATCCATGTAATATGATCGACCAGCCCCATTAGTTTAAAAAAAGTCCTAAAATACAGTTTTGGAGTGGTGATTCAGTGGCTAAGAGCACTGACTGAGCACACGTAAGGACCAGAGTTCAAATCCCTAGCACCTACATAAAAAGCCAGGTGTGGCCATGTAACTCCATCCTTGTCGTGGAGCAGAAGCAGGGGGATGACCACAGCTTGCTGGCTGCCAGCTTAGCCCTGGGTTCAGTGAGAGCAGACTACCCATGGCTGTTACATACATAAATGATTGCATCCAACATACACACTACATTCCACTAGTTGCCCCATTCCACAACATTTATTATGTCTTTAAAAATGTATACTCTCTGTTTCTTGCCCATAATTTACTATTTTACTTTACATCATGTCTTAGTCAGGGTTTCTATTCCTGCACAAACATCATGACCAAGAAGCACTTGGGGAGGAAAGGGTTTATTCAGCTTACTCTTCCACATTGCTGTTCATCACCAAAGGAAGTCAGGACTGGAACTCAAACAGGTCAGGAAGCAGGAGCTGATGCAGAGGCCATGGAGGGATGTTCTTTACTGGCTTGCTTCCCTTGGCTTGCTCAGCCTGCTCTCTTATAGAACCCAAGACTGCCAGCCCAGAGATGGTCCCACCCACAAGGGGCCTTCCCCCTTGATCACTAATTGAGAAAATGCCCCACAGCTGGATCTCATGGAGGCATTTCCTCAACTGAAGCTCCTTTCTCTGTGATAACCCCAGCAGTGTCAAGGTGACACAAACCCAGCCAGTACACATCCCAATAACAACCCCCCTCTTTGCTGTTTTCCTAGTCCTTACAAATCCTCCCACCCATTACCCTCCTCCCCTTCTCTGCAGAGAAGGGGAAGCCCCCCTTGGGTATCACCTCACCCTGGAACATCTAGTTCCAGCAGGGCTAAGCATGTCCTCCCACTGAGGCCTAACTAGGTAGTCCAGTAAGGGGAAGGGGACCCAGTGGCAGGCAACAGAGTCAGAGACAGCCCTCACCCCAATTGTTAGGGGACCCATAGGATGACAAAGCTGCACATTGCTACAAATATGTAGGGGGTCTAGGTCCAGCCCCTGCATCCTTTTTGGTTGGTGGCTCCAGGTTCATTGACTCTGTAGGTCTTCTTGTGGTTATCTGTATATTCTTTGTTTTATAACTTGTCCTTTATTTCAGAATTATAGATGAAGTTATAATATCACCAACTGTTTGTATTGCTTATGACTATCTTTCTAGAGAGTTGGGAAGCTCAGACAGGAGAATCACTTTTTGTAGACCTTCTTTGGCTACGCATTGAACCTGGTGACTTGGCATAGTTGTGGAGTACTTGTTTATCATCATGAGTAACATTATTCAAACAGTAACAGCAACAGCAACAATAATAATAAATAAACATTTACCCAGCCTTCCTAGACCTATACTTTTTTGTTTGTTTGTTTTGGGGACAGGGCCTCATGCAACCCTGGCTGGCCTCAAACTTGGCTGACTATGTAGCTGAGGCTCACTTGGAACTCGTGATCAGGAAGCTTCCACCTCCTGAGTGCCACCATGCCCACTTTTATGTGGTGACAACATCTACCTTAGGGCCCTCTGTATGCCAGGCAAGCACTGTATCCAGTGATTCACATCTCCAGGCCAAGCTTCACCTTGAGTCAGTGTTTGTTAGTGTGTGCAGCAAACACATGTGTACATTCAGCTGGACTCCAAGTTAACCTGAGGCTTGGGTAGCAATCTGTCTGTGTTGCTTAGATTGGTTTGGACTCTTCCCATTTATATGAGATGTGAATTGCATGTTTAATTTCTGTATGAATGGCTGTTTAAAGATGTGACTAATATGTCATTGGCCTGAAAAACAAAAAAACAAAACACAACAAAAAAAGCTTGATACAAACTTAACTGTTTATCTTCGTTGACTTTGCAGACTGATCCCCAGTGATCTTTCTTTAGCCTTGTGGAGGTAATTGTGCAAACAAGAAATGAACTTTGTCATTCATGGTTCCAAGCGCCTTGGCAAAGGGCATGCCTGAGTCACTACTGCCTTGGCGAGGCAGGAACGCTCTTTGGTTTTAAAGCTTTCTTGTTATTCATGCATATTAATGATAAATAATGTTTTTCACATGGCATTCTCGTACATGATTATAATGCTTGTGCATCCTAGTCCTCCCAATTGCCATCTTCTCTCTTCTGTTGTTGTTCACATTTCGCTTTGCAAATAGTCCTACTTTTATGCCTGGGCCCAGTGAGATTCACTGTTCCTGCTTTCTTGAGTGTGGCCATCCATACCACTGAAGAAACCATCTCTTCCTGTTTCTCCTAGCAACTCCAGCTTTCCATCAGAGAGGGGCGGGGCCTCGTGAGACCTTCCTCCTATTAATTGTTATCTGCCTAGCAATCCTCTGGGATAGGTAGGACCTTGTGTCTCCTCTCTCCTAGCAACCTTTAACTGCTTAAAGGGGTGAGACTCATGAGCTCTCTCTCTCCTTCAGCAACTGTTAGCTGTCTATCTTTAGGGAGAGGTAGACTCATAAGCCTCTCTAGTAACCACTAACGGTTTATAATACATCCACAGGGAAGGGAGGGGTTCTCCTGAGTCCCCACCCTTAGCAATTATGAACTATCTTCAGAGAGAGGTGTGGAACATCCTGAGTCCCTCTTCCTGATGACCATTAAAGGCCTATAATAGATTTTCAGGGAGGTACAAGGCCATGCTAACCCCTGCTTCTTCATGATGGAATGTCGATGGGGTCAATCACATGCAGGTCTTGTTCATCACATGAAGCTTGTTCAGGAGGGCTGCCACATGTCATGCCTGGGAGACAGGGGAGCCAAGACACATGACCCCTTGGGCGGTTACACCCATACCATATCTAACCTTATCACAGACCAAGGCTTGAGCTTCTGAATTGGCCACACAATATGGGGTAAGCTCACTATGTGGTCCTCAAGTGAGCAACATTCTTATAAACGGGTTCCTCCCTTCATATCCTCAAGGTGCACCTCTGACTCATGTCATTATCAACTTTGTGTAGGGCACCCACCAGAGCTCCCCTCTTCTTTACTTTGTAATTGTTGGGTGACCCCTCGCTAAGATGGAGGTGTATTTCAGTTTTTATATTTGTTGCTGTAAGAAAATACATTGGCAGAAGCAACTTAAGGGAAAAGAGTTCAAGGGTAGTATCACACAGGACCTTAAAGCAGTGAATCACATCACATCCATGATCAGGAGGTAGAGAGTGGTGGATGCATGCTAGTGCCTAGTTCCTTTTCTGTACTGTATATAGTCTAGGACTCAGGGAATCTGTTCTTTCCCACATCAATTACAGTAATTAAGAGAATCCCCTACAGGCCTGTCCAGAGTCCTGTCTCCCAGATGATGATTTTAGATTCTATGAAGTTGATAATTAAAGCTATCTGTTATAAGGTGGGAGAATATGAAAGTGGATATCTCAGCCAGAGTGGTGGCTCAGTGGTTAAGAGCCCTGGCTGTTCTTCCACAGGATCCAGGTTTGATTCTCAGCACCCATAATGTGCCTCACATCCATCTGTAACTCCAGCCTCAGAGGATCCAACATCCTCCTCTAGCCTGAGAGTACTAGGCAAATGCATGTATGCAAAATACCCAGACACCGAAAAGTAAGTAAGTATAAAATAAATAAAAAGGAAAGCAGATATCATGGTCTTGAAGAATGTAGTGTGTGTGTGTGTGTGTGTGTTGGTGCTGAACTTCTCAGGAAAATAGGTGAACAAATGTTTATTAATCCTATAACACTCTCAAAGTAATTCTACCGAAGTTCAACTTAATGTCTGAACCTTAGGTCTTAAGGTTTCCCAGACAAGTGCTGTACCAGTGAGGCTCACCTTAGTTTGCCTCCTTTGCTCCCTTTTGTTGTTGTTGCTATTTTGTGTGTGTGTGTGTGTGTGTGTGTGTGTGTGTGCATGCACACTTGTGCATATGCACCAGCATGAATATACTAAGGTGTACATGTGGAGATTAGAATAGAAGACAACTTTTGGTAATTGTTTTTTTTTTTTTTTTTTTTGCCATTCACCTTGTTTCCATGTGCAGTCCCTTTTACTGTTTCTTTTTGTTTTGCACACCAGGCTAGTTTGTGTGTGGGATTCAAGGTGATTCTGACTTTTATACAGGTTCTGGCAATTTGAACTCAGGCAACCAGTCTTGTGTGGCAAAAACCTCTTCCTGATGAGCCATCTCTTCCTATCTTATTGACATTTTGACACAGGATCTCACTACATTGCTCAGGCAGGCTCTGGGCTTATGGTCCTTTGGTTTTAATCTCCCTAGTAGCTGGGATTACAAGTCTGCACCACCAGACCTGGCTCTGTCTGTCTGTCTATCTATCTATCTATCTATCTATCTATCTATCTATCTATCTATTCATTCCGGTGAGTGTGAAAAGACAGATAAACCACAATTTACCATCTTAGCTTTTTTTTTTTTTTTTTTTTTTAGAGCATAGTTAAGCAACATGAAACACATCCACATAGTTGTGCAATTATTGACACCCTTTCCAGAACTTTCTCATTTCCCAAACTGAAGCGCTGTCTCCATTTCTCAATATGTCTCCTGAGCTCTCTCAGCCTCTCGTCTACCACTTTCCTTCTTTCTTTATGGGTCTAACATTTTAGGGACCTCCTAAAAGTAAAATCCTCTTCTGATGGGCTTAGTTTACTGAGCACCATGACCTCAAGATCCATCCATGTAGTAGCATGAACTAGAATTTTGTTCCTTTTCAAAGCTGAATAATATTCCAGTGTGTGGATATTCATTCCACTTTGGTTGGTGTATTTATCTGTTGGTAAACATTTGCCTCTTCCCATCTTTAAGAGCTTCTGTGTACACACATAGAAAAATATCTGTCTTGGCTATCTAGGTTGTTAGGGTTCGTTTTCGTTTCTTTTCTGTATTTTGTTTTTAAAAGACTTATTTATTTTATGTATGTGAGTATACTGTTGTTCTCTTCAGACACACCAGAAGAGGGCATCAGATCCCATTAGAGATGGTTCTGAGCCAGCCATGTGGTTGCTGGGAATTGAACTCAGGACCTCTGGAAGAGCAGTCAGTGCTCTTAACTGCTGAGCTCTCTCTCCAGTCCCTCATTTCACTTCTCAATTTGATGAAACCTAGTTCAGGTTAGTTAAACCTAGAATAGGGTTAACTGAGGTGGAAAGACCTGCTCCTTGCAGGAGGTACCATTCCCTAAGGGGGGATCCTAAACCTTATAAAACAAGTCAACAGAGCACAAGTATCTATATTTCTGCTACTTCTTGACTGTGATGTAACACTTCTACTGCCTCAACCTCCTGCCACCATGACTTCTCACCCGGATGGACAATACCCTCAAACTGTCGGCCAAAACAGTTTCTCTCTTAAATTGCTTTTGTTGTATGTTATCACAGCAAAAGGAAAGGTAACAAAGACAGGAGATCCTGGAGATGTTACAATACAATGTGTCTTCTGGTAAATCTGAGGGAAAGACAGAGAGAGGGAAAAGGATGTCGGCTGCTTTCTCCCATTCTTGTTGTGCGTGGCTTTTCTTGTAGGGATGAGAGAAGCCCCTTGGCTGGGATCATTTTCTCTTCTTAATTTCTGTTGCCTCCACTCAAAGTCCATCCATGTCTGGCCTGGGAGTGGACGTTTCCAGTGTGGATGTGGAATGTGGTGTTTGGCAGGAAATTGCTGCTTTATTCTTCGCTACTGTTCCATTTGTTTGGTAGTGTTGAGAGATGGGGAAACCTCTTTCATTTGGGAGGGAATCTGAGATGGATTTAATTTGCCATTGGAGGCTCAAGCCTCAGTCTTTTCACAGGCTTCCAGGGCTTGCTTGGTGGGGTCAAGTTTGTGCCAAGATTCCCTTTCCAAATGTCTTATATAAAATCAAATCCAAGAACAAAGAAGACCTTTTCTTCTCTTTCAAGTTTTCTTTCCTGTTTTTTTCCTACACAACTGAATATTTTTCTATTTTAAATCTTCAGTTAAATTACTAAAGGTTTCTTTTAGATGTGTATGTGTGTATTTGTGGGTTCTGTGTGCATTTTGTGTTCATTTGTGTCATATGTTCTTGCAGATATGCATGTATGTGCTTGTGCTTGTTGCAGGGTGGCAGGGTGTTTTCTTCAACCATTCTCTACCCTTTTAAAACTATTTATCTATTTATTGAATGTTTTTCCTTTTGTGTGTTCCTTCACATGCAGTAATCAGATGACAACTTAGGGAAGTCAGTTCTTGCCTTCATTCTGTGAGTCTTGTGTTGACCTTGATCAACTCAGGTGGAGAGGTTTGGCAACAAGCCCTTGTACTTGCTGAGCTGCCTCACTGGCCTTCCACCTTATGTCTTGAGACAGGGTCTCTCACTGAACCAAATGACTGAGTTGGTGAGCCAGTGAGTTCCAGGAATCTGCTTCTTGTGACCTCTTCCTCAACAATGGGAGTATATAGATAGGGTCATGCTCAGCTATTTCCATGGCTGCTGGAGATCAAACTCAGGGCGTGGCAGCACATTACTGACTGAGACAAATCCCCAGGCCTCTTCCTGGTTTCGTTTGTACTTAGAACAAGTTTTTGCTTTTTGTTTTGGGTGTGTCTGCATGTGATGCTGGGGATCAGACCCATCGTAGCCTTGAGCATGCTGGACAAACCCTCTCCCTCCGAGTTACACCTCTAACTTCTATTCATGTTTTATTTGTGAGACAAGGTTTTGATATGTAGTCCAGTTTGGCCTTAAACTCACAATCTTTTCGCCTTGTCTTTCCAAGTATAGGAACTGTGGATGTGTACCACCAAGCCCAACATCTAAAAAGTTTCTTAAAAAGATTTATCTTTATTTTTAATTTGCATGTGTGCACACACACATGCACACACGCACACACGCACACACGCACATGCACAGTACTCATGGAGATCAGAAGGGAGTGGTGGATCTCCTGGATCAGGAGCTAATAGGTGATTGTGAGCTGACTGACATTGGTGCTGAGAACTGGATCTCAGTCCTCTGAAAGAGCTGTAAGTACTCTTAACCATGAAGCCACTATTCCAGCTCTTAACCACTCCAGCTCACTAGCTATTTGAAAATACATAATTAATTATTGATTATAACTAAAAGCTTCCTGATGCGAAGATAGAGACTTAAGCAATAGGACTAAATTCGTTTAATCAGGTCTAAGTTTTAGGTTATTTGTATTGGCTTGTCATTTGTTGAGATAAGGTTGCATGTAGCCAGGATGGTCCTAAACTTGATACATTTGGTAGAGCATAGTGCTCTGTACTTCTGTTCCTTTTTGCCTCCACCTCTTCAGTGATGGGACTGTTCCATCATGCTGGCTTTATGTAGAGCTGGGAATCAAACTCAAGCTTCCTACAGGCTAGGCAAGTACTCTAGTGTCTGAGCCCCTGCTGACATAGGGACTGTGGGTATGGCTCAGGGTGGAGCTCCTAGGAGTCCCCCTGGGAAGGATGAGGGGTGTTGGCTCAGCCTTAGAGTGCCTGACTAGTCTGTATGAGGCCATGGGCTCCATTACCTGCATCACCAAATGGGTAATGCTATGACAGGTTGTCTTTGAGATTTTTATATTATAAGCATTTGTATTGAGCCCTCCACGGTCAGGAATGTGGAAGAGGGGCAGGGTGACTGCTGGGTGTTGGGTGGTAGAAATACATAGCTTTTGAATTCTAGCTTTTGAACAAAAGCTTCTTTTCCTTTCTGAAGCAGCTTCCTGTAAGTTTTTCCTTTTTATGGTGCTTCTACAGTGTTCCAGGGTGATCTCCTCGGTTCTCAATGACTTGAGCCTTACCAAGTTAGTGAGTTATTCTGAGTTCTGGAATCCAGCATCTGGTGCAGCTTGTGGCTCTTGGCTTTGACCTAGGAGGCCCTGCCAGCCAAAGGAGGTGGCTTCCCCATGCCTGGGGGCCAGCCTGGGAGGCTGCAAGCTTTTAAAGGCCATGGCTTGTGCTGGAGACATGTGTTCCTCTGGCACTGGCTTTGTTGAAAACACATTCCCTAGATAGTTTCTTTTCTACACAGACGTTGGAGATTCTTGGGTGTGCTAGAGGCATCCTCTCTCTCTCTGTGTCTCTGTCTCTCTCTGTCTGTCTCTGTCTCTATCTCTGTCTCTCTGTCTCTCTCTGTCTCTCTGTCTCTGTCTCTGTCTCTGTCTCTGTCTCTGTCTCTCTCTCTCTCTCTCTCTCTCTCTCTCTCTGTGTCTTCTCTGTACAGTGCAGTGATTTGCTGTTTTCTAGGTTTGGAAAGTGGTGTGCAGGAAAGTGGGACTTTGAATGCTGATCTCAGCCAGCCCCACCTGACTTCACTAAGTCAAGGCTGGTAGAATCCCTCAATTTATGGATAAGAAATTGAGGCTGGCAGAAAAGCCAAGGGGAAGCAGCAGCTGCTGTGACGGGCTGCAGGGTTTGCTCTGAGCTCACAGCCTCACCTGGGTTCAGGGTCAGTAGCCATCTTCTCTCCTAATTCTTGTGTCCAGCTGGCCACAGGAGCCCTCTTGACATTTCTGTCTTTTATTTTCTGGGCTGTGAGTAGGAACTAGCAGCCGTGTGCATTCTGGGCAAATATTTGCCACTGATCTGTATCTCAGGCTCTTACTTTAACTTATTTACTAAGGATCTCACGTAGCCCAGGCTGGCCTTACCTTGAACTCACTATGTAACTGAAATTCCTTCAAATTCATTTATGTTTAAATGTGATTTATTTTTTCACCTACAAAAAAACAAAACAAAAACAAAACCAAAAAACATCAAGAGCAGCTGCTTTCTAGACAAGGGAACGGGGATGTCTCACCTCCTCATTGCTGCCTTGTTAACTGCCTACTGGATCTAAGCACCCTCTGGTTGGTTCCTTTCCATTTTCCAGCTCTGTCATCAGGCACCTGCAGACCAGGAGGACTTGCCTGCCTCTTGCCAACAGTTATGTCCATGATTGTATCCCAGAAGGAAGTTTGCAGGCAGTGTTAAGGGACTGAGCCAGAATGTGGTCAGAGCTGGCTCCCATCAGATTTGAGTGGAACTCCTCAATTGTCCCACTGCAGAGGATAATTATCTTAATTGTTAATACTCTTGACTTTCCTGTTTGGGGCCATGCTTAGCAAATGGGGTGTGAACGTGAACTCTTGACTGTCTCCCGAGGCCAACAGACACAAATAGCATTATGCAGTTGCAAAGACAGGCCATTTATGAAGCTGTTAGCTATGACGGCAGTCTTCACCTCTCTACTCATTTCCCCAACCCATGAAGCATTGGCTTATCTTTACCTACTGAGGCTTAATTGATTCCACATTAGCCCTTTAAAGATTATTTTTGTGTGCATTGCATAGCACACATGTGCACAAATACACGCATGCATGTGCACCTGCAAGTGGGTATCATCTCCCATGCATAGGAGTGTGATGGCCAGAGGTTGATGTAAGAATATCGTTGGTTGGTTTCCCACTTTATTTTATGACTTTATTTTCTTTAGTGTGTAAGTGTATGTATGTGTGAGTGTGGGCATATGCGTGCCACATTGCACTTGTAGAGGTCAGAGGACTCTTAGGAGTCACTACTCTCTCCCTTGTTTTGAAACAGGTTTCTTATTTCTGACACTGTATGATGCATTCCATGCTGGTGGTCTCTAGCTCATTAAGCCAGTTTTTCTGCCTCTGCCTCTCTTGCTGTAGGAGTGCTGGGCTTACAGATACTTGCTACCACATCTTTGCATGGGTCCCAGGGTTCACACTCAGGTTATCAGGCTTGGGCTACAGTTTCTTTGCCCACCAACCCTTCTCTCCAGCCCCATATTATCTTCTATACAGAGGTCTGGTGTTTTCTAGGGATGGGACCTCTCTCTGGGCCTTACACCTTCATCTCTCGGTGACCAGAGCAAATCCACTTACAGACGCAGCACCCGTGGCACTGCCCTTGGACTCAGGCTTTATGCCTCAGAAAGGGCCAGAGTTTGTGAGAGTCTGAGTACTTGTCAGTTTCTACTTAGGGTATGACCACTGATACCTTAGGGAAATTGACATCTCAAATGTCAATATAACAGGTACATTAAAAGTTATTTTTGATCTTGGATCCGGGACTCCACCGAACTTAGGAACTTAGTCTGCACAGGTGAGAGTGTGCACCACAGAAGCTGACAGCTTCTGTGACCTGCCAAAGCAACACAGCATCTGGGAAAGGTCCTGTTTTGGGCCTTCTTCTTCGGCCAGGAGGAGGTCCAAACACCAGATATCTGTGCACCTTCCCTGTAAGAGGAGAGCTTGTCAGCAGAGAGTGCTCTAACCACTGAAACTCAGAGGAGAGAGCCTGTCTCCCAGGTCTGCTGATAGACGGTAATCAGAATCACCAGAAGAACAATCTCTAAACAGAGACAACTATAACGACTCCAGAGATTACCAGATGGCGAAAGGTAAACGTAAGAATCTTACTAACAGAAACCAAGACCACTCACCATCATCAGAACCCAGCACTCCCACTTCACACAGTCCAGGGCACCCCAACACACCTGAAAAGCTAGACCTGGATTTAAAAGCATATCTCATGATGATGGTAGAGGACATCAAGAAGGACTTTAATAACTCACTTAAAGAATTACAGGAGAACATTGCTAAAGAGTTACAAGTCCTTAAAGAAAAACAGGATAACACAATCAAACAGGTAGAAGTCCTTAAAGAAAAACAGGAAAAGACAACCAAACAGGTAGAAGTCCTTAAAGAAAAACAGGAAAACACATCCAAACAGATGATGGAAATGAACAAAACCATCCAAGACCTAAAAAGGGAAGTAGACACAATAAAGAAAACCCAAAGTGAGGCAACGCTGGAGATAGAAACCCTAGGAAAGAAATCTGGAAACATAGATGCGAGCATCAGCAACAGAATACAAGAGATGGAAGAGAGAATCTCAGGTGCAGAAGATTCCATAGAGAACATCGGCACAACAATCAAGGAAAATGGAAAATGCAAAAAGATCCTAACTCAAAACATCCAGGAAATACAGGACACAATGAGAAGACCAAACCTACGGATAATAGGAGTGGATGAGAATGAAGATTTTTCAACTCAAAGGACCAGCAAACATCTTCAACAAAATTATAGAAGAAAACTTCCCAAATCTAAAGAAAGAGATGCCCATGAACATACAAGAAGCCTACAGAACTCCAAATAGACTGGACCAGAAAAGAAATACCTCCCGACACATAATAATCAGAACAACAAATGCACTAAATAAAGAAAGAATACTAAAAGCAGTAAGAGAAAAGGGCCAAGTAACATATAAAGGCAAGCCTATCAGAATTACACCAGATTTTTCACCAGAGACTATGTAAGCCAGAAGATCCTGGACAGATGTTATACAGACACAAAAAGAACACAAATTCCAGCCCAGGCTACTATACCCAGCCAAACTCTCAATTAACATAGATGGAGAAACCAAAGTATTCCACGACAAAACCAAATTCACACATTATCTCTCCATGAATCCAGCCCTTCAAAGGATAATAACAGAAAAAAACCAATACAAGGACGGGAACCACACCCTAGAAAAAACAAGAAGGTAATCCCTCAACAAACCCAAAAGAAGACAACCACAAGAACAGAATGCCAACTTTAACAACAAAAATAACAGGAAGCAACAATTACTTTTCCTTAATATCTCTTAATATCAATGGACTCAACTCCCCAATAAAAAGACATAGACTAACAAACTGGCTACACAATCAAGACCTAACATTTTGCTGCTTACAGGAAACTCATCTCAGAGAAAAAGATAGACACGACCTCAGAATGAAAGGCTGGAAAACAATTTTCCAAGCAAATGGTATGAAGAAACAAGCTGGAGTAGCCATTCTAATATCTGATAAGATTGACTTCCAACCCAAAGTCATCAAAAAAGACAGGGAGGGGCACTTCATACTCATCAAAGGTAAAATCCTCCAACAGGAACTATCAATTCTGAATATCTATGCTCCAAATACAAAGGCAGCCATATTCATTAAAGAAACCTTAGAAAATCTCAAAGCACACATTGCACCTCATACAATAATAGTGGGAGACTTCAACACACCACTTTCACCAATGGACAGATCATGGAAACAGAAACTAAACAGGGACACAGTGAAACTAACAGAAGTTATGAATCAAATGGATCTGGCAGATATCTACAGAACATTCTATCCTAAAACAAAAGGATATACCTTCTTCTCAGCACCTCATGGTACCTTCTCCAAAATTGACCACATAATTGGTCACAAAACAGGCCTCAACAAATACAAAAATATTGAAATTGTCCCATGCATCCTATCAGATCACCATGGACTAAGGCTGATCTTCAATAACAACATAAATAATAGAAAGCCAACATTCATGTGGAAACTGAACAACACTCTTCTCAATGATACCTTGGTCAAGGAAGGAATAAAGAAAGAAATTAAGGACTTTTTAGAGTTTAATGAAAATGAAGCCACAACATACCCAAACTTATGGGACGCAATGAAAGCATTTCTAAGAGGAAAACTCATAGCTCTGAATGCTTCCAAAAAGAAACTAGAGAGAGCACACATTAGCAGCTTGACAACACACCTAAAAGCACTAGAACAAAAGGAAGCAAATTCACCCAAGAGGAGTAGACGGCAGGAAATAATCAAACTCAGGGGCGAAATCAACCAAGTGGAAACAAGAAGAACTATCCAAAGAATCAACCAATCAAGGAGCTGGTTCTTTGAGAAAATCAACAAGATAGAAAAACCCTTAGCCAGACTCACTAGAGGGCACAGGGACAGCATCCTAATTAACAAAATCAGAAATGAAAAAGGAGACATAACAACAGATCCTGAAGACATCCAAAACACCATCAGATCCTTCTACAAAAAGCTATACTCAACAAAACTGGAGAACCTGGATGAAATGGAGAAGTTTCTAGACAGATACCAGGTACCAAAGTTGAATCAAGATCAGGTTAATGATCTAAACAGCCCTATATCCCCCAAAGAAATAGAAGCAGTCATTATAAGTTTCCCAACGAAAAAAGCCCAGGACCAGATGGGTTTAGTGTAGAGTTCTATCAGACCTTCAAAGAAGATCTAATCCCAGTTCTTCACAAACTAATCCACAAAATAGAAACAGAAGGTACTCTACCCAACTCATTCTATGAAGCCACAATTACTCTGATACCTAAACCACAAAAAGACCCAACAAAGATAGAAAACTTCAGACCAATATCCCTTATGAATATTGATGCAAAAATCCTCAATAAAGTTCTTGCTAACCGAATCCAAGAACACATCAAAACAATCATCCATCCTGACCAAGTAGGTTTCATCCCAGGGATGCAGGGATGGTTCAATATACGGAAATCCATCAAAGTAATCCAGTATATAAACAAACTCAAAGACAAAAACCACATGATCATCTTGTTAGATGCGGAAAAAGCATTTGACAAGATCCAACACCCATTCATGATAAAAGTCTTGGAAAGATGAGGAATTCAAGGCCCATACCTAAACATGATAAAAACAATCTACAGCAAACCAGTAGCCAACATCAAAGTAAATGGTGAGAAGCTTGAAGCAATCCCTCTAAAATCAGGGACTAGACAAGGCTGTCCACTTTCTCCATACCTATTCGACATTGTACTTGACCTCCTAGCCAGAGCAATTCGACAACAAAAGGAGATCAAAGGGATGCAAATTGGAAAAGATGAAGTCAAAATATCACTTTTTGCGATGATATGATAGTATATAAAAGTGACCCTAAAAATTCCACCAGAGAACTCCTAAACCTGATAAACAGCTTCGGTGAAGTAGCTGGATATAAAATTAACTCAAACAAATCAATGGCCTTTCTCTACACAAAGAATAAACAGGCTGAGAAAGAAATCAGGGAAAAAAACACCCTTCTCAATAGTCACAAATAATATAAAATATCTTGGCGTGACTCTAACTAAGGAAGTGAAAGATCTGTATAATAAAAACTTCAAGTCTCTGAAGAAAGAAATTATAGAAGATCTCAGAAGATGGAAAGATTTCCCATGCTCATGGAGTGACAGGATCAACATTGTAAAAATGGCTATCTTGCCAAAAACAATCTACAGATTCAATGCAATCCCCATCAAAATTCCAACTCAATTCTTCAACGAATTAGAAAGTGCAATCTGCAAATTCATTTGGAATAACAAAAAACCTAGGATAGCAAAAACTCTTCTCAAGGATAAAAGAACCTCTGGTGGAATCACCATGCTGGACCTAAAGCTTTACTACAGAGCAATTGTGATAAAAACTGTGTGGTACTGGTATAGTGACAGACAAGTACACCAATCAAATAGAATTGAAGACCCAGAAATGAACCCACACACCTATGATCACTTGATCTTCGACAAGGGAGCTAAAACCATCCAGTGGAAGAAAGACAGCATTTTCAACAAATGGTGCTGGCACAACTGGTTGTTATCATGTAGAAGAATGCGAATCGATCCATTCCTATCTCCTTGTACTAAGGTCAAGTCTAAGTGGATCAAGGAACTTCACATAAAACCATAGACACTGAAACTTATAGAGGAGAAAGTGGGGAAAAGCCTTGAAGATATGGGCACAGGGGAAAAATTCTTGAATAGAACAGCAATAGCTTGTGCTGTAAGATCGAGAATTGACAAGTGGGACCTCATGAAACTGCAAAGCTTCTGCAAGGCAAAAGATACCATCAATAAGACAAAAAAAAAAAAAAAACACCAACAGATTGGGAAAGGATCTTTACCTATCCTAAATCAGATAAGGGACTAATATCCAATATATATAAAGGACTCAAGAAGGTGGACTCCAGAAAATCAAGTAACCCCATTAAAAAATGGGGCTCAGAACTGAACAAAGAATTCTCACCTGAGGAATACCGAGTGGCAGAGAAGCACCTGAAAAAATGTTCAACATCCTTAATCATCAGGGAAATGCAAATCAAAACAACCCTGAGATTCCACCTCACACCAGTCAGAATGGCTAAGATCAAAAATTCAGGTGACAGCAGATGCTGTCGAGGATGTGGAGAAAGAGGAACACTCCTCCATTGTTGGTGGGATTGCAAGCTTGTACAACCACTCTGGACATCAGTGTGGCGGTTCCTCAGAAAATTGGACATAGTACTACCGGACGATCTAGCAATACCTCTCCTGGGCATATATCCAGAAGATGTCCCAACCGGTAAGAAGGACACATGCTCCACTATGTTCATAGCAGCCTTATTTATAATAGCCAGAAGCTGGAAAGAACCCAGATGCCCCTCAACAGAGGAATGGATACAGAAGTTATGGTACATTTACACAATGGAGTACTACTCAGCTATTAAAAAGAATGAATTTATGAAATTCCTAGCCAAATGGATGGACCTGGAGGGCATCATCTTGAGTGAGGTAACACAATCACAAAGGAACTCACACAATATGTATTCACTGATAAGTGGATATTAGCCCAAAACGTAGGATACCCAAGATACAAGATACAATTTGCTAAACGCATGAAACTCAAGAGGAATGAAGACCAAAGTGTGGACACTATGCCCCTTCTTAGAATTGGGAACAAAACACCCATGGAAGGAGTTACAGAGACAAAGTTTGGAGCTGTGATGAAAGGATGGACCATCTAGAGACTGCCATATCCAGGGATCCATCCCATAATCAGCTTCCAAACCCTGACACCATTCCATACACTAGCAAGATTTTGCTGAAAGGACCCAGATATAGCTGTCTCTTGTGAGACTATGCCGGGGCCTAGCAAACACAGAAGTGGATGCTCACAGTCAGCTATTGGATGGATCACAGGGCTCCCAATGGAGAAGCTAGAGAAAGTACCCAAGGAGCTAAAGGGATCTGCAACCCTATAGTTGGAACAACATGATGAACTAACCAGTACCCCGGAGCTCTTGTCTCTAGCTGCATATGTATCGAAAGATGGCCTAGTCGGCTATCACTGGAAAGAGAGGCCCACTGGACTTGCAAACTTTATATGCCCCAATACAGGGGAATGCCAGGGCCAAAAGAAAGGGAATGGGTGGGTAGGTAAGTGGGGGCGAGTATGGGGGACTTTTGGGATAGCATTGGAAATGTAATTGAGGAAAATACGTAATAAATATATTAAAAATTAAAAAAAGTTATTTTTATCTACATTCATGTTCTCTACAATTCCATATGAGTATATAATGAACTTTGACCATAATCGTCTTTATTATCCTCTCTTATCCCCTCCACCACCCACTGAGCCCCCTCTTCCCGACAAATACCTGCCCTGCTTTATTATTTTTTCTGTGTGATTCATTTCATATACTTAGGGGTCCTTGGATGAGCATGGATGTGTAGGGGTACTGGCTATACCACGGAGTACTGTGACCCTCTTTCCTGCTGAGTTACAGGTTTTTTTTTAAAATGTAATACATTTATTTAATTTTACACTTGTATGTTACTTTTATTTTTAAATTGATTTTTTCTTTATAAATTCCCTTATTACATTTATCTAGTATGTGTGTGTGTGTGTGTATAAGTATGTACAGCACACCATGGTTGGGAGCAGATAACAGCTTGCAGGGGTTGGTTCTCTCTTTTCACCATGTGAGTTCAGGGAATAGAATTCAGATCGTCAGGTTTGGCAACAAGCATCTTTACCCACTGAGTTATTTTGCCAGCCAGTTAGTTACAGTTTTTGTTGCTGTCACAAAGTTACCTGTGTTGTGAGACAAAACTTTTCCTGGGGAGATGCAACACACATCTACTCACCCTAGGTAGCAAACTCATGAGGGACCAAAGTACAGTTCCTATCAAAGTTCTACTTGGTGAGTTTAAGTTGTGTTCCTTACAGGTGTATGAGTGAGGGATTACTTACAGGAGCAGAAATGACTCAAAGACAGTTGCATCACTGAGGCTCATCCCAGCATGGGTGACAGCTCATAAAAATTGGGAACCAGGAGCCCTGGTACAGCCTGCAGGCAGCCCAACAGTGTGGAGAGTGTCCTGTCCAGGTGGCTCAGTTGATCAAAACCAACTCCAGGCAGCTGCTCTGGTCTCAGTCTTTTTCTTTGCAGTGCGACTTGTCTCAGAGTCATCTTGCAGTTTGGCTTTGCTCTTCTGAGCAGGGCCCTCAGCTTTTATTGCTCACCCTGGCAGGGAGGGGTATAGTGAGTCTCTTCAGAGCCTAGCAAATCTCCTCAGTTTTGAAGCCATTCTGAGTGGTTTGCCTTCCTGCATCCAGCAGGGTGGGATGTTTCATTGCACAGCGCTTGACAGCAACAATGGAAGGTAGTGAGGTTCAGCATGGTACTCAGTTTCACCAAGGTGGAGGAGGAGGCTTGACAGAGGCTGTGGCTTGGCAAGAGCTTGTGCTGGAGGCACTTCATCTGTTAGTGGGTCATCTTCTCCAGCCATCTTCTTCCCTACACCATGAATGCATTCTTAGGGTTCTACAGCTCAGCCAGACACCACCACCAGCTTGGCTGCAGGGTTCAAACACACGAGCCTGTGGGAACATTTCACTTTAAAACATGAAAGGAAGAAAATGAGCAGGGCTAGACAAATGGAATGGCTTGGTGGTTAAAGGCGCTTGTGGCCAAGTCTGGCAACCTGAGCTCCATCCCTGGGACCCACATGGTAGAAGCAGAGAGGGGACTTTTAAAAGTTGTTTTCTGACCTTAACACATGTGCACACCTGTTATCCTAGCACTTAGGAAGTAGAGGCAAGAGGGGAGAGCTCTAGCTGTCCAGAATCAGGCTGGAGGGTGAGGGCGTGAGTGCATGTGTGCATGGATCTGTGTATCAGCTTAAAAGGTTTCTTTGAGCATTCTTTTTTTTTTTTTTTTTGGTGGAAGTGTCTTATGTAGCCAAGGTTGGCCTCACATTCACTGTGTATCCAGGAATGAGCCTGAGCTGTCTGCTCTTTTGTGTGAATTTCAGGCTGACCTGAACTGTTCAAGCAAGACTGTCTCAAAAGAAAAAAAAAGAAGCAACCACAAAATAAACACCTTTCAGAATACAGTGTTAATCATGGATAATACCTAAAAAATGACCTGAGTTAGATTCTGAGACCTGAATGGTGGAAGGAGAAGACTGGCTTGGGCAAAATTCCTTCTGACCTATGTATACACACACTTGTACACTCACACACACACACATACACACACACACACACACACACACACACACACACACACACACACCCCGAGAGTAAATACATCTAAAAAATGTCAGAACAGGTCATGCCACTGCTATCAGTTTTAGTCTGGGGTAGGCTGCTCCTCCTCAACCCCAAGTAGCTCGGTACTGGTGGTTACTTTGTAACTTCAATCAGATGTACAGTATCTGTCAGTCCTCTTGATGAAAGGAGAGACCAGCTCCTGGAGCGTTCCTGGGTGGGCTGGGCTTGATACAAAACTAATATGCTATTTGAAAAAACAAGTGTGTGTGTGTTTAAATTTATTTTTATTTTTTACCCTGCCTCGCCTACCTCCCTGTGCTGTGGGGTGAGCCCTGCATTTCTCCATGCTAGGCAAGTGCTTTCCACCAAATCTATAAAAAAGAGAGGAAGAAAAAAATGCATTCTGGAAAGCAGCATCCTAGAACCACCTGTGTTCTGGAAAGCGGCATCCTAGAACCACCTGTGTTCTGGAAAGCAGCATTCTAGAACCACCCATACTGACCAACCACCTCTGCAGCAGATGCACTGAGTCACCAGCACTCAGAGGGAGACCGCTCTGGAAGACCTTGTGTCTAGTGCTGCTGGTTTCCAAAGACCAACTCTGAACTGCTTACTGAAGGAAGTTACTGAATGTGATCTCTCCTCTTGCATCACTGATACATTGTTCAAGTTGTCCAGAATCAGGCTGTAGGGTAAAGGTGTGTAAGCATGTGTGCTTGTGTTTGTATGTTTGCACTCTCTCTCTCTCTCTCTCTCTCTCTCTCTCTCTCTCTCTCTCTCTCTCTCTCTCACACACACACACACACACACACACACATGCACATATGCATGTGCATGGATTTGTGCATTAGCTTAAAGGATTTTTATATCAGCATTTTTTTTTTGAGGTAGAGTCTTATGTAGCCAAGTTGGCTTCAAATTCATTGTGTATCTATGAATGAACTTGAGCTGATCTTCCAGCCTCCACCCCTAGTGTTGGAATGACAGGCATGTGCCACTAGATCTATACATACTCACAAGTGCACACATGCACACATAGATACACACTTTGGACATGTCTCAGTTGCTCTCTGCCTCCTTTTTTTTTTTCTTTTTGTGGGTTCTGAGGTTGAGTTCTCATGCTCACAGAGTTAGCACAAACAATGAACCACCTCCCAGACCATTCCCAATGCATGCCTGGTCTTTCACTGAAATAGAGCTTGGCCCAGAAGGCTAGCCAGAGGGCCCCATGGGTCCCCCTATCTTCACCTCTCCCATACTAGGGTTATAGGATTATGAATTCATGGCTCAGTACCTGTTTTTTTTTTTTTTTTTTTTTTTTTAACCACGGGTTCTAGATATCAAATTTTTGTGCTTATGCAGTATCCTAGTTTCTTTTCTGTTGTTTTGATAAATACTTTGTCCAGAAGCAACTTAGGGAAGGAAGTTGGCTTATACAGGTCACAATCCATCACAGAGGGAAGTCAGGACAGGACCTTGACGAAGAACTGAAGCAGAAATTATGCTTGGCTAGTTTTCTTAGCCCAGGCTTCCTGCTTAGGGAATGGTGCCACTCTTGGTGGACTAAGTCCTCTTGCATTGATTAACACTAAGACAATTCCTCACAGACCAACCTGATACAGGTGGCTCTGGGACATACAAAATGAACTTTATGAACTGAGCTTGTCTTCTCACAAATTTCTGGTTTGTTTCTTAACTGAATCACTCCATCCTACTTCCCTGTTTCCCCCTCTACCCCTGTAATAAAGGGAGAGAGCACATTGTTCAAGCTGCCAGTCTTCTTTTTGAGACAGGGTTTCATGTAGCCAAGCTGGCCTCAACCTCACTAGGCAGCCATAGATGACCTTGAGCTGATGATCTTCTTGCCTATATCTCCTGAGTGAGGGATTTTTCCATCGCATCCACTTTCCACCAAGATTGAGAAGGAACCAGAGTTCCATGTACGCTAAGCAAGTACTCTACCGTCTGAGCCCCAGGCCCTGCCCAGCTTCAACTGGCAGTTTAAAAAGCCATTTATGATTGAGCCGATTCATAGAATGTTTGGCCAGGCTGAAAATAGCCAAAAGCCTGTGTTTAGGAAATTCAAGTGTTCCTTTTCTATTTATTAGCCATTATTATTATAATCACTGTTAGAACAGTTGTTATTTCGAAGAGCTGGGGCTGGAACCCAGGACGTCTTCCACACGGAGGAGGCTTTGCCAGTAGTGAGCTTAAGCCTCTTCTCTTAACTCCAGGTTGACATTGCCATGTTAACAATGTTTCAGTGTTTCAAATCCTTACTCTAGGCTGACATTGCCTTGTTAACAATATTTCGAATCCTTACTGTTTCTTCTACAGCCACCCTGGCAGCTCTCCTATGTTCTGCTAAATATACCCACAATTCTTAGCCTCCAATTTTTTTCTTTTTTTAAAAAAGTTTTATTACATTTTATTTATTGCAAGTGTGTATGTACACATGGGTGTTTGTGTACACGTGCCATAGTACATATGTGACGATCTGAGAACAACTTTTGGGAGTTGGTTCATTCCTTCTACCATGTGGGACCTAGAGGTTAAACTCAGGCCATCAGAGTTGATGGCAAGTGCCATTTCCCACTGAGCTGTCTTATCAGCCTGCTATTTTTATTTTTGCAGATAATGTATTGCGCATGCATGTGCTAAGTCTGGAGGTCACTTTCTGGTGTTTACTGCCTACCATCTTGTTTTTGAGAGTGTTTCTCACTGAACCTGGAGTTAATTGATTGGTCAGGTTGGCTGGCAGAGATCCGCCCGCCACATTCCCAGCCCTCTCTTCCCATGTACTAGAGAGGTTACCGACTTGTCTTTTTTCTGTGGATGCAGAGATCATGAACTCAGGTCCTCACTGTCTCCCCAACCTTGGGGTTTTTCATTTTTTTTTTAAATTTTTGGTATGATATATCAAAGCAACATTCATTGCTTATCAAGGAGTTTTTAAAAGTTATATGTGTTTATTTTTGGGGGGTGATAGATGAATGTGGAGGGCAGAGAAGGACTTGTACAGGAGTTAGCTTTGTCCTTCCACCATTTGAACTCAGGTTGTCAGGCTGGGCTCAGAGCACATTCACCCACTGAGCTGTCCTGCTGAATCTTGCAGAGCAATTTTATATTTGGCTAGTCAGTAGTCCTGCTCTTCAAAGAAACCGATAAGACCTAACAGATGTGTTTAGCAGGAAGACACAGAGCCACATAGGAGAAAGTCTTGCCTGAGGCTGGTTGCCCCAGTTCTTTGTTTTTCTGAGTCATTTTTTTTTAAAATTCCTTTATGTATATGAGTGTTTTGCCCAAATATATGTTTATATACCATGTATATGTCGTGTCTGTGAAGGGTGGAAAAGGTGTCCCATCTCCTGGAACTGGAGTTACAGATGGTTGTGAGCTAGTACATAGGTGCTGAGAACTGAACCAAGGTCCTCTGGAGGAGCAGCCAGTGCACTTAGCCACTGAGCCATCTTTCCCATCCTCTTATTATTTTTTAAATATGATATTTTAATTAACTGAGATAATTTTGTACAATATATTTTGGTCACATTTACACTTAGAACTCCCTCAACTTCTCCCAGCTCTACCCCACCTCCCTGCCCCTTTCAACTTCTTGTCTTTTTCTTTAATAAACCTCTGAGGTTGAATTTGTGCTCCTTATAGGCTCCTGGGTATGGGCTGTCCCTGGAGTATGGTGACCAATCAGTGGCCAAACTTTTAAAGACAACTGAGTTTCTGTTTCCCAGAAGCCATAGACTGTCAGTTGTTCTTCAGGTAGTATGGGACTCATATTGGGGTGTTGACCAGCTTGGTTTTGTACGGGCTTGGTGCAGGCAACCATGGCTGCTGTTGTTCACGAGTACAGCAGGCCTGTCATATCCAGAAGACACTGGTTTGCTGCGCCTCTCTTTACCAGGCTCATAACACCAGTTATGAGCCTTATCTAAGCTGAAGTTGAAGAATTGTAAGTTCAAGGCCAGCCTGAGTTACAAATGAAAACGCTGTCTTATACAAACAGGCAATTAATATGCAAGAAAGTATGTACTGTTGAATTTACCATTTGGACTGTACTTAAGCCACCGTTCAACAGAGGTCAGTACACTCACATGTCTTCATGGCAATCCCAACCATCCATTTCCAGAACTTTCTCCTGTACCCAAACTGAAGTTCTGTTCTTTATAAACACTAGCTCCCCGTCCTGGTGTGGTGCTGGGTACCTGCCATTCTGTCTCTGGAGTTGATGACTCTTGGAAACAGCAGCATATCCCTGTAGGATCATCTCCTACGTGCAAAGCATGATGTCTTCAGGTTTCGTCCCTATCATAGCAGATATGAGGACTTTTCTTTTTCCCTTGCCTCTTCTCTCTAACCCCTACCCTGGCCAGACTCTCTCTTTTCTCCTTTCTCCCTCTCCTCCCTTGTCCTCCCTTTATTCTTTTTCCTTTGTATCATTGCTTAAGAATGCAACTGACCTTTTTTCTTTAAGACTCATTTTTATTTGTGTGTGTATGTCTGGTTGCCATATGCATGTATGTGCATGTATGTGTGTGTGGTTGCTTCAGAGGCCAGAGAGAGCATTGTATTTACTTACAGGTGGTTGGGAGCAATCTGACATGGGTACTGGTAATCAAACTGGGTCTCTAAAAGAATACGCTTAACTACTTAGCTATCTCTCCACCTTCTTTGAGATCAGGTCTCTCACTGGCTTGGACTCGCAGGAATTAGTGGTGTTTGCCACCTTACTTGGTGTATGTGGCACTGAGGATGAAGCCTCTGTTGTGGTTTGAATGAGGATGCCCTATACAGGCTCCTGTAGCTGAACACGTAGTCTCCAGATGGTGGCACTGTTTGGGGAGCTGTAGCCTTGCTGTAAGAAGTATGTCACTGAGGGGCACTTCTTGTCCTCCCTTGCTTCCTGTATGGATAGAATTATGACTCATAGCTGGGTGTGGTAGCGCATACCTTTAATCCCAGCACTTGGGAGGCAGAGGCAGAGGCAGGTAAATTTCTGAGTTCGAGGCCAGCCTGGTCTACAGAGTGAGTTCCAGGACAGCCAGGGCTACACAGAAAAACCCTGTCTCAAAAAACCAAAAGAAGAAAAAAAGGAAGAAAAAAAAAGAAAAAAGAAAAAAAAGAAATATGACTTACTAGCTTCCTGTTCCCACTACCATGTCTTCCCTGCCTTTTGCCATGCCTTCCGCTCTATGGTGGGCTCTAGCTTTTTAGAACCATAAACTGAAATAAACATTTCTTCTCTAGGTTGCTTTTTTTCAGGGTATTTCTATCACAGTAGCAGAGAGTCACTAAAACACAAGGTAGGTCCTCTCCAGGTGACTCCACCCCGGCTGCGTCTCTGCCCTTCCCACTCCCCACTTTCCCGTTGTTCCCCGGGTTCTTACTGAGGTGATCCTGTGTGTGTGTGTGTGGGTATTTTGTCACAGCTGGGAGGTTCTACTGGCATAGGGTAGTTAGGTAAGGACAGGGTAGGTAGGAGAGACATCCTACAAAGGCTGGTTCCGACCACAGAGAACAGGCAAGCTCAAAATGTCTATCACCTAAGTTGATAAACCCACCTCTTAGACAGCAGGGCTGCTGGGAGTATCTGGCTTGAGTCTGTAACATGGGACTTCCCAGCATTGGTATTAGCAAGGCTAACTAAACTGAAGAGTGAAGGGGGGGCTGGTTTTTCTTCCTGTCCTGTTTCTAAAGTTCTCTTAGAAAGGAGTGTCTGTTGCTTCTTTGTCAGAACATGGCATTTGTGAATTGCTTCGGAACAAGTTTTGTACTTTCCGTGAGGCTGGTTCCAGTTCTTTCCATCCGTGGGACAGAAAGCACCTGCTTGCTCCTCCTTGACCCTGTGCAAATGTAGCTGCCCATGTTTTGGTTCACAAGGGGTCAGCAGATCAGGTCCTTGGCTTTTGTCGACAGTTGATTTAATTTGTTACTCATAATAAAACTGGAACTCACCTGGCTCAGAGCCCTGGGCCATTAAGAATGCTGCTAGAATACACCATGTAGACTGGGTTCATTGGAAAAGCTGAGAATAGCAGCTAACTTACCATGAGCAGAAGGGCTGACAAGAGGGTCAGTCTCCCAAACAGAATTTACCTTATTGCTTAATAAGTCAACAGATTTATCAGAGGGGATACCCCACCCCAATTGTTCAGTACCTTTTCTTTCCTGTGAGACAGGTCTCATGTAGCTCAGGCTGGCTTCCAGTTGACTGTGTAGCTGAGGATATGCTTAAAGTCTTCTGGTCCTCCTGCCTCTACCTTCCCAGTGCTGGGATGACAGAGCATCATCATCTGCCAACAGGCCTGCTTTAGGCAGTGCTGGGAATGGGACCCAGAATTTTGTGCATACTATATGAGCTCTCTACCCACTGAGCCACATCCCCAGGCTGAGGCTCTTGGCCATAAGAGCAGAAGTTGATTGGTAGGTCATTGGTGAACAAAATTTAAGAAAGCTGATCATCACTACTATTACCTCAAAACCCAATTGTCTTCATCTGGAATTTTCCATAGAAACAGGATTATAAAATTTGGTTTTAGGTCCCTTACATTGGTGTGCATAGCTGTGAAGAGGTGTGCTGTGTTATTGAGCTGATAGTGTCTCTAGGATTAAAAGTCATTATTGTGTATCTCAGTGGTTAGAGCACTTGCCCAGCATATATAAAACCCCAGGTTTCATCCCCAGCACTGTATAAGCCAGGTGTGGTGGTGCAGACCTGTTACCTCTGCACTCAGGAAGTAGATGCAGGAGGCTGACTTGACACATGAGAGATCTGTGTCAAGGTACAACAAACCCCCACAATGCCTTGGTGAACACTTAGCATAGTAGTACCTTGCTCAAAGGAAAGTGCTGACATCCTGCTGCAGAATAGAAGAAGAGAATTGTAGCCCCATGCATTCATGGCATATTTGAAATGGCAAGGGCCTCTTGTCTAGTTTAAAGAACTGTTTCCTCCTTGCATCAGCTCCACAAGGTAGGTCTAATGATACACCAGTTTTGAAAAGGCTCAGAGAAGTTAAGACACTTGGCTAAAATATCCCATCATCCATCAGGGGATGGCAGATTCACCCTCAGGTCTTTATACCTTTCTGGCTTCCACCACTACTTCTTCCTCTTCTGATTCTTCTTCCTCTTCTTCCTCCTCCTCTTCTTTCTCTTCTTCCTCTTCCTCCTCCTTTTCTTCTTCCTCCTCTTCTTCATCTTCATTTTCTTCCTTTTCCTCCTCTTCCCCTTCCTCCCCCTCCTCCTCTTCTTCAAGATTTATTTATTTATTTTATGTATTTGTGGCTTTCATTTCTAATCATAGACATAAATACTGTACCAATCAATGTAGCTCTGCCTGATGCGCCTCTGCCCTGCCTTTCTAATGTTCCACCAATCGGCGTTTTAAAATTCAAGCCACTGCAGTGAGCTCACCCGTTCTCTGACATCAGAGTGTTAGAAGACCATCTCACAAGTGCTCAAGGACCCAGCATAAGTGGGTGGAGCCTTCTGCCCCACATTTCCTTGGAACCAGTATCTATAGGCAGGGCCTTTCTTGGCTCTTCCCATCCATTTCCATGGAGCCCCTGCCCTTGGTTTCTCACACCCTTGAGAATTGTTTTCTGAAGCTAGTCAATTTCATGGTGCTGTGTGTGTGCACAAGTGTATATGTGTGTATTAGACCTCACTTTTCTAAAGCAAAGGTTCTGATTGGGTATTTACTGTTTAATTTTCAAAGATTTTCTCCCCCTTTTATTTCATTATTAAGGTATGTTCAAATTTGTCTTTGTATCTTGTGAGACTGCAAAGGCCAATGACTGCCAAGGAAACAGATAGGAAGGGGATTTGGGGTCGGATTTTGAGTGTGAGAACCCAGGTAGACCTTTGATCATGGGACTTCAAAGGGAGAGTTGAAGCATAAGTGGAATCCGGAGTCTAGAAGGGAAGGTGGAGTTGGCTACGGAAGGGGTCATGTCTCATGGAACAGGGTAGTGATTGTATCTGCCTTAAAGGGGTTTCAAGGAGCTAACATCTGAGGGTGCCGAGGTGGAAGAGGCTTTCCGGGAGCTGTGGAGTAGGAAGGGGTGCGGGCACTTCATTGTAAATCCTTTTCCACATTCAAGGCCAAGTTTCCTGCAATTCTCCTTTCTCAGGGCAGGGTAGGAAGAAGTAACTGGGTGGACATGTGTTTTACTTGAGAGTAGAACTTCGTTTGTCTTAGTGAGAATTTCTTGATTTCCAACTTCCTTACAACCTCAGCAACTGCTCCTCCCCCCAACTTCTGTCTGTATGAGCTGACTTAGCTGCCTCCTGCCCCCTTTTAAGAAAACTCATTTTAGTCGTGAGCCCAGATTTCACTCTAGGCTCATGTTCCCAATTCCCCTGGTATCCCACAATCATAGGCCTCATGGAGGAATGTGCTCAATAGCCTTCAAATTATGGTTTTCTAAATCTTGATTTCTGAGAGGAACATTGGGCATTCCATGTTTCCCCCTTTCAATCCCGAGTGTTCTGCTACTGTGTGGGAGGCCTTGCAGACATTTCCAGGCACCGACAAAGGTACCTATGTGAAGTATAGTCATTTTACAACCTGCTATTGGGGTTTTTAAAAAATTGCTTTAGATTGCCTGTTTTTTGGGGTGGACCTGGATCCTTTGGCGGACTGGTGGGATATGGGTAGGGTAAAAGGGAAGATGGAGAAATTATATTATGGATTCAGAAGTTCATGGACAGACGGAGGGGTCTGTCTGTGGCCTTTCTGAAGAGTAGGGTGGGGACAACAGGTTTCACTGACTTTCCCTTTTGCTTTCTCTGTGTGCTTGCCTGTGTGTGTGCTTGCTTTTGTGTGCTCACCTCCAGTGCATGTGGAGGCAGGAAGGCATGTCTCAGGGGTCCTTTTTGATGGCTCCCCACTGTATCATTATGTTTTGAGACCTGGATTCCCGAGATTCAGCTTGGCTAGTTGACCAGTATGCTTCAGGAATTCTCCTACCTCTGTCCACCCAGAACGGTGGTAACAGACATGTGTTGCTGTGCCTGGCTTTTAATGTGGGTGTGGGAGACCCATGATCAGTCCTCAGACTTGTGCATCAACCAGTTCAGTGCCTAAGCCTAACCAACATTCACCTTTGGACTCTACACCCATACATGTACACCTCCTATAGTACATACATGATGAAACAGTAAGGAGACAAAATAACGGCTACAGATCTCTGAGGAATCTATTTTCTGGTCATGTCTATTTCACATACAACACACATGTGTGCACATATATATGCACAAACATAGATAACACATATAACACATGTGCACACATACAAAACACATATACACACATTGCACACATAATACATATGCGTATAAACACATGTACAAACACATAGCGTACACACTTAGGCTTCCTACCGTTGGGAATGAACCAATCAGGAAATAAACTGAAACTTACGCCATCTTTGTCACTATAAGGTCTGGTGGTCAATTTCACTTTGTTGGTGGCAGTTCAGGACACTGTTTGTTTAGCAGCTAGGAAAGTGTCTTTGTATCCTGCTTCCTGTCCCTAACCTCAGCTGGCTTGTGCCCGCAGAGAGGCTTCTGTAAAAAGACATCTGTGGACTTGCCTATAATGCCAATATTGTAGGTGGAGACAGACGAATTCTCAGAGTCCCCAGCCATCCATCTAGCCTACAGCTTCCCTTTCAGTGAGACCCTATCTTAAAGTAACAAGATATATATGAAGATTCCTGACATCCTTCTCTTGTACATATGTGTACAGGGACATGGGCACTCAAATACTCACATGCAACACACACACACACACACACACACACACACACACACACACACACACACACACAGGGTAAATGTTAGGCAGCAAGGAGGTAGCATGGTGATATAGAAGCTGAAACTAAACAGCACTCATTTTCAAGTACAGAGGGAATATTTTAAAAAGTTAATCATCTGTTAAGAGAACCAGTGCATTCCCAAAGTACAGACATTGCTCTGGACTGTATCTACAATTGACAATGTTCTTATTTGGAAATGAAGTTTTAAAAAGCTTAGCCAAACAAACACGGAAGACAATTTTTTGCTACTTGATCATTTAAATAATAACTTAGGGCTGTCAGGAGGGCTCAGCAGGTAAAGGTGCTTGCCACCATGCCTGATGACATGCGTTTATTTCTCAGCACTCACATGGTGGGAGGAGGGAACTGATTCTCCAGAGTTGCCCTCTGACCTTCATACTTTTATGGGGCTAAACACACCTGTATACAAATCGTACTTTGATTGTTAGCTGCCTAACAATCAAACAGGGTCTCATCTAGTCCAGGTTGGTCTCAAACTTCCTTGTATAGCAAGAAGGTAACCTTGAAGTCCTGATCCTCCTGCTTCTGCCTCAGTACTGGAATTAAAATGCCCAGTGTGTGTCCTAGACATATACAAGGAAAAGATAAAAAAAGTGTAGAAGAAACATAGGTCAATGCCCCTTTGCAAGAAAATTTTCAGAACAGGCCAAGGCTACTTAAGAAGCCTGATTTTCAGGTTCAATTTTATTTTTAAATTATGTTTATTTTTTAAACAGGGTCTCATCTAGTCCAGGTTGGTCTCAAACTTCCTTGTATAGCAAGAAGGTAACCTTGAAGTCCTGATCCTCCTGCTTCTGCCTCAGTACTGGAATTAAAATGCCCAGTTTACGTGGTATTAGGGATGGAACCCAGGGTTCCTATCTGCTAGGCAAACACCAACTGAGCTGCATCTCCAACCTCCGAAGGTGGAAACTGGCACTGCCTAACTACTAAGTCATGGCAACTCTACCCCTGCTGGATTCATCATCAGACTCTTCCTTCCTGTTCACTCTTTCCCTTGGCTCTGAACTGTTCGAGGGTTCTGTGATTCATGCATTGGCATATCTTGTATTATTCTTCCCTTCTGGGAAACACTTGAGCATAATCCATTGGAAGTAAGTCAGTGATAACAACCCCCAGTCAGTCCCTTCACGGGGCCTGAGTTTGAGTTCTGGGTGAGCTGACTTTAATGAAGAAGCTATTGTTTTATTTTCTCACATCTAAAGGGGAGAGATATTTTAATATTTAGTGAGCAAGATCATATCAACTATGTACAGTAAATGGAATATATGTGGGACATACACACACACACACACACACACGCACACACACACACACTGCATACACAGTGTGTTTTGTGTGCCCGACTTGTGTATAGGCTAGAGTTCAATGTCCTTTGCCTTCCTTCTTCGTGTATCTCTTACTGAACCGGAAGCTCACCCTTTTGGCAAGACTACGCAGCCAACACTTTCTAGGGATCCACTGATCTCAACCTCAGCCCTGGGATTACAAACTAGTACTGTTGGCTTTTGTTGGTCCATTTTAGAGCTCTAAAGCCAGGTCTTCATGCTTGCATGGCAAGCAAGCACTTGCTCTATTGAGCCATTTACACACTCTCTCTCTCTCTCTCTCTCTCTCTCTCTCTCTCATACACACACACACACACACACACACACACACAAACTGGAAGGATCTGCTAATTGCACAACTTCCCTTCACTCTTCTTTAGTGTACTGGAGTCAAGAAAACAAGAAGCGTGGACTGAGCTAGTGTGCAGTATTCAAATCAAAGAACCTTGATGCAAAGACAGCCTCTAGTACTGGCATTAGAATTCAGAGCTGAGTGACCGCTGAGCCTCAGTCAGTCTATTTAAAGAATGCACCTATGCCTGAGCTTGTTGGTTTTCTGGGCGTTGAGCAGGTGAAGACACTAGCTTCTTGCTCCCTTGCCATCCAGTTCCACAAAGGGGATCCTACTGTGTGATCCGGAGCCGCTGCCCTTCTCTGGGCATCTCTCCAGTTGAGGTCTGGGGCCAGGGTGTCCCGGGCGTTGCCACGCGGTGACCAGATCTCTTCCTGGGCACATGCCCAGCGCCCCGCACCACCCGATGGATACATCTTGCACTAGATTGTTTGCCTTCCAGGGCGATCCCGTAAGGCCTGCACCTAGGAGAGGCTCTCAGGGGTGGGTAGGGTGTCCCAGACCCGGGTGGCTGTCCCAGCTGAAGAATAGGGAGCCCAGAGCCCCGCGCACTCCGGCTGGCGGAGCCAGTACACTGCAGCACGCCCGCCCATTGGCTGAGCGGGAGGGCGGCGCTGCGGCCGCCACCACCCGACCTGGAATCCAGCGGAGCGGAGTGAGGCACTCTTTTGTGTTGCTCGGTCGCCCTGGTTCTTGGTGGGTGGGGCCTCAAGCGGCCAAGCCGCACCCTTCATTTGCATACTCCGTCTTCGGACACGTTGTTTGTAGGAACAGAACTTCGACCCCGGCTGCACACACCCACGCAAAACACATCCTCTCTCCCACCCCTACCCCTACCCCTGCGCGCCTCTCTCTCCCCCTCCCCCTCTCCCTCTCCCTCCCTCCCTCTTTCTCTCCCTGTCTCCCTCTTTCTCTCCCTGTCTCCTTCCCCTGCTTCCTTTCTTCCCCCCTCCCACCTTTCATCACCTCTCACTCTTCCATCCTCCTGGCTTCTACCCTGCAGTCTGCTAAGACCTGCATCGAGAACCAAAGCTGACTCCAACGCACGTGCGCCTATCATGCTCCTATTGTCTTGGAATAGGAAAGGGTCGTTTTCTAGTTCTAGGATGGATACAAGTTCATAAGGGCTTGCTGCTGACCCCTAACTGTCAAAATTCAGGGCCTTTAAATAAGTTACTAGATTCCAAAGGGGAGGGATTTGGCTTTGGGGGACTTGAACATCAGAGGTCAGGGGCCCAGTGAGGGAGAGAAAGGCTTGGAATGGAAACCAAATACATGATTTTAAACCTCACCTTCAGGGCGGCAGAGTTGAGAGGCTCTCAGCCAAAAGACACAACTGTTCCTATTTGGAAATTTCTGAAAAGCAATGATGATGTTTGGGAGCCTAAATCTCTCTCTCTCTCTCTCTCTCTCTCTCTCTCTCTCTCTCTCTCTCTCTCTCTCTCTCAACATCAGGCTTTGGGAAGAAATGTCATAAAGTATGTGTAGTGGTGTGGAGACATTAAAATTTTGTTTTTGTTTTTTGTTTCACATCTGTAGTTTGTCGAGGAAAGCACAAGGTTTAACACCTGAAGCAAAGCAGCGTGGGGAGGGGCGGTGTCGAAATGCATTTCTGTGGTTATTTGTTTACAGTGCAAAGCTGGTCTGTGTCTTCTGCTACTGTAGTATTTAGCTTTTGCTCTAGGCAAGGGGTTGCTCTTTTTGATGCAGTTAAAACACATTTATTGCGTGTGTGTGTGTGTGTGTGTGTGTTTCAGATGAAAACTTGCAGAAGTTGGTTTGGCAGGTGTGCCATGTAGTTTTGGACTTAAAGAAAAGTTGTAGGAGTTGGATGACTGGGAGCGAGTTGCTGACATTTTTACTCTACTTGTTTTTTTTATTTTTATTTCTGCACTCTATTCCTATGCAAGCATTAGTTTTTTTCTGTGTTGCTGGCATCTGTGACAATAACCATGTCCCTTACTTCTTGAGTGTGTTTCCTAACAAGAAAACTCTTTATACAAGGATAGCACAATGATCAGAACTAGGAAATTAACACGAATAGAATATGTTAATCCACTTGCAAAACCCTCCTCGTTTGGAGCTGTTGAGGTAGCTCAGCAGTTAAGGTTGCTGGTCATACATGTCTGAGAACCTAACCCATGTGACAGGAGGGCAGGTTGACTCCATAGAGCTGCTCTGTCTCTGCCTCCTTGACAATGCAAATTAAGAAATTGAAATCCTACTGCCTAATCCTACAGTGGCCTTTCTTCGCGTGTTTTTCCTCCTGATCCAGTTACACTTTATATCTGTGCAATTCTTTATCTTTTTTTTAAAATCACATTTATTTATTTGTGTTGGGAGGGCATGCATGTGCCAGAGAGAGCTCGTGGAGGCCAGAGGACAATTTTTGAGAGTCAGAGTCAGTTCAGCTCCTCCACCTTGTGGGGTTCAGGGATTGTCATGCTTGGCGGCAAGCCCCTCACTGGCTGAGTCATCTCAGTGCTCACTTTCCTACCTACCTTCCTTCCTTCCTCTTTCTTTCTTTCTTTCTTTCTTTCTTTCTTTCTTTCTTTCTTTCTTCCTTTTCTTATTACAACAGTGATGTTTTGAAGAACATTGGGCACTAGTTTTATAGAATGTCTCTAAAGTGAATTGTTATTGTTGGGGAAGAAAATATGTAAATACCTTGCCTTTCCCAACACATCCTACCTGGAAGCCAGTGTTGGGTTATCCAGGTATTACTGGTAAGACTATTTGAAAAAAATTTTTTGAGGGGAGGAGTATTTCTCAAGATAGGGTTTCTCTGTGTAGCCTTGGCTGTCCTGGAACTCACTCTGTAGACCATGGTGGCATCAAATTCACAGAGATCTGCATACCTCTGTCTTCTGAATGCTGGGATTAAAGGCGTGCACCACCATTGCCTTGCTATTTGAAACATTACTGACTGGATTCGTTAAGAGGATCTTGCAGTCACAAGGCACACACAGGGAAAAGAATTCATGCAAGAAGATTTACTCTTTGTATTAGTTTGGTTTATGTTGCTGTGATAGACACCATGATCAAAAGCAACTTGGGGAGGAAAGGGCTTATTTCACCTTTTACTTCCAAGTCAAGGCAGGAACCTGAAGCAGGACCTGAAGCAGGACTGAGACCACGGAGGAGTGCTGATTACTGACTTGTTCAACTTGCTTTCTTATACCTAGGACTACCTGCTCAGGGATGGCAGTGCCTATGGGGACTGGGAATCCCTCATATCAATCCTTATTTAAGAAATACACCTCATAGGCTTGCCTACAGGCCAATCAGATGGAAACATTTTTCTTAGTTGAGGTTCCCTCTTCCCAGATGATCTTAGCTTGTGTTGAGTTGACAGAAACAAACACTCTGACTACTTGCTTGCACTCTGGAACTTTCTTGTTCTCCTCCTCCTTCTCCTGTTGAAGAAGGGAGCTTCTTCTCTTCAACCACTTTTCTTCTCCTTTTTAATCCCCATTTCTTTTCCTCATCCTCTATTCTTTCTTCCTCTCTCCTTTTCATTTGCTTCCTTCCTCTTGTTGCTTTCTAGTCTTCTCCTCCTTCTCTTCCTCCTCCTCTCTCCTCTTCTTCTGGTTATGGTTCCTGTTCTGTGTTTTATGATACCGTCTCATGAAGTCCACACTGACTTCCAATTTACTTTGTAGCCACACTGACCTTGATATTCTTGCTTCAGCCTCCAGAGTGCTGAGATTGTACCACCACGGAACCCAGGGCTCTGTTTGCTGTCTGCCAGTTGAACCACAGTTCCTGCCCCAAGAGATTCTCAACCTCCCGACCTCAAGCCTGTGTCCCACAGAAGTGGGTGTAGGTCAATGGGAGAACAGAACTGGACCTTGGTTCTAGAGGTCAGGGGTGGCAGTGCTGTACCACCTATGGTCTGTCCTTGCTTGGTCTGTGTATGACAACACCCAGCATGCTATGTGCTTGATTCACATTTGTTGAATGACATGAGAACAATTTATTAAATGGTGCATGGAAGAAGATAGCCATTACTGAAGTGCACCCTGTGGTTCTTTGCTGAGCTTCTAGAGCTAATAGTAGTGATTACAAAAGAATCTTCATAATTTTTTTTTGGAGACAGGTTCTTACGTGTAGCTGAGGCAGGCTTTCCTTATCTTACCAGTGCTAGAATAGCAAGCAGTCCCTCCTGTGACCCATCTGATGTTCTGATGTCTGCATACACTGTTCAGTGTTTGGATGCGAATGTCACACTTAGCTCCTTGGGCTAAAACAGTAGCTTACTAGGTAGGGAGCCCTGGGATCCCTCTTCAGCATCATTGCAAAGAAAGTAGAACAAAATCCAGAAGAACAAACTGAACTGTATCTCCTCAACTATTTCTCCTTTATAATTCCTTTTTATTATACATTCTCTTTAATTATACATTACAATTTAAATATTTTTGAGAATTTCATCTGTCATGAAGTGTATTTCAGTCATATTCACCCACAACTCCTCTCCACATCTCCCTTCAAACTTCATATTCTCTGTTTTAAATCCACAGAGTCCAGCAAGTGCTTTCAGGATGTGCATGAGTGTGAGGCCTGTCTACTAGAACCTGAAAACAAAGTAAAACAAATGGAAACAAAATAACCAAACCCCCAACTTTCCTCGCACCAGCAGTCATCAACTGTGCATAGCATCTCTGCCTGGGTAGGGGTGGGCTTATTAGTACCCAATCCATTTCTCCCCTTTATAGCTTTCTCAAATGGACAGCCTCTAGTGTTATCTGTAGTCACCTCCTCTTTGCACCTTCCCCCACCCCTTCCCCTTCCCCATATGACTTGCAATTTTATAACTGTTACTCAGTACTTTTCTGCCAGCTTCTCAAGAGTATCTCTCCTGCCCTTGCCCTGTTGGTTCCAGGCATTCTGTTCCCACCAGCCCTGGCACAAGGCTGTGGTGTAGTTCCTAACACCGAAAGAAAGAGACAAGATAAAGAGGGAAGGCTGGAGAGATGGCTCAGTGGGTAAAAGCCCAAGCCTGAGATCTCAATTTGAATCCCTAGCACTTAGTAAAAAGCATTGAGTGGCCATATGCCAGCCTATAACCTTGGTGCTGTGGGTCTGGACATAGGAGTATCCCTGCAGTTTGTTGGCTTCCAGCCTGGCTCCAGGCTCAGTGAGAGACCTTGTTTCAAAGAAATAAGGCCTCTGAGGGGGATAGGAACCCCACAGGAAGACCATCAGTGTCAATAACCTGGACCCCTGGGAGCTCTCAGAGACTGTGTCATCAACCAAAGATCATGCATACATGGGCTGCTGGTCGGAGGCCCCAGGACACATATGTAGCAGAGGAGTGTCTTGTCTGGCCTCTGTGGAGAGGATGTGCCCTAATCCTATAGAGACTTAATGCACCAGGATGGGAAATATGGGGGGGGGATCCACAGTCTGAGATTCAAAGGGGAGGCGCTTGGGAGAGGAACTCTGTGAGGGGAGACTGGGAGGGGGCAGCGTTTTGGATGTAAATAAGTAAATAAGTAAAAAATAATGAGATACTTAGATAAAAAGTAAAAGTTTCAAAGAACGTTTGTGATAATTGTTTAAGTACTCTTGAATTTTGCATTTTCACTGGGCCTACTCCAGGGTAAAGATCTGTAGTAAAGATTTTTGAGATCTTTATATGGAAAAAAAAAGTAAGGCCTTTAATAGGTTAACAAGTAAATCATAAATTTAAAATAGAAGATGTGAAGTTGTGAGGGAGAGATGTATATGACATGGGAGGAATCTAAAAGGGGAGTTGGTGGAGCTACTGGAGGATAAGTATGATCAAGATGCACTGTATACCATTATGAAAATTTCAACAAATAAATATTAAAAGAAGAAAAGAAATCTTCCAGACCTCTCCCTCTGGTCTCTGCAAGTGTACCACACCCCTATCTATATGAATAAATAAAATTTAAAAGTCACACCCCTCCCTTAACCCCCCAGTTGCCTGGTGCCTTTGCAGCCTGCTCATACCAGAATCCAGATGTAGAGGCCAGAGGGCTATGTCTGCCTTGTCAGGTTGTTTGCTTTTCTTCTTCCTGGATGTCCTATAAATGGAATTCTACAGTGCAAAGTGCAAGATCACAGTGCCTAGTCTGGCTGTCTGCCCCTGGCTCTGTTTGCAGCATTGGGCCCTTTTAGCATTCCGTGGGCTGCAGAGCTTATGTGTTTGGGAAGTGTTTATTAGGGCTTTGATGAAGCTTCTTGTGAATGAAAAACGCTGACCCTTAGCTGCAGTCCCAGCCCAGGAAATGGGCTCCTTCCTGTCCTTCTGTGTGTTGTACAGGGGAGCCTGTGTCTTTGTGAGCCATAGATAACTGGCTGCTTTCATTATTGCTTCCTCCAATTTAGTTTCAGCCCTCAGATCTCCCTAGACAGAGCAGCACTAATGATGATAATGTTGTTTGGCATAGCTTTGCCTTCTGTATCCCTGGACTCATAATTGCAGGAAAGGGGGTTGGGGGCGGGGGGAGGCGAGGTGTTGTAGGATGCTATCCTCTGAGCATAAAGGCCAACCTCATCAGAGCAGATGCGACTACCTTCCACACAGTGTTCCCCTCACCACCACAAGCCTCAGTAAGGCTCGCTGACTGTTGATGTCCCTTCATAGAAGAAAGGGTAAGGTGGATTACTGAATAACACCCAACCCTCACTTTCTAGCTGCTCCTCCCTCCATGGCGTCATGGTCTTCATGCTAGGGTATAGAGAGGGTTGAAGTTAATGAAGGGAGTCCCCTATCTGTGCAGCTCTTTAGAGAAGTGGTTATCTATGCTGGGATGAGGCTTTTCTATGATGTGGCTGCTTTGAGTCACTCTAACTCCTGTCTGTATCCCACACTTGTGCTTTGTATGTAAGTTCAGTAGGCTCCTTGGTTGGACAGTGGCAGAATTGTACTTTGGTTTGTTGTTGGTGCCCTATAAGGAAAAGAGGAGAGACTGCAATAGGATGGGGCTTCATGGGTAGAGAGCTGCATACATGGAACCTTGGGTTCCTAGATTGACAGTGTACTTGTAGTCTCAGCACTGGGGCAGGGGAGAGAGGGTCTGTGGGTCTGCAGGGTCCTCAAGGACATTTCTTCAGCCCCTAAGAAGTCTCTGTGGTGATTTGAATATGCTTGGCCCAGGGAGTGGCACTATTTGGAGGTGTGGTCTTGTCAAAGTAGGTGTGTCCTTGTTAGAGAAGTGTGTCACTGGGTGTGGGCTTTAAGAGTCTTGTCCTAGCTGCCTGGAAACCAGTCTTCTCCTGTTTGCCAGGAGTTGGATTGAACCACAAACACTTGGCTCCTCAGGAGCAATCATAGTCTTTATGAATGGTTGTTGGGAATGTAAAGTAATTCAGTGGCTATAGAAAGCAGTATGGTGGCTCATTGGAAAGGTTAAGAGAATTAACGTAGTTGGGGTTTGGAAGTTGGCTGGGTAAGAGTTGTTAATGTGCAAGCATGAAGAACTGAGTTCAGATCCTCAGCATCTATGTAAAAAGCAGGGTATAGTCATGAACATGCCTGTAACATCAGAGAGGTTGGGGGGAGAGACAGGAGGATCTTTGGGGCTTACTGGCTGCCAGTCTAGCTCTAGGTTCAGTGAGAGATTCTGTCTGTCCAGGCTCATGCCCAGGGCATGTACTCAATATTCAATAATCCCATTTCTGAATATATACATGGAAGAATGAAAATGGGACTCAGACATTTGCATACCCATGTCCATAGAAGCATGACTTATAATATCCTAATGATAAAGGCTGTTTAAGTGGCCACATTTGAATGAGTGGGTCAGTGAAGATGATTCACTCCTGAATATTATTCAGCCCTAAGAATAAACAGAAGGAACCTTTGATATATGCTACCATGGATAAATTTGGAGGACCTGATAAAGGATTCCATTCATCCAAAGTCCCTAGAATAGAGAGATAGCAGAAAGGTGGGTTGTGGGCCTATGGAGGGGCCGTGAGAGTCCTGAACAGAGAGTTTCCATTTGGGAAAATGATGAGATTCTGTGGATGGTTGATGAGGGTGGCTACACAGCCAGACAAACGTGGTTATTCATTAATTAATTCATTAAAAATTACATACATATGTGTGTGGTAAACATGCATCTCTCTCTCTCTCTCTCTCTCTCTCTCTCTCTCTCTCTCTCTCTCTCTGTAGAGGAGGTCTAAGGTTGATATCAGGTGTCTTCTATTTTTCTCCACCTTAAATATTGAACTTCTGGTTTTCCTGTCTCTACCTCTTAAATTCTTGGATGAAAGAAGTGCACCATCGCACCTGTTTTTGGTGATGCTTCAAACCCAGTATCTTGTTCATGCTAGGGCACCCTACCCTCCCCAGCCACATCTGCAGCCAGAGATGGAAGCTCTTAGGGTATTTTTTTTTTAACCATAGTTAAATTTTTTTTTCTTTGCTTTGTGTGTTCAGTAACTGCACAGGGGAGAAAGGACTACACATTGGACAGCTCATATTTCTGTCATAGTAGAGGGTTTACATGGACAGTGTTGCTGACAGTATGGAGAACTGAAGCTGAAGGCCTGTGCTGCCACAAGGAGTGCCTGGGCAACTGTTTGGAAGGCTAGTAGACTGGGACCCACTTGATACTGGGAGAGCTACACTTGAGAATTTTGGAGAAATCTGGTTCCTGGCTATTCAGTCCTGCTTCAGAGTATACAAGTAAAAAGAGAGAGACATACCTTAGAGGGCAGATCAGGCACACAGCAGAGGAATACATAGAGTCGTAAAATCCACACATACTCACAAGCATTCTAGGAAGTAAACGGCTGAAAAGAAGAGATGAGTAGGAAGAGGCTGGAGAGATGATTCACAGTGCCAAGCTATTGCTATACAAGTGTGACAACATCAGTCCAGATCTCCAGAACCTGTGCAAAGCTGAGCTCTGTAGCACAAGTATGTAATCTCACAGTAGCAAACAACAGAGACCTTGTCTCAGACAAGATAGAAGGTGAGGACTGACAGAGGTTGTGCTCTGACAATGGTGATACCCCTCCACACATATGCCTGTGTCTCCTGGGGGGAAAGTGTTGAACAATGAGGTAATGGGATAGAAGGGTTCGAGACCAGCCTCCCATGGACAAATTCAGTGACATCAAACAAGAAAGCCTCTCTAGCCAAAAGTTGAGGCACAAGCTGTGCCCCCACCTGGAGGGCCTCCTCCTTCTTCAGGATCAGGATCCCTCACTCAGGTTTCAACAGAGCTTGGTGTGCTTACAGGTCCTGAGGCAGGGGGATGGCAAGTGCAAGGCTAACATGCATTTCAGAGTGAGCTCAAAGAGAGCCTTCATAGCTTAATGACAACTTGTCTGCAAATAAATACATATAAGGGCAGAGGGTATATCTCAGTAGTAGAGCTCTTGCCTAGAATCTCCCAGTGGAGTATTGGGGGTATGGGTCAGTTGTAGAGGGCCTACCTAGAATCCACCATTGAGGACTGGGGTATATCTTAGTGGTAAAAACCAGGTCTAACATTTGCAAGTTCTGGGTTTCATCCCCAACAATACAGTAGTATACATACACACACACACACACACACACACACACACACACACACACGTAAGTAATTAAGCCAATAAATAAAATAAAATTATATAAACCTATAATTAAAACAAATCACATTTAAAATAAATAATAACCACCTTTTATCTGTGGTATGGCATTTAGAAAATATTTAGTTATATGTGTGCATATGAAACATGAACAGGTACCCGTGAAGCCCAGAAGAGGACATTGGATCCCCTGGAGCTGGAGTTAAAAGTGAACCACCTGCTTGTTGTGGGTGCTGAGAACTGAACTCAAGTCCTCTGCAAGACAACAAGTGCTGGCTACTATTAAGCCATCCCTCCAGCCATTAGGCATAGCATGAAAAAAGTCTGTGTGCCCTTGAAGTTATTGCTACTGTATCTATCCTAGACATAGACTGTATGGACTATAGGAAACATTATTTAGTAGTGTGTTACATTGTGTCTCCTGCAAAGGACTTGGTTTCTTGGCTTCCTGTCAGCAGCCTGAAGTTGATGGTAGTAACTGGCGAATGCAGTGAGTCAGGTCTCCTGCCCTCTCTTCCTTAGGTGTTTGGTTAACTTTTGCCAAGTGTGGAGCTGCTTTGCGGGGGCTACTGTCCTTTCTGTTCACAGACCAGTCAGGCACGTGCCAAGCACTGTTTAAGCATGGCTTTTATTGTTATTATTTTGTTTGGCTGTTTGTGCAGACATAAATTGGACAGAGTTTTTTGACCAGCTGTTTCATTTTTCCTTCTTGTCTCCAGTTTGCCCAACCATCTGTAAGTCACATGGCTGCACAGCTGAAGGCCTATGCTGCCACAAGGAGTGCCTGGGCAACTGTTCGGAACCTGATGACCCCACCAAGTGTGTGGCCTGTCGCAACTTCTATCTGGATGGTCAGTGTGTGGAGACCTGCCCGCCACCCTACTATCACTTCCAGGACTGGCGCTGTGTGAACTTTAGCTTCTGCCAAGACCTTCACTTCAAATGCAGGAACTCTCGGAAGCCTGGCTGCCACCAATACGTCATTCATAACAACAAGTGCATCCCCGAGTGCCCGTCTGGTTATACCATGAATTCCAGCAAGTGAGTCCTGGATGAGGGTCTGGGGAAAGAATTGGAAGCTGGTGCTATGCTCAAAGATGCTGTTAGAGAGGCTGAAGATGTAGCTCTTTTGCTAGAATTCATTCCCCAGCATCAAACAGTGGTCTCTCACTAGATCCAGGACTGGTGGCAAATGCTGATTCTAGCATTTGGAAGGTAGAGGCATGAGGATCAGAAGGTTTGAGTCATCCTTGGCTACATAGGGAGTTCAAAGCCAGCCTAAGCTGCATGAGATCCTGTCTCAAAACAACTAAACCAAACAAAAAAACCAGAAAGAAATACACCCCCCCCCCATCCCATCCCTCCTACTCTGCACAGGGAAAAAAACCCTGTGCCAAACCAGAATGTTCTGGGCAAGAATGGGCTTGCTGTTGATAACTACCACTTATATTTTAAAAATTCTGTATGTGTTCATGTGTGTGTGCCACATGTATATGTAGATGGGTACATGCACATGCGCACACATGTAATGCACAAAGTAGGTATGTGTGGGCATCTGTGTGTGCAGGTGGATGTGTGCACACATGCTTGTATATGTTTATGCATTATGTGTGTGCATGGGTGTAAGAAGGTGGGTGTGGATATGTATATGTGTTCATGTATGTGAAGGTGGGCATGTGTGTGTATGTGTTTATGTGTTCACTTTTATGGAGACATGTGTATGCAAATGAGCACATGTGTATAGTTGAGCTCTTGTGTGTGCATATTTGTGTGTTTGGGCACATGTTGCAGGTGAGTACAGGTGTGTGTATGTGTTCACCTTTGTAGACGTGTGTGTGTGTATGTGTGTGTGTAGACTAGTGGTTGATGCTGGATGCTTTCCTCAATCATTCTCCATGTTATTTAGTTTTAAAAATACTTTATTCTTATTTATGTGTATGTATGTATATACAGTGTTTTGTGTGCATGGAGGTGTCTGGGGAGGCCAGTGAATGCATCAGATTCATCCCCTTGAGCAGAAGTTACAGGTGAATATAAGCCTCCACATGGGTGCAAGGAATGGGACTCAGGTTCTCTGGAAGAGCAGCAAGCTCTCTTGACCACTGGGCCATGTCCCCAACCCTCACTTTGGTTTCTGAGAAAAGTTTTCTCTCTAGATCCAGAGCTTGGGCTGCTTCCGTGTCTGCCTCCCCAGTGCTGGGATTGCAGGTGTGACTTTTGTCCTGTTTTTTTTTTTTTTTTTTAAATGTGGTGCTGGGGAAGCAAGCCAAGGCCCTCATGTGCACAGCAAGTATTTTGCCAACTGAGGGATCTACACACTCTCAGTAGCATTTTTTTTTGTTGTTGTTTTATAACTATTTGTGTCCTGGGCTTTGATGATGGACTTGATCAGAAGGGATATGGTTCTTTGCCTTGAACATCTCATTTCTGAGTGCTGCGCAGAGTGAGCTGAAGATGGAATTTTTTTGTTTCACCTGCCCCCTCCTCCTTGGCTCAGTGACTCACTGTAATACTAGGAAGGTGGCTGTGTAGTTCATAGCCTACCCCACCTGACCCCCGACACAAGTTGGGGCATACTGTCTTAAGGAGGGGAGGGCTTACACCTACACTGTTTCCAGGGCTTGGCTGTTCTTCCAAGATAAGCACCATCAAGCCATTTCCTACCACTTGGGTGAGAAACAGGGTTTTCTCTCTCCTTGGTGGTGTAAGTCAGGCTACACACACACACACACACACACACACACACACACACACACACACCAGGTCATTTGTTCAGGACCTTAACTTCTTGGATGAGATATTTTGGTGTCTGGGACCTTCATCGAGTTGTTGATTTTTAAATTTCTTGGTTTTAGTTTTAGGATTTGAGAAAAGGGAGGGGTTGGGGGAGGATGTCCAGCAAAGAACAGAAAACCAAATCAGAAACAGACGCACATTGCAAGGCCTTGAGCTGACCTGCTGACGTCAAAATTCTTCCTC
Source organism: Mus caroli (assembly GCF_978045245.1). Taxonomy (NCBI): domain Eukaryota; kingdom Metazoa; phylum Chordata; class Mammalia; order Rodentia; family Muridae; genus Mus; species Mus caroli. Next base: position 126,306,635 of record NW_028227265.1, read on the forward strand.
TCAGACTTGGGCACTAGCCAAGTAAGTGAGCAAAAAAGAGTGTTTTGATTTTGGTGGGAAATTTTATTTCCCTGAGTAGAAAGGGCAAGAAGGAAAACAATCTTTATTTTAGCTCCTGTGAACCTTTTTTTTTTTTAAGTGTTTTTGAAACCTGAAAGTACAATATGTTTTGTTTTGCTCATTATTTAAAAAAAAATACCAAAGAAACAAAACAGCAAGAATTGTTGGCCCAAATAGACCTCTATAAATCAGTCTGCATGTTGAATGGAACTTTTACATTTTTTATTACTTCAAGGGCAGAAGGAGGCTTAGCAGGAAGATTGGAGAAGCAAACATCCTTCTATTTATCTATTTCAGTTTTTAAGAAAGATCAGGGACTGATGTCAAGACCTTTGTTTAAAAGACATTGCCTTTAGGGCTGGAAAGATGATCCACCAGAGAAAGCAGAAATTCAGATCCTTAGAATCCACTCCAGGGTGCATGTTGTCCCACTTGTAATCCCAGCCTTAGAAGGTGGAGACAGGAATTCCCAGAGCAGATTGGCTATCTACATTAGCTAAATTGATGAGCTCTGAGTTCAGATGAGGGAATCCTACCTCAGTCTATATGGAGGGCTGGTGAGATTGCTCAACAGGTAAAGGTGCTTGCCACCAAGCCTGACATTCTGAGCTTGAAACCTTGAAACCCATAGAAGGAGAAAGCTGACTTCCAAAGTTTTTCCTCTGACCTGCATACTGCAGGCATACTACAGGCTGTGATGTGTACATGACTATATATATACACACATATACACACACGCACACACACATATATATACACACACACACAGTCACACACAGTTACGTAAACACACACAGTCACACAAGTCACACACACACACAGTCACATACACATAAATACACACACAGTCTCACACACACAGTCACCCCCCCCACAAATCTAACAAATCTATCTATCTATCTATCTATCTATCTATCTATCTATCTATCTATCTATCTATCATCTATATGTATATACATACATACACGTATATAATAGAGAACAATCCAGGAGGATATCCAGAATCATCTGTGGATCTCCACACGGGCACACATGCTTACATAATACATTCTAAAGAAGAAAAAGATGTTGGCTTTAAATAATAGGCATTTTTTTTAATGCTCACCAAAACCACAGTGATGACTCTCTGCACATTGTCCAGGTGTGAGTGTCTCTATTTTTCCCAGCTCTTGTAGGAGGACGCTTCTCTGATGATGACCGAGAGAGACTGATCTACAAGTATAAAACAATGTCCCTAAGAGTCATGTTATTGCTATATTCCTTTAGCAGAACAATAGTATTGGTTTTTCCATGGGTCCATAACCTATCTATTCTTAGATTCTTGGCCACCTTAGCAGTATCAGGCATGGGTTTTAGTTCATGGAATGGACTAGATAGTGGTTGGTTGCTCCGCAAGTTTTATGCCACTATTGCATCAAGGTATCATGCAGGGAGGTTACTGTAGATCGAAGGGTTTGTTGTTTGGTTGGTTTTATCTTTGTCCTCTGGTAGCATGCAGAGTACCTTCCAGTACCATGAGCAATTGTGAGCAAGAGTAAGACTCTAAGAAAGAATGAGCTTGACTTTCCCATGTCCAATGAGATACAGTGCTGCTGTCTTTAACAATAGGGCTTTACCATTAGTTTGTGGAAAACAACCAATAGCCTTATTGGCAATATCCTGAGTTGTTTGGGAGTTTCTTTGAGGGCCCCGTTCTTTGTCTAACAACTAAATTGGAAGTAACTGATTCTTGTCCCTGGAGGTTTTACTTGGTGGCTATAAATGTGTAGGTGGGTCTTCATCTCCTTGTTGTTTGGTGATTCCAAATAACAAGATCTAAAGATTTAAAAGAATAAAACCAAAAGATTTATTTATATATGCATTGTAGTAGGTTTCCATATGACCCCTCCAATTCTCTTAGTGTTAGCAGTTCCTCCCTGTATTCTCTCTCTTGCCCTCCTCTTCCCTCCCCCCCTTGAATCTTTTTGTCCCAGTTTCTTTTCCCCTCTCTCCCCAATCCATAATTATATATTCCATTTTCCCTTCCTTTAGAGATCCTCCCCTACCCCCTACTTCTCTATACCTCTGTGGTTATACTTTTTGTCTATCTAAGGGTTAACAGTTAAACTCAAACTTGCAATGTCCGCAATGTTGTCTGGATCCTTCAAGTGCTGAATTTTTACATATTTTATTTATGCACATATTTATTTATGGGAGAGGAAACCAAAGCAAACATGTAGAGCTCTGAGGATAACTTTGGATGGATGAGCTCTTTACTTTCAACATGTGGGTCCTGGGGATTGAATTCAGCTTCGAGGTAAGCACCTTTACCTAATGAGCCATCTCAACACTAGAACATTGTAACTATATGTGCATATTCACCACACCCACCTGGGGCCAACTATGTAACCTGATGGTTGAGACTTTTCATATTCTATGTCCTCTAGGAAGAGCAGAGGCAGGTAAAGAGTCAGGCTTCCAAGGCTGGGGAACTGGGGAATTAGCTCCAATAGCAGGCAAATACAGAAACCTGAGTTCAGAAATGTACACACTTTCCTTTTGGAAACCTGGGCATGGTGGCATGCACTTATGACCCCAGTGCTGGGTAGGAAACAGGATGGTTCCTGGAGCTCCCTGACCAGTCAGCCACATAGCAAGTTCCAGGTTCAATGGAAGATTCTATCTCAAAAACAAGCTAAAAGGCTCCTGAAGAATGACACCCAAAGTTGACCTCTGGTCTCCATAAAGGTGTGTATGTACCCCCAACACACACACACACACACACACACACACAAACACACCTACACATCACATGGGTATGAACATAGAGTTCTATCATGTGATCAGTGATTCTATCAACCATGCCTAGAGACTCCAAGACAAACTTTATAGGACTAGTGAGGTGACAGAGTTGGTAAAATGTAGACTTCAGTTTGATCCCTAGCACCCTTGGGAAAAGTTGGACATGGTGGTCTGTGCTTGTTATACCAGCACTGGAGAGGTGTGGTGCTGTCAGGTCTGCCCTGTGCAGGGAACGAAGGAAGTTTTTTATACCAGGAAAGGAACTTTGTGTGTTTGTGTGTATGCAGCTATTTGTGAGTGGGTGTAGGGAGATCAGAGGACAACCTCAGATATTATTCTCAGAATTTCACCTACTTTCTTTGTGATAGGGTCTCCCAGTGGCCCTGAGACTGACCTATTAGGCTAGGCTAGCTGATCAGCAAACCCCAAGATTCTCTCTCCTTCCTCAATACTAGTCTTACCAATATCTAACAGTGTTTGATATTTCTAAGAAAACCTTTCATTGCGTATGTATTTATTTTTTATGCATGTGTGTGCGCGCACACACACAGGGTTAGTATGTGGTGCTCAGTTCTCAGAACTTGCTTTCCTCCTTTCACTTTGCTGGGCCCAGGGATTGAACTCAGGTTGGCAGGCTTGGCTGCAGCAGGTACCTTTACCCTATGAGCTGTCTTTCCAGCCAATGCTTGACATTTTTAGGTGGGTTATAGGGATTCAGCTGAGGTTCTCATATTTATAAGGTGAATATTTCATGGACTGAACACTCCCGTAAACCCTGGACAATGAATTTTAAGGGGATAATTGGCCATTTTAAGACTGTAGGAGCAGGTTGACAATGCCTGGGAATAATTTTGGTTGTGGTAATTTAGAGATGAGATGATGTTGGTATTGATCACCAGTTGGGAATCTGGCTCTGCATCCTATACTGCCCAAGGGTGCCTCATTACCACTGTGAAGACATACTTGGTGTCAAATATTTGAAATACTATATCAGTGAACTTTCTCTTGTTGTGATAAAACACTCTGACCAAAAGCAGCTTAGGGGAGGACAAGGTTTGTTTCAGCTTATACTGCTTGGTCACATTCTGTCACAGAGGGAAGTCAAGTAGAAACATAAAGCAGAAACCACAAAACAGAGTTTCTCAACCTTCCTAGCACGAACCTTTCATACAGATCCTCATGTTGTAGTGACCTATAACCATAAAATTATTTATTTGCTACTTCATAAGTGTAGTTTTGCTACTGTTATGAATCATAATGTTAATATCTGATAGGTAGGATCTCTGATATGTGACCAGCAGAGGGGTAGCAGTGCTCAGGTTGAAAACCACTGCCATAGAGCAGTGATCCTAGTTGACTCTGTTTCTAGCTCATGTGCAGCTAGCTTTCTCAGATAGACCAGGCCCACCTGCCTTGGAAATGGCCACCCACAGTGGGCTGGGCCCTCCCCCATCAATCAACAATCAAGATAACTCCCCACAGTATAGTCATGGGCCAATCTGATTTAGGCAATTCCTCAACTGAGATACCCCTCATGATGACTCTAGGCTATATCCTGCTGACAGTTAAAGTTAGCTAGCTCAACTGTGCTCAGCACATCCACTTTAGAGTAACAGACTGAGGTTGCCACTGGGTTCCTGTGAAGAGTGCTGTATTCCAAATGATGGGGCGAGGGAGCCCTGTGCACCTCATTGATCTTTGCCTCTGCTCCACTCTCAGCTTGATGTGCACCCCATGTCTGGGACCCTGCCCTAAGGTCTGCCAAATCCTCGAAGGCGAGAAGACCATTGATTCTGTGACATCTGCCCAGGAGCTCCGAGGCTGCACTGTGATCAACGGTAGCCTGATCATCAACATCCGAGGGGGCAGTGAGTATTTTGGAGCATCCCCCACTTCCTATGAGCTGTGAGCTGGGAAGTGCACAGCTCAGGGTATTCCACACATTCCCCTCTTAACTTTCACGGCCAAATTCACTTTGTTCCTGTGGTCTCAGCTATTCAGGAGGCTGAGGCAGGAGGATTGCTTTAATCTAGCAAGTTCAGTCTAGCTTGGATGACATAATCTTGTCCAAAGAAACAAAACAACATAACATGCAAAGTGACACATCCTTCAGTGGCCCCCTAAGTGAGAGACTTATACCAGGAGTTGCCTTAAAATCCAAAATGAAAATTTTATGGTTCTACCTCTGCCTGAAATTCTTATTTTGCAATCTGCAGCAGGAATCTCTATTCTTTATATTTTTATGTGTATGAGTGTTTTGTCTGGGTATATGTATATACATGGTGTATATGAGGTGTCCACAAAAAAAAGAGGGTATATAATACCCTGGAACTGCAGTTAGAGATGATTGTAAGTTACCATGTGGATGTGGGAACTGAACCCAGGTCCTCTGTGATAGCAACTAATTCATCGTAATTAATTCTGGGCCATCTCTGCAGCCCCAGGGATCTCTTCTTACTAATATGCACCAAGTCTGCTGGTATACACTTGCTATCCAAGCACTCAAGAGATGGAAGTAGAAGTTGTTCAAATGTGAGTTTGAAGTCAGCCTAGACTACATGAGACTCCATATCAAAGAGATAAATAAATAAAGGCTCCAAGCTAGAACTAACAAAACAAACCAAACAAAACAAACAAAACAAAACAAAAACTTTGCTATGGGTAGTGCTAAGGTAGTTAGAGCCCAGCATTCCTGAATTCATGGGTTTTAGTCCTCTGTACTAAGTCACTGTGGCATACTGGTGAACTAATCACAGCACTGGGAGAATTGTAGAGACAGGAAGATCAGAAGTTCAAAGTTATCTTTAGGTGAAGAGTAGATTTGAAGCAAACTTGGGCTACTTGACATGGCAAACAAATCTTTGTTTCAAAAATAGAAATAAATAAAATAAAAGCAAATGTGCTATATTGTAGATTTGTTTTAAACTCATCACTTCTACCTTCATATACTGAGTGCTGGGATAAAAGGTTTGCAGGAGTGCGCGTGCACGTGCACACAAACCCACACACGCACACCCCCGCCCCGCGCACACACACATACAAACACATACACACACACACACACATACAAACACACATACACACACATACAAGCACACACACAAACATGCACACACTCACACACATAAAAACACAAATACACACAAACATGCACACACATACAAACACACACACATACAAACACATACACACACATACACACACATACAAACACATACACACATACAAACACACACAAACATGCACATACACACACACGTATAAACACACGTACAAACACACACATACACACACACACACACACACACACACACACACACAGAGGATAAAACTCTTCTGTAGATACTCATAGGCATTTCCTCCATTTTGCAGACAACCTGGCAGCTGAGCTGGAGGCTAACCTTGGCCTCATTGAAGAAATTTCAGGATTTCTAAAGATCCGCCGCTCCTATGCTCTGGTATCACTTTCTTTCTTCAGGAAGCTACATCTGATTCGAGGAGAGACCTTGGAAATTGGGTATGTGAGCCTGTGTTTGAGACTGCCAACCAAGAAACTCATGAGTTAGGAGAACAACGTAGGAAAGGGGAGATGGCTTTCTGGATAAACTGCTTACTTTGCTACATTAAGACCTGAATTTGATTACAGGTTTAGAAAAAGGCAGGCCTAGTAGTGTTGGGCACACAGAGCCTGGGGCTTCCTGGCTAGTCAATCCTTACCTGTTTATCAGGTTTGAGGCCAGTGAGAGACCCTGACTCAGCAAACCAGGGTGGATCAGGCCTAAGGAGTGACAGCTAGGTTTTCCTCTGTCCTCCACACTTGTGAACACACTCATGCACATGTTCAGCCATGCATGTGTGAGTGTGTGCAAACATACAAACACACACATAAGAATTTAGGGCTTTTGTTTTTATAATCCAACTGAACCAAATTGAAGCATCTGTTGGGTGAAAATGCCTGTAACATTTGTGAATGGTGGTCCTTCCTAATTTTCCTCCCAGTCTCCATTTTCTTTTTGAGTTGTCAACCTGGGCTCCTAGTCATGGCCCATGTCTTGGGATCTTGTCCTAGCTAAGCTGCAGTATTCAGTCTTGACTTCTCTCTTTATCCACAGCCCTGAGCCTGTCTCTGTAGATTGTAACGGGTGACCACTGGGAACCTCAGATTCGGATCCCAGTTATCCTTGTTTCTGGAATTCTTCTTTGCTCTGCTCTCCTTTAGGTCCCACAGTCCTTGCTTAAGTTGCTCAAACAAATAGAAGTCCTGAGTGTGGTGTTTAAAAAGTGGGGATGGACTCATGAGCAAGAAGTCTGTAGAGGGTCATTGAGAAATGAGATGGAGAAGTTAGATTCTGTTTCTTGTGGGCACAGAATGGGTACCCTGTACTCAATCTCATTGATGAAAAACCAACAGCAAACAGGGAAAGGGGCAAAAGGACAGTATGGCCAATCCATACTGTCTTAAAGCAAAATCATACCACTAGGTTGCTGATATGCACCTCTAATCACAGGACTTAAGAGGTGGAAACAGGCTGATCTCAGGGCCATCCTGGCCTGGTCAGTGTAGTGATTTCTAAGGCCAGCCAGGGGGTGGGGTGGGGGGTGGAGGAGAGAGAGAGAGAGAGAGAGAGAGAGAGAGAGAGAATTTCTAAAACCATTTAAAACGCAAAGAAACAAACAGGAATGTAGCACAAACACAAGCCAAACATGTTTGCAACCTTCCATAGTTTTTATCCCCAAACTTGATTTCTGTTTCTATTTTATTTGCCAGACCTGGGTCACATGGCTGTTGCTGGATAGCTGTGAGGGAGGTGGGAAGAACATATATCCATCTCTTCAAACCTTTGTGATTGAGAAAGACCATAGAAAAGATGGCTGGAAAGGTGTTTGAGAACCAAGATCACCATATTTAAATTTATTCCCCTAAAATACCCACTTTCTCATGCTGTTACAAATATTTTCTTATTTATTTATTTTTTTTTATTTTAGCTGGGGCCTTTTGATTGGCTGGACTTTCTGGAAACAACCAGAGCTGTCCAGTAGAATTATTATATAAGTCATGAGTGAGACTTTCAGTGTTCCAGGGCTCAACTTAAAACTTACCTAGCCCATTATGTCTCAAATGTTCAAATTTAGAATCATTAATTAAAACAACCCAGAATTTTTTCATCTTCCCTTTTGTGGTACCTCTTTGAATATCTATCTATCTATCTATCTATCTATCTATCTATCTATCTATCTATCTATCTATCTATCAGATCAAGACTCATTTTCATTTAGCCCAAGCTGGCCTTGAACTTGCTCTGATGACCTTGAACTTCTGATCCTTCTGCTTATATCTCCTGGAGTATACAGTGATGGGATGGAATTCATGGCCTTTGAGTACCAGGCAAGCACTCTACAAACCAGGCTATATGTCCAATGCCTTTTTCTACCTCTTTCAAGGCAGTTTAGAACTACTAGCCTGTTCACATGGTACATAGGGTATGGCTTCTGTGTCACTTATGGAGGTCCAGGCTCTTTCCTTACTCATCACTTGCTAGTAAGCTGCTAGTTGTTTCAAAACACAACTCTAATAAAACTCATCAAGAATATATAAAACCTTGAGCTCTGTAATGCCCATAGGGATTGTATAACCTAGAGTCTTTCTTTCTTCCTTCCTTCCCTGCCTCCTTTCTCTCTCCCTCCCTCCCTCCCTCCCTCCCTCTTTCTTTCTTTCTTTCTTTCTTTCTTTCTTTCTTTCTTTCTTTCTTTCTTTCTTTCTTTCTTTCTTTCTTTCTTTCTTTCTCTCTCTCTCTCTCTCTCTCTCTCTCTCTCTCTCTCTCCCTCCCTCCCTCTCTCTCTTTCTCTCTCTCTTTCTTTCTCTCCTTCCTCTTCCTTCTTCCTCCTTTTCTTCCTCTTCCTGCTCCTCCTCCTCTCTTCTTCCTTCTTATTCCACCTCTTTCTTCTTTCTCCTTCCTTCTTCCTCCTGCTGGTTCTCTCCTTCCTCTTCCTTCTCCTTCTTCTTCCTTCTTTCTTCTGCTTTCTTCCTTTTTCCTTCTTCTCTTCCTCTTTCTTCTTCCTCCTCTCTTGTTTTTCCTCTTCTTCCTACCCTTCCTCCTCCTTTTTTCTTCCTTCTCTTCCTTCTTCCTTCCTCCTCTTCTTCTTTCTCTTCCTTCTTTCTCCTCTTTCTCCTTCTTCCTCCTCCTCTTCCTTCTACTTTCTTCCTCTTCTTTCTTTCTTCTTCTGCCTCCTTCTTCCTTCTTTCCCCTTTCTCCTCTTTTCCCTTCTCTTCCTTCTTTGTCTTCTTCCTCCTCCTCCTGCTTCTGCTCTTTCTCCTTCTTTCTTCTTCCAGAGAAGGATATATATTCATGATCTTGATTTAGTATACAGTAGACTAAAGGGTTCATTTTATTGAAGGATGTTTCCTCAAACCTGCTAGGTAAAGAACACTACTTTGCTCTTTCCCTGGGTTTAGCTCATATGCTTGTGTCTTGAATTTTCTCTTCTCCCAAGCCCAGTCTGACCCCCACCCCTGTTCCCCCTCTGCCTGCCTGCCTCCCCCCCCTCTCTCTCTCCCTCCCTCCCTCCCTCCCTCTCCTCCTCCTCCTCCTCCTCTTCTGCTTTCTTCTCCAGCTCCTTCTTTTCTTCTCTCTCTTATTTTGCCATACCAAGAGTTGTATCTAGTACTTGGTACATGCTAAGTAAGCACTCTTACCATTGTGGAGTAGGGGATTATAGGCAGGGTCTCTACTACTGAGCTATATCCCAGGCCCTCACTGGAGGATTCTAGTTAGGTACACTACTCCTGACCCATGCCCTTAGTCCTCAATGGGAGATTCTAGGCAGGGGATCTATTCCTTAGCCACACCACCAATCCCTTATTTGGGAATTCTAGGAGCATGTTATACACTCCATGAAAACAATTTCTTTGTTTTCCATATTCTCAAAGTTTTTTTGTGTCTGTACATAGAATGTATTTTGATCATAACCATCCCCCATGCATTCCTTGTACTCCACATAGACCCACCCCACCCCACCTCACCCCACCTCCCTCTCAAGTTCATTTCTTCTTTTTAAAAATAAAATTATAACCCACTTAGTGCATTCTGTGGCACCTGCCATCCTGGAGCTAAGAACATTGGTTTTGAGTAACTAGTTGTGTGTGTCCCTGTAGGAACTATTCTTTCTATGCCTTGGACAACCAGAACCTGAGGCAACTCTGGGACTGGAGCAAACACAACCTCACCATCACTCAGGGCAAGCTCTTCTTCCATTACAACCCGAAACTCTGCTTGTCTGAAATTCACAAGATGGAAGAGGTCTCCGGAACTAAGGGCCGCCAGGAGAGGAACGACATTGCCCTGAAGACCAATGGAGACCAGGCATCGTGTAAGTTGCTTCATTCTTTTGTCCCCAGCAGCTGTCCCCAGGGTCCCCTCTGGCAGCCACTACCCTAGCTGCCAGGAAGGTGCCATTGTTGTTTGTTGAGCTACAGCTTTCTGTGAGAGGAGTTTTGAAATACAAAAGGCAGGTATGTAGATGTGTGTATGTGTGCATGTATGGTATGTGTGTTTATGGATAGACGTCCATGTGTCTCTGGAGGCCAGAAGTATCACTACCTGGACACCATCCACTATTTTTCTTTTGCTAGATTTTTTTTTTCTGCCTAAAGCCCAACAGTCGGCTTTATAGGCTGTGTAAGAACCTCAGGGATCCATCTTTCCTATTTTTTTCAGTGCTGAGGATAGAAGTGCTCTATTGCTGTGAAGAGACATATGATCAAGGCAATTGTTATAAAGAAAAGCATTTAATTGGGGCTGGCTTAATTTCCTTCTGAAGCCTAGGCTGTCATCATCATGGTGGGAACCACAGAGGCAGAGAGACAGGCTGAGAACTTATATTCTGATCCACAGGCAGAGGCAGAGAAAAGAGAGAGACTGGGCCCCACATGGACTTTTGATCCTCAAATTCCACCCCTAGTGACAGACTTCCTCCAACAAGGCCACACCCCCAACAAGGACACACCTCCTAATTCTTCCCAAACACACCTACTTGGGATTAAGCATTTAAACTTATGAGCCTGTGGGGACCATTTTTTTTTATATATATTTTTTATTAGGTATTTTCCTCATTTACAGTTCCAATGCTATCCCAAAAGTCCCCCATACCCCCCCCCCACTCCTCTACCCACCCACTCCCACTTTTTAGCCCTGGTGTTCCCCTGTACTGGGGCATATAAAGTTTGCAAGTCCAATGGGCCTCTCTTTCCATTGATGGCTGACTAGGCCATCTTTTGATACATATGCAGCTAGAGTCAAGAGCTCTGGGGTAGTTCATAATGTTGTTCCACCTATAGGGTTGCAGATCCCTTTAGCTCCTTGGGTACTTTCTCTAGCTCCTCCATTGGGGGCCCTGTGATCCATCCAATAGCTGACTGTGAGCATCCACTTCTGTGTTTGCTAGGCCCTGGCATTGTCTCACAAGAGACAGCTATATCTGGGTCCTTTCAGCAAAATCTTGCTAGTGTATGCAATGGTGTCAGGGTTTGGAAGCTGATTATGGGATGGATCCCTGGATATGGCAGCCTCTAGATGGTCCATCCTTTTGTCACAGCTCCAAACTTTGTCTCTGTAACTCCTTCCATGGGTGTTTTGTTCCCAATTCAAAGAAGGGGCAAAGTGTCCACACTTTGGTCTTCGTTCTTCTTGAAATTCATGTGTTTTGCAAATTGTAACTTATATCTTGGGTATTCTACGTTTCTGGGCTAATATCCACTTATCAGTGAGTACATATCATTTGAGTTCTTTTGTGATTGTGTTACCTCACTCAGGATGATGCCCTCCAGGTCCATCCATTTGCCTAGGAATTTCATAAATTCATTCTTTTTAATAGCTGAGTAGTACTCCATTGTGCAAATGTACCACATTTTTTGTATCCATTCTTCTGTTGAGGGGCATCTGGGTTCTTTCCAGCTTCTGGCTATTATAAATAAGGCTGGTATGAACATAGTGGAGCATGTGTCCTTCTTACAGGTTGGGACATCTTCTGGCTATATGCCCAGGAGAGGTATTGCTGGATCCTCCAGTAGTACTATGTCCAATTTTCTGAGGAACCGCCAGACTGATTTCCAGAGTGGCTGTACAAACTTGCAATCCCACCAACAATGGAGAAGTGTTCCTCTCTCTCCACATCCTTGCCAGCATCTGCTGTCACCTGAATTTTTGATCTTAGCCATTCTGACTGGTGTGAGGTGGAATCTCAGGGTTGTTTTGATTTGCATTTCCCTGATGATTAAGGATGTTGAACATTTTTTCAGGTGTTTCTCTGCCATTCGGTATTCCTCAGGTGAGAATTCTTTGTTCAGTTCTGAGCCCCATTTTTTAATGGGGTTATTTGATTTTCTGTAGTCCACCTTCTTGAGTTCTTTATATATATTGGATGTTAGTCCCCTATCTGATTTAGGATAGGTAAAGATCTTTCCCAATCTGTTGGTGGTCTTTTTGCCTTATTGACGGTGTCTTTTGCCTTGCAGAAGCTTTGCAACTTTATGAGGTCCCATTTATCGATTCTCGATCTTACAGCGCAAGCCATTGCTGTTCTATTCAGGAATTTTTCCCCTGTAACCATATCTTCGAGGCTTTTCCCTACTTTCTCCTCTATAAGTTTCAGTGTCTCTGGTTTTATGTGGAGTTCCTTGATCCACTTAGATTTGACCTTAGTACAAGGAGATAGGAATGGATCAATTCACATTCTTCTACATGTTAACTGCCAGTTGTGCCAGCACCATTTGTTGAAAAATGCTGTCTTTTTTCCACTGGATGGTTTTAGCTCCCTTGTCAAAGATCAAGTGACCATAGGTGTGTGGGTTCATCTCAGGGTCTTCAATTCTGTTCCATTTGTGTACTTGTCTGTTGCTATACCAGTACCATGCAGTTTTTATCACAATTGCTCTGTAGTACAGCTTTAGGTCTGGCATGGTGATTTGTGGGGACCATTCTTATTCAAACTACAGTGCTCCACTCCTGGGCCTCTATAGCCTTATAGACATATCATAACACAAAATCCATTCAATCCAACTTCAAAATCCCCCATATTCACTAATCACAGTCTCAACACTGTTTAAAAAACCAGTCTCTTCTGAGACTCAATGCAATCTCTTTACTGTAACCCCTGTAAAATCAAAAATACATTACATGCAACATACAGTGGCACAGAATATAATTGCCATTCCAGAAGGGAGAAGAGGAGGATGGTGAGGAAATACTGGACCAAAGCAAGTCTGAAGCCCATAATGGCAAACTCCAAATTCTATTAGGCGGCTCTTACTTCCCAGCTTTGCTGATGCAGCACATTTCTCTCCCTTGGGCAGCTCTCCTTGGCAGACACCCCATAACTCTGGCATCTCCAACATCTTGGGGCCTCCAATGCCATCTAGGTTTTATTTTCACATCTTCACACAATGACCTATCCTGGCCTCTTTGCAGGGACTCTCTGTTTGACTAACAGGAGACTAAGCATGCAAACATATGAGCCTCTAGGGATCATTCTCATTCAAGCCACCACAGCCATGATGGCTGGAGTTTTCTTCTCTTTCCCTTCCCTCCCTCCCTTCCTTCCTTCCTCTCCCTCTCTCCCCCTCTTTCTTTCTCTTTCTCTTTCTCTTTCTCTTTCTCTTTCTTCTTCCCTTCCCTTCCCTTTTCTTTTCCTTTCTTTCTTTCTTTCTTTCTTTCTTTCTTTCTTTCTTTCTTTCTTTCTTTCTTTCTTTCTTTCTTTCTTTCTTCTCCCCCTCCTCCCCCCCCCAAACATGGGTTCTGTGGAAAGAACTCAGATCCCCAGGCTTACACCTGAGCATTCACATACTTGGAATATTCACCAAGTAAGCTGTTCCCTGCCTGCCAGAGGCAGGCTTTATGTATCTTATCTGAGCCAGTTCCACAAAGTACAATGTTTTATGTCCCATAATCATAAAACTCATGCTGAGAGCATCAAGGCTAATGAAGTATATGCAGCAGTTTATATCACCTGGGAAGCAACAACAAGATGAAGTTTGGGACTTGAAAAATGGTTCAGTTCTGTTGCTCTAATCCAAAGCAACTTGGGGGAGAAAGCATTTATTTTTCTTACATTTCCAGATCACAATGCATCATTTAGGGGGCTCAGAGCAAAATATTAAGGCAGAAACCTGGAGGCAGGAACCATGGAAAAATACTGTTTATGGTTAGCTACCGTTCTTATATAGCCCAGGGCTACCTACCCAGGCATGGCACTGCCCATGGTAGGCTGGGACCTTCTTACATCAATCATCAATCAAAAAAATGCTTCACAGACATGACCACAGGCCGATCTGATGGAGGAAGCTTTTCAATTAAGGTTCTCTCTTCCCAGGTGTGTCAAGTTGCTGACCAAGATTAGCCATCACACCTGCACATACATGGACATGCATACACATGTATATATACACACACATAAACAATTCCATCCCTTTGTTCAAAAGTGGCTGATTAGCTGTCCTTTTTACGTTGGCATGGGTCATCCAGGATTCAGTTGAGCATTATATTCAGTTAAGTCTTCAATACGTAGTTGTCTGCTGACTCCCCACCTTTCAGACTCAGCAAGACCAGTCCTCTGCTTATGTGGATGAGATCCATGTAAGCAGTAGCCGATTATACACCCCACCCCCGTTTTAATTGTCAACACAATCCAGAATCACATGGAAAGAGAACCTTAATTGAAGAGTTTTCCAGATCAGACTGGCCTGTAGGCATACCAGTGGAGCATTTTTTTGGTTCACAATTAATTCCTTTGGGGGTTTCATGTTGGCCCAGAGCTCACCAAGTACACTTGGCTGGCTTGGCTTTGGTTTTGATTGTTAGTTGAAATGAGATGTGCTATTCCATGACTTGGATCTTGAACAACATGAGAGTGGAGAAAGCTAATTAAGTAAAAGTAGCAAGTAGGCATCATCCATGCATCATTCATGCATCATTTTTCTCTGCTGTTGACTGTGGATGATGAGAAATGACTAATGGTTTGACTTCCTGCCTTAATTTCCCTGAAATGATAATCTGACTTGTAATTATATGCCAAACAAACTCTTCCTCCCTTAAGTGACTTTTTCTTATGATATTTTATCACAGCAACAAAATGAAAATAGGACTCCCGCCATCCTTCAATCCTACCTCTCTTCCCAAAGAGGCAGGAGGAGGTTGAATATTTTGGCCTGAAACTAACTATTCACTATTCTGATTGCCTGACTTTTTTTTTTTCTCTTGGACATTTCTAGGTGAAAATGAATTGCTTAAATTTTCTTTCATTCGGACATCTTTTGACAAGATCCTGCTGAGATGGGAACCCTACTGGCCCCCCGACTTCCGAGATCTCCTGGGATTCATGTTGTTCTACAAAGAGGCGTAAGTAAAAGGAGGTAGACTTTTGCTTCTTGTTGCAAAGACAGACAAAGGCTATCAAGAAGAAGGTTAAGGAAGGGAAGTTCCATCTTGGCTCACAGCTTGCATGGTGGGGATGTCATAGCATCGGGAAGCAGCTGGTCACATGGCATCCATAGGCAGGAAGCAGCTGGTCACGTGGCATCCTCAGGCAGGAAGCAGCTGGTCACATGGCATCCTCAGGCAGGAAGCAGCTGGTCACATGGCATCCACAGGCAGGAAGCAGCTGGTCACATGGCATCCACAGGCAGGAAGCAGCTGGTCACATGGCATCCACAGGCAGGAAGCAGCTGGTCACATGGCATCCACAGGCAGGAAGCAGCTGGTCACATGGCATCCTCAGGCAGGAAGCAGCTGGTCACGTGGCATCCACAGGCAGGAAGCAGCTGGTCACGTGGCATCCTCAGGCAGGAAGCAGCTGGTCACATGGCATCCACAGGCAGGAAGCAGCTGGTCACGTGGCATCCTCAGGCAGGAAGCAGCTGGTCACATGGCATCCACAGGCAGGAAGCAGCTGGTCACGTGGCATCCTCAGGCAGGAAGCAGCTGGTCACATGGCATCCACAGGCAGGAAGCAGCTGGAGAGATGAATGCTGGTGCTCAGATCATGCTCTCCTTTAAAATAAGAAAATATTTTGTGTGTTCTTTTACATTTTCACACATCTCTGTAGTGTATTTTGCTCATATCTATCCACCATGTTCTCCCTCCACCGTCCTGCAGTGTGTCTATCCTGTTTCCCTCTCAACTTCATGTGCTCTCTGTGTTGTTGACAAGCCTTTGAATCTAGTTAGTGCTGCCCATGTGTGCATGCATGGGGAGACACACACTCGAGCTTGAGCAACCAACCAGTGTCCATGTCCCAAAAGGACAGTGACTTCACCTCTTAGTAGCTACACATTACTCCTCTGCTAGAAGAGGACCTTGGAGCCACCCCACCATCCTTGCTGGGATGATAGTATGAGCTGCTTGTGTGTAGACCGTGCCATGTCTAGGAATCAGCACTGCACAGCTTCTCCCAATCAGCTTTCCCCTTTTCCTATAGACTACAGATGACCTGTCTCCATCTCACAGTGCTGGGATTACGGATGTTCACTCCCACACCCGGCCTTTCCATGGGTGTTAGAGATCAAACTCTGGTCCTCATGCTTGTATAACCAGCACTTTGTCCACTGAGCCAGCTCCCAGGCCCAGTGGTCGTATGCTGTTAACTCATGTTGAGAATATGAAATTTTCTATGGGTACATAGAAAATGTTGGGGTGGGAAGAAAAAAAAATGCATCAAGTACACCCAAGCTACCACACACCATACACCCTAGCTGTGCTGCAGAGTCTTAGTCATTTACCCTTATGGCTATGTGGTAGGTTGAGCTGATGGCTCATTAGTCAGCATCGTGAATGTATCATACCTCATGCTGCTAGCTTTGAAGAAGACTCACATTCAGAACTGGAAATAGGAAGCAGTTCACTTTGGAGTGGCTGGAGAGGAGACTCAGCAGTTAAGTGTGCTGACTGTGCTTCTACAGGACCTGAGTGATTTCTAGCATCCAAGTCAGGCATCTCCCAACCACCAGAACCAGGAGACCCAGTGCTCTCTCTGACCCTTGAAAGCACATACATATATTAACACACACTCAGGTACACATTCACACTTTTAGAAAGCTACATGCTGTGGAATGTACTTAAAATCCCAGCTCCAAAGAAGCAGAAGTAGAGAAGTAGACAGATCTTTTGGGGTCTCTGACTAGCCAGAATAGCCTTTGAGGTGAATTTTAGGCCTGATCATTTACCCTATCTCAAAACACAAGGCAGCACTCAGATGTGTATGCTGTTAGTCCCAGCACTTGAGGAGACAGGAGGCAGGTAGGCTTCTGTGAGTTTGAGGCTAGCCAGGACTAGAGTCTGTTTCAACAGACAGAAAAAAAACAGGTACATGGAACCTGATGCTCTTCTCTAGGTCCATGTATACATACCACACACACACACACACACACACACACACACACACACACACACACACATCTGCACCTAAGCACCAAATAGAAAAGAAGAGAGAACTCCCCAAGGTCCCCATCCCACTTTAGTACTGAGCTTGACACTTACACAGTGGTAACCCACCTCTCCCCCTTATTTTTCTCAAAAGCCCTTATCAGAACGTGACAGAGTTTGATGGGCAGGATGCTTGTGGCTCCAACAGCTGGACTGTGGTGGATATTGACCCGCCCCAGAGGTCCAATGACCCCAAGTCTCAGACCCCAAGTCACCCTGGGTGGCTGATGCGGGGCCTCAAACCTTGGACCCAATACGCCATCTTTGTGAAGACCTTGGTTACCTTCTCTGATGAACGGCGGACTTATGGAGCCAAAAGTGATATCATCTATGTGCAAACAGATGCCACCAGTAAGTGTGTCCTGGGAACAGGGGTTTGCTGATGAACTGACACTATTATCTTTGGTTGGCAGCTTATGTGACAGGCTTTCTCCCGTGGTTGGCATCTAGAGGAGCTAAGGGCTGAGGCTCATATTTTCATAGATAATGAAACTATAACCCAGGAACTACTTCAGAGTTCAAGAGTTCCCTTTTGGGCTTGGAAGATGGCTTGGTGGGTAAGATTGTGTGATGTTCCCAGTACCCATACTGAAAGCTAAGTGTGCCCATGTTCATGGTCCAGAGTCATGGGTCCCAGGGGTTTCCATGTACTTGCCTCTACTCCCAGAGCACTGGGGCTCAGGGACAGGTGCAGGCTAACACTAGGATTTGATAGCTGCCAGCCTAGCTTTAGTTTCAATGAAAGATTCTGTTTTAAAAGAGTAAGGTAGACAATGATAGAATGGGATAGAATAGGATGCCTGACTTCCTCTGCTGGGCTCTGCATATGCACATGCATATCTAACACACACATGTATGCCTCCCCACATATAATACACACATACCACATACCACACAAAATATATACTACATGTAATACACACACATGTATATATACACACACCACATTTAATATGCATATGCAACACACACTCACACATACACACCTGCCCATCATATAATGTGCACATATAGCACACATAACACACACATTGCATGTAGCACATGCATGCACAAATGTGCATATACATAACACATATAACATACTACATATAATACTCACACAGACACCACATGTAACACAGTCACAACATGTAGCACATATAATATGTACACACTTACCACATATAACATGCTCACATACCACATAAAACATATTTGAACACACTAAAACACACATGCACACATGTAATAATATATATGCACACATACATACATTGCACACACTATATAGGTGCACATACATGTTGCGGCCGGCCAGTCTAAACTGGAAAAATGACAAGCAAGGATGGATCTAAGACATGAATTTAATTTAGTTTTTTTTTTGGTCATTTTAATCAGGACACTGAGTCAACTTATCTGCCAGGCTTGGCACATGAATTACTAATATGTTTCTGTAGCGTTTTGTGGAGAGAACTTGTTTTTCCCTTTTTTAATAAGGTAGCTGTTTTAGGATCTATCTATAAGCCAATAAGTAGATCTTTTTAAGATACTATAAAGCATTTATTAAATTCTTTGACATTTAAATTTTAAATTTTGAAAATAAAGGTATGATTTAAATAGTGTGCATGGGAATGCACTAAATAGTATGTACGGGGATACAATGTTTCTCTTTTTGGTCTTTTAAGAAGTTAAAGTTTAAAATTTTACAATATCTAACCTTTTGAATTAATAACTTGTTGACAAAACATTTTAAATACTTGGCTGTAAAGGGACAGTGACTAATTGCACTTTTAATCATTTTTTTAAGGAGCGGTTGTAACTAGAAAGCTTGAAAAGTTATTAAGAGTCACGTGTATAATTTATTTATTAACTAGGAATATGTGTAAGCAATTGTAAATTTGAGAATTAATAGTATCTGAGGGACGAACAATTTTAAGTAATTGTGAGCTTAGAGATATGGCATTGACTATTAATATACAAATTAAGGTTTGATTGTTTAGCATTTTAAAGCACTATCTACAGCACACAACTAGATTATTTGTGTTGGAACAGGGGAAACTGTGTGTCTTAAGACTCTGTCCCACAGCAGTTAGTTGGGCCCACGTGGGCCAACGATCGGCTGGGAGGATGAGAAAAAATGATTTTACAATAATGTTTTTTTTTTTTTTTTTGGCCTAAGAATTGTCTTGGGCACAACTAATATTTAATTATCAATTAATAACAATTATAAAAGCTTTTTTATTTTTTGTAAAACCTTTTGTAGTAAACTAAAACACTAAGTAATAAAAGGATATTATCTCTGAATCTCTTGGGTGAGAGCAAGGATTTAAGGTAAACTTTCCTTGAGAAGCATTAGTTAATAAAATACTTTTTATTTAGGAAACAATATATACTGAAAGATTAAAACTCTTGGCTTCTTGTATAGAAGCGGAAACAATAAAAATTTTTCTTATTTAATGTAAAGTTACATTAGCCATACCTAGAGGCAAAATTTTTTAGTGATTACAGTTCATTAGAAGTAAAACTCTTTGAATTTAAGCATTATTAAACATCTGAATAGATCTGTAACACTGTTAAAAAGAAATTTTTTTGAACACAGGGAAAAACCTTTTTAGGCACTGTTTGTAAAACACAAGAAGGCCACAATCCGCTCTGGGGCTGCCTAGAGCCCTGTATTGACTCAAACGTAAAATATTTTTTAATTTGAGCATCAATCTTAAATTTGCAACCAAACTGCAAGCTGTAGTCAATGGAACAATGGCAGTTTTAACCATAATTTTTAAGTTTCTTGTGCAACGTTTGGATAATACCTACAACCTTGGGAAAGCAAAACCCAAGTTTAAAACAATTTATCATCTTTAAAATCAATATTAGAAGCATTACTATCATATTACGAAGTTTGGATGTCAATTAATACCTATGAATACCTATTAAAGCAAGCTTTAACGCTTTAATAAAGAGGCATTGCTTTAAATCTTATCTTAAATTTTACTATTTAGGATAGGAACCACATTAATTATTATCTAAACTAGAAATATCTTTAGAGACCCAGCCTCTTGGCCTGCCTTATGCCACGTGTCGGAAGGACTCTAAACTTGAGTTATCAAATTTAACACTAACCATCTGTAGCAATGTAACAATTATTAATCTTAACTAACAACTTATGAGCTGAATGTGAAAACATGCAGAGCACATTATCAATAAAAAAGAACCAAATGAAGCAGTTAATTTTAGACCAATCAGAGAATATTAATTTTTGTAGCTACAATCATAGAATAAAAGGCACTTTACCATTGTCAAACACATTAATCATGAACCATTTATCAGCTTTTTTTTTGTTCAGCTTTTTTTTTTTTATCAGCTTTTTTTTTTTTTTCCGAAACTAAGAGGCTGTTTCTTCTTCCTTGAACCATGGGCAACAGCTATCTATCTTACCTAAAAAATTTCTTACTACTTGTACTTCAAGCCTTACTCCTCTGGCCTGAAACAACTCCTGAAAACTAAGGGCAACCGCCTGATCCATAACTTTAAACCCTTCCTTCTTTCGCCTAAAGCAGCTTCCTAAAAAGCTGCGGCCGACCGTCTGATTCTGTTTCTAGTTCCGATTAACACGCTGCTGACCTAAGTAGAACCAGCGTTGGGTTAGCACCGATTTAAGCTTAGCTCGTATTTTACCGCACCCTCAGCAACACCTTACAAAAATGAAATTTTAAGCTAGTGCTAGCATGTGTACCTGTTCGTTGCTCTGGTGCCCGATACGAAGATCCTTTGCCTTTCCTGTGGAGCTCCACACCAACAGCGTTTCTCTTAGCGTCCCTCTGCCATTCTTCAGGTCCCTGTTCAGGCGCCAAACTGTTGCAGCCCGCCAGCAGCTTGCAACGAACGGTTTAACTGAGATGGCAACTCGAGCTGAAAGAGAGGAACTAGACGGGGTGAAAGAAGAAACGGAGCCAAGTCAAGTTCATTTTGATCAAAGCTCAATTTTACTTGTTTTGACACTCAGTTATAAAGGAAGGGGGAGGGGACCTGATTCCCGCCAATTAATCTCGGGGTCTAATAGCAGGGTGAGCACGTGTGTGGCTCTAAACAGCAAAGCGACACTGTCCAGCAGTGGGTGTGGCAGAACGAATGAACAGGAAACTCCACCCCTGAGCAAGCAGGTTCCAGGCTGGGGGAGGGGAGACTACACATACATATACACATACATGTTCACACATAGAGTGGACACATACCACACATATAACACATACAACTGTAGCACACATATTCTTGAACTCAGAACAGCTATAATTATCCACAAAGGACTGTCTTCAATCTCTGTCTTGGAGAGGGGAGAGTCTGAGTGTGCTGGTACACTAATTCTGCCATTGGGAGGCAGAGGTAGATGGATTTCTGTGAGTTCAAGCCTAGCCTAGTCTATGTAGTGACTACTAGGTCAAGCAGGACTACACAATGAGACCTGTCTTTTAAGAAGTAAATTCAATCAAAAAATAACTTAATTAGTTAATTAAAAATGAGAGTTAGACCTGGTTATATACACCTGTAGTCTCATCACTTGGGATGTTGAGGCAAGAAATTTGCTGTGTGTTTGAGGCCAGTCTGGGTTAAATATTAAGACCTTGTCACAACCTCAAAACAACAATAAAATAATAGTGAAACGTTTGGGAGGTAGAGACAGGAGGATCAGGAGTTCAGGGTCATAGCTATCTACATATTAAGTCTGAAGCCAACCTGGACTACATAAGACCCACTATCAAAAAAAACAAAAAAACAAAAAACAAACAAACAAAAAAAAACCCCAAAAACAAAAAAAAACCCAAACAACCCCCAGAATATAACAAAAAATGGAACTTTGCTTACTGTTCATTATGTTAGTTCTATTTTATTATTGCTATTGTTAATTTCTATTGGTTATAAGTTAAGCTTAATTGTATGTATGTAAATGTAAGAAATACTGATTGTTCAGTGCTGTGTGTGGTTCCCAATATCTACTGCAGTTATAAAATGTGCCACTATAGATAAGGAAGGGTTAGTGAATAGTTTTTCCTTCCTGTTGTGACAACTTTTCAAACATAGACTGATTTTATGTGAGCATCTCCCAACTTCCTCATGGTGTGGCCTTGTTTTATTTTCACATTTGTCTCCCTTTTCTCATTTTTCCTTTCTTCTTTATGACTATAGTGTCTCATGGCCACCTAGTTATGTAAATACTAACTCCTTAGCTTAGAAATTCTCAAATAGGGATAATTCTGTCCCTCCCAATGGAGGTAGGATGCCTGGAAATGTCTAGAGACATTTTTGTTGGTCATAGCTGGGGAGTGGGGTGGTGGACAGAGTTATCTGCCCCAAATGTCAACACTCAGAGAGTTAGCAACATCCTCACAAAGGATAGAATCCTAACTTCATCCACTGTCCTGGGTTCTTCACCATCTCCACTCTCATCTTGTATCTAGACCAAGTTTAATTTCCACAATCTTTTGCCTTTCTGGTATTTGCACACTTTTTGCTTTCTGCTTTGAGAATTTCTTGACCTCCCAACTCCTTCAGTCTCCACTGTTTGAGTACGTGCATTTGTGTGTTCCTGCTTGTGTGTGTGTGTGCATACATGTGTGTAGGTATGTGTGTGTTTGCATGTGTGAATCATATTTGAATGTGACACATGTCAGAGGTTGACATTAGGGTCCTCTCTAGTTGTTTTCCACATTATATATTGTGGCCATGTCTCTCAATAAACCTGGAGGTTGCTGATCCTCTGTCTTTTGGTGCTGGATTTATAGGTAGGCTTTACAGCCATTGCTGTCTGGTGTTTATGTGGGTATTGGGGATATGACCTGTCCTTGTGCCATCTCCCTAGCCACAGGTACCACTGTTCTTCAGAGGAAGATTTTAGGGTACATTTTGAAGGATGTTGCATGACAGCTGAATATCACCATCTGGGGCTTGGGGATGTGACTTGGTTGGTAGAGTGCTTACCTAGCATATATGAATCCCTAGGCTAAATCCCCCAAGTCCCTCAGAACTACATAAACCAACTATGGTGGTGCACGTCATCCAGCACTCAGGAGGATCAGCACTCACAAGCTCATCCTTGGCTACATTATCAAGTTTGAGGCTAGCCTGGGCCACATGAGAATCTGTCTCAAAAACAAACAAACAAACAAACAAACAAACAAACAAACAAAACAAGTTTGATGGTTTCAAGTGCTCTCAGTGACTGGGCTTGATTTTGCTATACCCCAATTAATTTCTTCCCTCGATTCTCTTTTGGCCCCAGGAACATCTTCCTATTGCCCCAGACAGCAAGAGCTTTGGCATCTCTCAGAACCCAAGTCTATGGGGTAAATGAATAAGTGGTGGTCACATAATCCACAGTGTGAATGGGCACTAACCTGGCCATGCCTTTCTGGGCTGGGCAAGCATTTTACCTGTCACTACTTTCTCTGATGTTACATAATGCTGTATCAAACAATTGTGGCGTCACTTGGGACACTCCTCCCTGGTGAGGTACACCCAACAACTTACATACTCTCCCTCATGGTAAATCTGTTTCTCTTCTCCTTTCCAGATCCTTCTGTCCCCCTGGATCCCATATCAGTTTCTAATTCCTCATCTCAGATTATCTTAAAGTGGAAGCCCCCCTCTGACCCCAATGGCAACATCACACACTACCTGGTGTACTGGGAGAGGCAGGCAGAGGACAGCGAGCTGTTTGAGCTGGATTATTGTCTCAAAGGTGAGTGCAGGCCACTGGAATGGGGTTCACTGTACCTTGATTCTGTTATGGAGACACAGGTCTCTTTTCCTGTTTCCCAGAATGTATACATGCATGTGTAAATGTGTGCACACACATACATGTGCACACAAGCACACACTCCATTCTGTCTCACATAAGATACTTTATATGTGTGTGTATGTGTGTGCACATGCATGTACTGTGTATAGATGTGTATGGGTGTGTAGGCTTGTGTATACATATATATGTAGAGGTCAGAGAATAACTTGGGTATGTCCAAAAATGCTGTGTGTTTTGTTTTTAAATTTTTTTGCTTGGTTTTGAGACAGTCTCATGAAGACCAAGCTGGGCTTAAACTCACTATGGAGCTGAAGAAGATAATGGGTTTCTTGCACCTCCTGCTTCTACCTCCTAAGTGTGGGATTACAGCACTATACCACAACTCGTAGTTTATGCAGTTGCGGGATTCAAACCCAGGGCTGTATGGGTGTTGACACTCTACAACAGAGTTACACAGTCAACCCATTTTTTTTAAATTACAAGTATTTTTATTCATTTATTTATTTTCCTAGTCTCTGTGTATGGGCACACATATGCCATGACATGTCTATGGAGGTCAGAAGACAGCTTACAGGAGTCTGTTTTCTTGTCAGCCATGTGGGTCCCAGGGTCAGGCAAGGAGGCAAGCTCTTTTATCTGCTGAGCCATCCTACTACCCCCTACTTAAAAAAAAAATCATTTCTGTGCTTTGAAGCCAGTGCCTCATGCATACTAGGAGATACTCTACCTCTGAGCTACAGCCCAGCCCTCACCTTGTAGGTTTCTATTTTTATTTTTGTTTGACACAGGGTATCTTATAGCTCAGACTTACCCAGCAGACCAGTTTGGCTAGTGAGTGACCCTCAAGAATCCTCCTGTCTCCAACTCCCCATTGCTGGTATTACAAGTATATCTCACACAACCAGCTTTTCACATGGGTCCTGGGGATCCAAAACTCAGGTCCTCATGCTTGCCTGCACTTTAGTGCCTGAGCCATCTCCTCAGAGCACACACATACTGTTAGACATTGCACATGGATCCATATCTACCATCTCCACAGTGCACGTACACATCTTTTGACATTGCACATGGAACTTCACTCACCATCTCCACAGTGCACAAACACAGACACAGACACACAGACACACACACAGACACACACACAGACACACACACACACACACACACACACACAATTTATTAAAACAGAACAAAAAACTTACAACCCACCATCAAATCAGAGAAGGTGAAAATGTGCTGTTCTTTTAGTTGATGGATTCTGGATTCTGTCTTTGATTTGTTTTTGGTTAGCAATATCCTTAGCCTGTGACCTTGTAGAAGCAGGCCAAGGGGGCTGCTGGAGAGGTGTGGCTGAGGTCTGTCCTTGGATCCACCCCTGGCCTGGTATCTGGTTTTGGCTAAGTCACAGCAGCAAGTAGTCTGTCTCCTTTTGTAGAGAGAGGCAGAGGACAGATGACTCCTGGGAACAGTCCCAACTCTAAGATCATGTGCTATATGTATGCCTGTGACATCATTCCTGCCTGGGCCCGGGATCACCAGCTAGGTTTATCTCCTTGCATACTTTATATAGTTTGGGAGCAAGTCCAGTCCTGGGCTCAGCTCTGACTTGTTGGCTCTGAATTTGAGTATAGGAAACCACCAACTAGCCAAAGCTATACTTTTTGGTTTGTTTTGTTTAAAAAACCAGCAACTTAAAAAAGTTTGATTGTGCTGTTGTTTGTAAACAAAGTTTCACATGGCCCAGGTTGGCCTTAAACTCAAGATGTACCCCGAGGATGACCCTGATCATCCTGTCTCTGCCGATGGAGTGTTAGGGTGACACTCTCCACTGTGCCAGGGTTACTGCAGCCAACTTTCATTCTGTAGGTGGAAATTCGAGATTGCAGAGGCTGAGGATATAGCTTAGAAAGCTTCCTAGTATTCAGGAAGCCCTGGGCTCCATTCCCAGCACCATATAGACCCAGTGCAGGGGGTTCAGTCCTGCTACTGCAGCATTTGGAAGGTGGAAGCAGGAGGTTGGGCATTTAATGTTATCCCTACCCACATAGCAAGTTTGAGTCCTTTCTAAGGTATATGAGACCTTGTCTGAAAACAAAAACAAAATCACCTTACATCCATGAATAACCACAAGGGTGTTTTAAAAAAATGGTGATATGTGAATATTACAGAATTTATTTGCACTTGATTGTGTATAAATGCATACACATTTCTGGTCGTGTGCTTGGAGTCTGACTGAGACACATTTAAGGAGGTGAGTGCATATCTTCTTAAATGTTACACACAGTTCCACACTCTTCTGGAAGCATATGAAGGACTTTATTTGAGGTTGATAACAGGTGTCTTGCTCTGTGGATCCTTGTTTTTTGAGGTAGGACTTTTTTTTTTAAGCTCCCTAATTTGTCTAACCTGGCTGGCCAATGAGTTCCAGGGATCCTCCTGTCTCTACTTCCCAGTCCTGAGGACTAAGATGTGTGTTATTATGTTTGGTTTTCATGTGGGTTACCAGGGTTTGAACTCAGGTCCTCATGCTTGCATGCCAGTCACTTTACCTACTGGACCACTTCACCAGTCCACAGAGCTTGTTCTAAGGAGGCCTAATAATAGTTGAACTTATGTGGACAAAAGCAGAGTGTGGAGGCCACCTTTGGAGGAAATGGAATGCCAGTGTTGAATGAGGACAGAGCTTCGGTTTAGATGAGAGTTCTGGAAATGGGTAGGGGCAATGATGGTGCCACACTGTAAATAGACGCCACTAACTATATACCCACACATGATTTCAATGGTACCATTTTATGTTATGTTTATTTAATCATAATTTTGACAATACATATAATAAATAACCAGTAGTATCTTTCTATTTGTATCACAATTTGAGTCTATTTTTAATTGTGGTGAGTTTGGAGCTAAGGAAATGATACTGGGTAAAATGTCTGCTGTACAAACAGAATGACCTGAGTTTGGATCCCCAACGTCCATGTAGAGAAAAGCTGGTTTTGTCAGCATGCATTTGTAACCATCACACTGGGGAGGCAGAGACAGGCAGATCTCTGGAGCATGCTGGCCAGCTGGCCTAGCAACTTGTGAGGTCCAAGTTTAGTGAGAAACTCTTTCTCAATGACTGAGATGGAGGACTGGCAAGATCTATCAGTGGGTAAAGGCATTTGCTGCCAAACCTTACTGATTAACTTTAATCACTAAAACCCACATGGTAGAGAAAGTAGATTTCAGAAAGTTATCCTCTGACATCAACATGTGCACTATGACTTGTTTCCCTCCTTCATAAAATTAATTTAATAATAATATTAACAATAATAATAAACAAAGAAATGACTGTAGGAGACACTTGATGTCATTTAGTCAATTATACATAGATACAGGTAACACAAACATACACACAGAATGCACACAAACACACAGAGCAACTTTGGAGCTCCTGGTATTGTAACACTGTAATTTGACTCTTTGGGAAGGGGAGGAAGGAAGAGAGAGAGTCCAGGCCAGTCTAGGGTGGGGAGTGAGTTCATTGCCAACTGGAGAACATACTGAAGCCCTGTCTCAAAAAATGGGGTCTGGAGACATGAATTGTGATAGAGTGCTTGCTTAGAACCTCCAATGAGGAGACATGCCTGTGGCCTAAGAAATGATACCCAAGAATGACCTCTGGCCTAAATATGTGTGTGTGCATACACCACACACACACACACACACACACACACACACAACTTGAACTAGGATTTGTACATCTGTTCCACCTTACTGAGAAAGCACTGTGGTGCTGTGTGTGTGTGTATGGTGTATGTATATTGGAGTGCACTTTATGTCATGTGTATGTGTGTATGTTGTATGTGTGTGTGTGGTGTGTATATGTGTATGTTGGAATGTGCTTTGTGTTATGTGTGTGTGTGTGTTCTGCAGGAGACTTGAGCCCACATTCTGCTTCTCCCTTAGGGCTGAAGCTCCCTTCACGGACCTGGTCCCCACCTTTTGAGTCTGATGATTCTCAGAAGCACAATCAGAGTGAGTATGACGACTCGGCCAGTGAGTGCTGCTCATGCCCTAAGACTGACTCTCAGATCCTGAAGGAGCTGGAGGAGTCTTCATTCAGGAAGACCTTCGAGGATTACCTGCACAACGTGGTTTTTGTCCCCAGGTCAGAGCTTTGCACGGGCCAGCTCTCTTTCTGTCTGTTAGCTTGGTGCCATGACTTCTTAGGGAATGAACTCAGGAGACTGTGTAAGTGGGGAGGTGGCTGGAGCCTGAGCTCAATTGTGTGCTTATGGTTGGAGGGGGAAAACAGTCTTGTTTGTTGTTGGGAAGAGGGCCCACTTAGGAAAGTATTTGGCCTTTTTAGGACAAAGGGCACAAGGGCCTGAGTTTGGTGCCCAGAACCCACATAAAAAGCCAGGTGTGTGCTTATATTCCCATTACTGGGGAGGCAGACACAGTATTCCTGGGCCTTTCTGTTACCCAGACTGGTCTAACTAGTAACATCTGGGCCCATAAGGACAAGGTGGACAGCATCTGAGAAACCATAGCCAACTCTGTCCTCTGGCTTTACATTCATGTCTACCTGATCACACATGTGCACTTACACACATATGTTCACACGTAAGTACACATGTGACCCACAGGTGTATTTGTGTACACACACACACACACACGTGCACACACACAAATAATGCCTGTTGGTCACATGTGCACTTGTACATGGGTACAAACACACAAAAATATGTCTGTGAGTCACAGATGCACAAACACATGTGTATACACACACAGAAATACACCTATGGATATGTATACACATGTATGCACACACACAAATACACCAATAGATCACATGTTTCTGTACATATGTGTGCTCGTGTATATAAATATGCCTGTGGGTTGTGAGTTTCTTCTTTTTCCCGTGCCTGATTTGAACTGAAAACAAGTCGGCATGCCTGGGTTTAGTTCCCATCCCATGTATGTGTCTTACAGAATGTCAGAACTCTGGGCATCAGGGACCCTGGAAACTGTCTGTCTTGGCTCTCTACTCTTATATGTACTGGTTTGAACAAGTTACTGTACTGCTCTCTGCCCCAGTGTTCTTATCTGTACAATGGACATAGCACAGTTGACCTTTGGGGTCTCGAGTGGATTGGATCCAGGATACCCCACAGATTCTCAAGTCTCTTAAATAGATGTCTTAATCACATTCAATCACCTTCAGATAACTTATAACATCTTCAGACAATGATCATGTTATATAATATTTTTTACACCACATTGTGTAACATGAGCAACATGACAAGAAAAACCCTGTACATGTTCAGTATGACACAACTTTCTAGAGTCATTCTTTGACAATTTCATACACATACACAAAGGGTCTTTAGCATATCGACTCTCAGCTTCTCCCTTATACTCCCATCAACATGTCTGCCTCTTTCTTGTTGTTCTTGTCCTCCTCTTCTTCCTTCTTATGATTCATTGAACCAGTTAGCTCTACTTGCTGGAATGTCAAGTGGTTCTGGCTTGATCTCATGCAGGTTTTGTTCAGGTTGCCAGCACTATATTGAGTTCATAAGTGCAATGACCATGTCATGTCCTGAAGACAGCATTCCATAGCACGCTCCCATCCTCTGGTCCTTACGTGCGTTTGTTTCCTGAGCCACGGTAGTGGCGTTGATAGAAAATTTCCATTTAGGACTGGACACCCAACAGTCACTCATTCTCAGCACTTTGATCAGCTATGACTCTCTGCCCAGTATAAAAAGAAATTTCTCTGACCAGGGTTGAGAAGAGCAGTAATCTACATGCATAAACATAAACACGTCAAGGGCAGTTTGACAACACGTTTGTTTAGCAAAACAATTGTAGGCTCTCCATTAGTGCATGTAACTTCCTGAACTGGGCTTTTGAACAGGGTCACACATGAATTCTCTCCCATGGAGCAGGCCTCCTGTCCCTGAGGGCAGTTGTTACCTCTTATAATGGTCATGCTACCGTTTCATCAGTGGCCTATCTTGCCTGACAGGTCTACAGATAATTTTGATCCATAGTTGGTTGAACGCAAGAATGCAGATCTCCTGGATCCCACAGGCGTACTGTGTAATTGTTCTTTGTGTTCTAAGGTTGTAAGCCTGAAAGACTTACTCAGGGCTTCTCAACAGTGGTGTTTTGTGCTTGGATTCAAGTTACTCCTCTGAGGTGGGACCCATCCTGGTACTCGTAGGATGCTGACCTTCTTGGTCCCCAACTGCTCAATTCTAGTAGTGCCTCTTCTCAGACATGACTTCCAGAATCTCCCAGGTGTTTCCAAGAACATGAGATTTGAATATGCCTGCTACTAAGGGATTTTATATTTTTTCCATCTTTGTCTCCTTCCCTCAAGTTCTTCATTAGATTTCTTGTCTGCCCACCCACCTCCTAAATCAGATGCAAATTTTCATTTTCTGAGCACATCAAAACCCTAGAAAGTGCCAGGCAGTGGTGGTGCACACCTTTAATCCCAGCACTTGGGAGGCAGGGGCAGGCGGATTTCTGGGTTCGAGGCCAGCCTGGTCAACAGAATGAGTTCCAGGACAGCCAGGGCTATACAGAGAACCCTGTCTCGAAAAAACAAACAAACAAACAAACAAACAAACAAAACCAAGACAAAACAAAAAACCCGAAAAGAATCCTACAAAGTCTCTGTTTGTACTAAACAAAGTTTTCCCTCGCGCTCGCGACACACACACACACACACACACACACACACACACTCTAAACAGTAGAGACTTACATGATAAATGGCTGAGTATTTTATGACTAGGTGTAGTCGTATTTGACATCTATGGTAATAGCATCATGTGAAGTAGTTTTCTCTCACTTTTCCTTTCTTTCTCCGGATTCCCTTCAATTTCAGAAAAGGTGTAGTTCTTTTCTTCTGATCAATGATGGGTAGGACTTGTATTAGTCTCCTTTCTGTTACTACAATGAATTACCTAAGAGTTGTTGCATTATGAAAAAAAAGATTGATGTAGCTTACAGTTTTGGATCTGTGCAGCTTTAGTGATGATATATCAAGGGAGATGATATCAAAGTAGGAGAGGTATTATATTGTGAGACAGGAAGCTGTGTTGACTGGGGAGGAGCCAGTAGTGAGCTTCTGCTAGGCCCTGCCTCTTAAAGGGCCTATTGCCTCTTATTACCACTCCAAGGACCAAATCTCCAGTAGATGAAACTTGGGGGAAAACAAAGTCAACCTACATCCCAGACACAGCAGTATTTTTTTATTTTATTTTTTTGGAGGGAACACCCTCAAGGGTGTCAGAGTCAAATGGGTCCTAAGTTGAAATTCTGTCTTTCCTCAAAGTGATGAATTTTGTTTTCACAGAAAAACCTCTTCAGGCAATGGTGCCGAGGACAGTAGGTATGACTCAGCTGTGCGACATCTATGTGGCCCCTGTGGCCATTTAATCAGTGGGAGGGGGGTTGCTAAGTCCAAAATATTAGGGATTTATGGGGCTTTTTATTTATTTTTTTTGCATGTGATAAACACATCTCTTGAGACTGGATGCTTCATAAATTCTCCAATTAAACACCTTCACTGGGAAATGGAATCTGGGCATGAATGTGGGGGAAATTTTTGACTAACACACTCTTCCTACAATATGTGATCAAGGGCACACAGTTCCTAGGTCCTTCCTCAGTGGGTCATTTCCCCTCCATGCATCTGCTCACGAAATATCTGTGTACAAGTAACTGGGTGTGAACACAGACCCATGCCTGAGGCTTGATGATCTAGCTTCAGGGGGTAGGGAATCCTACTTGTTATTAAACCCAATCTCATCATTCTTAATGACCATTTCTCTGGGTCTTTAGACAAAGCAATATGACAAGAAAATGTGGCAGATCAAAGGAATACAGTGTTGCCAAATTTCTGCAGGAGACTGAGGGACCATATCTCTTCAGTCTTAGGAAGGCCACCAAGGGAGGCAATGCAGAAGCAGACAGAGAGATGAAACGCTATTACATTATTAGCTCATATTGGAACAAGAAACTAGACAAACGAGACAGGTAGGGGCTGCTTTGAAGGATAATCCACTGATCCAATCAGTACTACCCATTTGTAGCCATTCATTGCTATATGTGCAACCTATCTCTGGTCACAACTTCACAGGAAAGTGACTCTCCTTCCCAAGCAGGCATTAGCTGCCAATAGCTCCTCAGAGAGGGATTGCCCTCCTTCTCCTATGTTGGAATTTTTACTTGGCTTGATTTTGTTCAGGTCTGTTTGTGAGCTCAGTAGCCATGTTATGTCAGAGGAGAGTATTTCCTACCCTTTGACTCTCATGGGTTTTTCACAGCAGACACTTGGGGGTGGGGTTGATATAATATCCCATCTACTGCTGAGCACTCCCAGTCACTTACTCTCAGCAGCCTGAACTGCAATGAGTCTCTGCATCCATTAGGACTCACTGCAATGAGAAGCTTCTCTGATCAAGGCTGAGAGCAGCACAGATCTAGGGATAGAAACACAAACACATAGAAGGCTGTTTGACAACATGACTATTCAGAAAAGCAGCATCACCTGTGCCCTATGGCTTTTCTAGCTGAGGGTTTGACCATGTTCACAGTACCAGGCAATTCCTAATGTGTCCATGTCTGTCTGTCTGTCTGTCCGTCTATCTATCTATCTATCTATCTATCTATCTATCATCTATTAATCTAATTTATAATTTATCTATCTATGTATCATCTATTAATCTAATCTAATCTATCATCCTATCTAATCTATAATCTATATCTATTAATGTAATCTATCATCTATCTAATCTATAATCTATCTATAGTAATAGATTAATGTAATCTATAATCTATCGTGTCTGTCTTATCTCTTTCTCTCTCTCTTTCATTAGTCATCTATCTATCTATCTATCTATCTATCTATCTATCTATCTATCTATCTATCTATCATCTATATCTCTACCTATTGCCAGGCCTAATCTGACCTCTAGTGGCCAACTGAAATAAAATCTGTTGTCATTGAAGGTCTAGAGTTTTTTGGCCTTCATTCTAAGCTGGATTTCTCATCTTATCCTAAGTTGATATTTGGGGCTAGATTACTCAGTGATGAGAGGAACATTCTGTGTACGGTAGCATGCTGAACTCTGCTCACTCCATAGCAGGGACATCACAGCCTTCCAAAGAAGTGATGGAGGCATCCTCTTGTTAACACTACTGGTTTAATATGAAATTGTTGGATAATGAAGTCATGTTTATGAAGGAAGTTGAGAGAGTTTCATTGATACTCTTTCTTAGGAGTCATTCATTAACACAGTAGTTTTTAAATTTAATATCGTGTTTAGGGATTTACTTATTTTTATTTTAAAGTGTTTGGATTCTGTGCTCATATGTATGTCTATGTACAATGTACATGTCTGGTGCCAGCAGATGCCAGAAGAAGCACTGGATTCTCTGGGACTGGAGTTATGAAGAGTTGTGATGCCAGGTAGTTGCTGGAAACTAAACTATCTCTACAAGAGCAGACAGTGCTTCTAACCACCGAGCCATTTCTCCTTATATTATTTTGATAGAAGCTCTTGAGATGCAGTCATACCTTAGAGATCTTATGGCTAAAGCAGTCAAGCCAATGTAGTATGTAAGTAAGTCACACAAAAGCATTGGTTTGGTTATGCTGGGGCTGGAGAGATGTCTCAGTGACTAAAAGAACGTAATGCCCATGTAGAGGATTGGGATTCAGTTCCTAGTACTTGCTTCATGACCACCCGTAAATTAAGATTCAAGGAATCTTCCGCCTTCTTTTGGGCTCTGTGGGCACTGTACACATATGCAGGCCCTGAAGTCAAAATAAAATAAATTTTTAAAAAGTTATATTCACATTGTACTGCAGTTAGTGTGTAATTACAGATATCTTTTAAATAAATCTTAATCTATTAGATTTATTTAAAATACTTTATTGAGCTGAGAGTTTTAGTGCATTGCTTGGGTAGCATGTGACAGGCTTTGAGCGCCTTATCAATGAAGTAAAATAAAAAGTAAAAACCGAGTTCAATATCTGATGCTGCAATTAAGTAAGTAATAGATTCAGAGCCCTGCCCTGCAGACATGAGGTGAAATGAGAGTAGAGGAGTGGCTGAGCCCACAGCTCTGCAGAAACAAAACAAAACTGTGAATGCAAGAGAGTACAGAAACAAAACAAAACAATGAATGCAAGAGAGTAAGCGTTTGGAATCCAGCACTGCAAAATTAAAATACTTTAAAATAAGATAGAACTCACTATCCAACACTGCAAAAGTCAAGTTTAGTTTTCAACACTACATAAATAAAATAAAAACTTTTCCTTTTTGCTAGAAAATGCCAACATGCAGCTTGTAGGCTTGCACAAAGCAAAGTTACTGCAGATCTTCAATTTTAAAAATGTAAGGGATCAGAGATAGTTTAAGAGTACTAGCTGCAAGTGAAAAATACATATAAATAATAATCATAACAATAAACATTCAAAATAAAATAAAAACTTCAATAAAACAAACTCTCTGCCCGTGGCATGCATGATGAGTCCACATAGTCTTCAGATGCTCAGATATGAATTCTTCAGTGTTAGTTGTGAGGTTTGAGTATCCTTCTTATTTTTATCAGATTCATTTTTGGCTGTACAGAAATTATCTCAATCCCACTAAAATGGATCCAACTGAGACTTACTAAGCTGTTTTCTTTTTCAGTTAAGAAGGCCATTGTACAAAAATGAGGGCTAAAAGGATAATAGCCACAGGCTTTAATTTGTGGCTTTATATCCAAATATCTTAAATAAGAGGCTGAGGTAGAAGGATTGCTGGGAGTTCAAGGCTGGCACAGGCTACATTGTGATTTGCTGCAAAACCTGGGCTACAGAGTGAGACTGTTTCCAAACAGCAAACAGAGAAAAAGAAGCAACCAAAACCAAATGTCTGAATGACTCTAGATCCATAGTTTTAATCTCTCAGGAACAATGTAAGGTTTGCAACCAGGAAGGAGACTGGGAAGTCATGAGAAAGTATGATGAGGACAGGAAGTGATTTTTTTCTGGAGAATTACACAGAACCCAGGAGGCAAACAGAGCTTCCTGAAGCACTGTAAAGAGCTACAAGGTGTGCAGTCTAGGGATACTATGATTTTGTTTATATATTTGCATTTATTCTTTGAGAATTTCATTCTTTTGCATGATGTACTTTGATTATATCACCTCCTACAACCCTTCAACACCTCCAGACTCATCCCACCACATCTGCTCCCCAAATCTCTTCTTTTATTAACCCATTTACATAATCCACTGAGTTGTCCAAATAGAAAAGTCCATCTGCCCACGAGTGTGGGGATATCGGCAGGGGTGTGGATGCCAGGAGCCACACCCTCAAAAAGAAAGGTAACTCTTTCCCCTGTTGGTAGCTCCTCAGCTAAGCTCTGTGCCCTTCCTCTGTTCATGCTGTGTTTGACCAGCTTGATCCTGTACAGGTCAGGTCTAGGCAGCAGTAGCTGCTGTGAGTTTATGAGTGCCGCAGCCATGTCATGTCTGGAGGCTGGCTATTCACAGTACTTCTCCCCACCTTTCAGGCCTTACACTCCCCACCTCCTCTCCCATGATGTTCCCTGGGCCTTTGTGGGAGGAGTATGATTTAGTTGTCCCATTGAGAGCTGAGAACTCCACAGTCTGGTTCCATATTTTTAATCTTTCAGGTTATATAATTTGGAAAAAACAAACACCAACTTTTAACCCTCAGCTTAGGTTATGCTAAGGTTATTCCAGAGATTATAAGTTAATATTATATTCAGTTTGTCAGACATATGAAGTTTCTGAAGCTTCGGAGTCCTTTCAGGTTGACAATAGTTTCTTCTGGCGAATCTACTTTGGGAAATAGTAAGATATAGAATAATCAAAACTATTTGTGGTGAGAAAAAACTAGGAATTTTTTTTCCCTTTTTTGATCAAACCTCAGGTCTCAGGCAAGGTAAACATGTATGTACTGTATTATTGAGCTGTACCCAAGGGATATTCTTATTTGAAAAGTAGGAAAATGATTAACTGAAAAATAGATCATGCTTTAACTGATATGAGCCCCCTGATAGGTATGCAGTCTTAGGTTGTCAGCCCTAGACACATGTACATTATATATATATATATATATATAGTGTTTGTATCAATAATAATTAAGGAAGGAAAGGTATTGAGAGGGAGTAGGTGACAAGGGAGGAGTTGGTGGAAATGATATAAATTACAATACTCATATGAAGAAAATAAGTTTTCATTTTCAGGAGCACACCATTTGCAGTCAAGAGGAGAAAATCCTAATGTTAACTGAGGATAATCCAAACAAAACCAAACCAGAGATCTTGTTCTTCTTAAGACTTTTAAAAAGAGTTTATATTTTTCTTTCTGCCTATCTGTGTGAGCATGTGCCATGTGTGTAGGTGCCTACAGAAGCCAGAAGAAGGTGTTGGATCCTGTGGAGCGTTTGTGAGTAGCCTAATATGGGTGCTGGAAAACTACCTCAGGTCCTCTGGATGTTCAGGAAGCTCTTTTAAGTGCATGCTTTAAGAGAAGTACTCAGTGACTGTTTCCCACCTAACAAGTACAGCATGCAGCTGGCTGGATCATCATCACAGTCCCACATTTTATAAGCAAAAGGAATTGTGCCGAGGGAGCCGTGGAGTGGACCGTGGGAGTTAGGAAGACTACATTTCACTACATCCTTTCTCTTTTCAGTTCTTTATGTGTCATCTCTCCGTGTTTATTTGTTATGTACCTTTTAGGGGCAGGGGCCATCTGCCAACTGGACAGGTATTTCTTTTTCTTGCTATAACCCCAGTGGTAAGATTTTATTACATAGAATAGGTGCTTTGTCTCTCAAGTTCCACAGTGCCCTCTATGCACAATGCATGTTTGAATGACAATGTGGGGTCTGGGATAATGACTCACTTAGTGAAATGTGCGTCCTCATGCTTATGAGGAGCTAAGTAAAAAAAAAAACTCTGGAGACTGGGGAAGTTGCTCAGTGATTAAAAATGCTCACTGCACTTGCAGAGGACCTGAATTCAATTTCCAGCATCCACAATCTGCCCGCAACTCTAGCTCCAAGGGATCTGGTGCCCTCTTCTGGACTCTGAGGGTATTTGCACTCACATACATATACACATGCACATATACAAATTCTTAAAAGTAAGACAGATCTTTTTAAAGAAAAGGCCCAACATGGTGACTCGTGTTTGTAATTGGAGTGCTGGGGAAGTGAAGCTAGGTGGTTCCCTGGGTTTAGATGACAGGTCAGTCAGCCTATTCAATGAGTTGTAGGCCAATGAGAGGCACTATGTTAAGGAACAAAGATGGACAGCCCTTGAGGAACAACACCCCAGGTTGTCCTTTGGAATATGCACATATCAATATAAACACATGCATCTGTAATGCATGCACACGTGCACACACCATCCTCACACAGATTGATTCTGTGTGACTATGGATTGTACCCTTCTGCCGAGCTCCAGATAGCTATACTTTTGTGTGCTTTCCAAATCTTATTAACTCCGTTCCTAATCACCCTTGCTTCAGAAAATCGGAATCCTTTAATTAAGCATAGTGAGAGGATTTGGGGTAGCCTTGTAGCCAAGAACACCCAGAGAATGGGTGTGTCATCATTGTCAATATCTCTGAGAAGGGCATCTGTGTGGAAATCAATTTGTGTCCCCTGTACCTCTCCTCCACCCTGTCTCTTTCTCTTTAATTAATTAAGCATTGCTTTCTCCAGTGTCATTTTATTTAAAGATGGTGATGTTATGACCCCCACACATGCTTTCTTCTTACAGGCCATCCCGAAAGCGAAGATCCCTTGAAGAGGTGGGGAATGTGACAGCCACCACGCTCACACTTCCAGAGTTCCCCAACACCTCCTCCACCATTGTGCCCACAAGCCAGGAGGAGCACAGGCCATATGAGAAAGTGGTGAACAAGGAGTCACTTGTCATTTCTGGCCTGAGACACTTCACTGGGTACCGCATTGAGCTGCAGGCATGCAATCAAGATTCCCCAGATGAGAGGTGCAGTGTGGCTGCCTACGTCAGTGCCCGGACCATGCCTGAAGGTGGGCTTGTGCTTTACAAGGTTGGAGAGGCAACTGGCCACAGACTAGCTGTCTCCCTACTACACAGTGAAGATGTGTTCTTAAACATGTTCTCATTTATTGTTTTTGTTTTAAAATGGGTATGCTTTGTTACCAATGTTGGCATTGAACTCCTAGGTTTAAGGAGTCCTCATGCCTACTCAAGTATCTCCTAATGTCTTAGTTTCTGTTCTTATTATTGTGATAAAAATCCTCTAAATAATCAATTTAAAGGAGGAAGGGTTTATTTTAGCTCACTGTTCAAGATACATTTCACTGTGACTGGGAAGTCAGTGTAGAAGGAGCTTGAAGTAGGTGATACCATCACATCTACAGTCAGAAGGAAAGAACAGCAAATTCATTCAGCCCCCTTTCTCCATTTGTACAGTCTACGATCCTGTATAGGGAATGGTGCTACCTAAAGTGGGCCTTCCCAACCTATTTAGCATAATTAAGAATATCCCCCACAGGCAAGCTCAGGTTCCCATCTCACTTGATTCTAGATCCTGTCTGATTAGAAATTAACATGAACCATTACACACCATATCCTAATAATTTCTCTGTATGTGTTCATGTATGTGCCTGTTTATGTTGAAGCCAAAAATTAACCTTGGGCACCTTTTTTGAGGTTCCATTTACTTTTGGTTTTTTGAGGCAAGATCTCTCAAGGGCTGAGTACTTGATTAGGTCTGACTAGCTGGGCAGTGAATTTGAGGGATCTGCTTGTCTCTGTCTTTTCTACATTGAGATTCTTAGAACACTATGTTTCAGCTCTTTTGTGTGGATTCTAAGGATTGAACTCAGGTTTTATTGACTGAGGTATCTTCTTACTCCATGAGTTTTACATTTTCTGTGGAAGAAAATTACATAGCCAGCTTTAACCAGGTCTTTTTAGATGTTGGTGGCTGCAATAGAATTTGATTCAAGAGTTATATTTGACCCTTTACTTGCTTTTTATAGCTAAGGCAGATGACATCGTTGGCCCTGTGACCCATGAAATCTTTGAGAACAATGTTGTACACTTAATGTGGCAAGAGCCAAAGGAACCTAATGGTCTGATTGTGTTATATGAAGTGAGCTATCGCCGATATGGTGATGAGGTAAGGATTCCAGGTCTTGATGTTATATGGTGCGATTCTGGGGGAGATGTGAACAAATGTCTACTCACTCCAAGTAGAGACCAAATGACAGACCAAACTAAGAATATTACCAAAGTCTAAGTGGTGATGAGCCAATGACTTTTTATTGGTGGTTACTTATGTATAGACGTGGGCTTACTTATAGGCACAGAGATGACTCAAGTGGCTGGTACATCACCAAAAGCCTATCTCTCAACATGAAAGCTGGAACATGAAAGCTGGAACCCTGGAGCTCTCTGAAGGACGTTGCAGGCAGCTTTCCCAGTCAGAGTCTCCTCAGTAGTCCTTCTGCCTGTTTAATCTTAGGGAAGACAAGGCCCTGTGAATCCCAGAAGTTTCAGGGACTTCCTGAGACTTGTGAGTGGTTGACTTCCTGAGCCTTACAGTGTCTCCCTTTAGAACTTTCTGAGTCTTAAGAAATTTCCTTCCAGCTTGGAATGCTTTAATTTGTTGAAAGTTGGTACACAATACTGGGCAGGAACTTTCCAAGTTTCTCAAGTTATCCAAAGCGTCCCTCATCAGATGCTATGTTATTAGAGTTCAAATCTTTGATGCAGTCTTCCCAGGGAGATAAATAGTAATGCCAGTTTAGAATACTTTATTTCTTTTATCACTTACATTTTTTAAAAATTAAATTTATTTATTGTATGTGGAGGGGTAGGGGCGTGTGTGGCCATGCCAGAGCCTGCTTGAGGAAATCAGAGGACAAATTTTGAGAGTCAGCTTGTTCCTTCTACTGTGGGTTCTGTGAATTGAACTCAGGTCATTGGGCTTTGCTGCACGTGCTTTACTCATTTAACCATCTTTCCTATGTGGTCTTTCATCATATCTGTGGCAGGATTTTCAGCTGTGTCCTTCAAGCTGGGTGGTAGGCTGCTTGCCTTTCTGTCCTTTCTCACAGGACAAGACTCATTCTACTTTAGAGAGAAATTCCCCCACTCTGGGAATGCATCACTTAAATCTTTCTTCTGTGCCTCCTTTCTACACCAGCAGCTGTGGGGGTTTATGAGAGGTGCAGATATAGTAAGCATCCAGGAGAAAATCTGATGTTGTAGGTAAGCTACCAGAGGGAACACTGTGAGCTGACACTCAGTGACATTACAGCTGCTTCTAAGCTGCCAGAGAGCCTCCTGAGAGCTGAACACTCACCTTTCACCAGGGTGCTACAGGTCTGGAACAGGTACTCATGTTTGTGCAGTTTACTAATTCAGGATGGCAACACGAGCTTTATGTAAACATAATTGTGAGCCAATAAAACTTTATAACAACAGATGGTGGGCTGAGTTTGACTATGTGACAGAATTTGCCCTTAATATAGTAAAACCAACTTCACAAAACTTCTAAAGTTCTATAAAAGTATAATAAATCATCAAAAGTTGACAGGATTCCTCTGAGGACTCTTTCTTCCTTTTTGGCACCCAAAAGTTGCACTTTAACAGTGACTCAGAACATAGTCAGCACCCATGGCCTACAGGACAAATCTGCAGTCTGTTTTTCCTTCCTTCCTTCCTTCCTTCCTTCCTTCCTTCCTTCCTTCCTTCCTTCCTTCCTTCCTTCCTTCCTCCCTCCCTCCCTCCCTCCCTCCCTCCCTCCCTCCCTCCCTCCCTCCCTCCCTCCCTTCCTCCCTCCCTCCCTTCCTTAGACTAATTTTTATTTGTGTATAAAAATTACTCATGTAAGTAGTGTGAATATGTGCTACTTTTGTACAGGTTTCTGGATCTCCTGGATCTGGACTTACAGGTAGTTGTAAGCCTTTCAGTATGGGCAATGAAACCAAACCTGGGTCTCTCCAGCTTCAGCTTCTTTACTTTTGATCAAGTTTCCCTGCTCATTTCTCTCTCTCTCTCTCTCTCTCTCTGTATGTGTGTGCGTTTTGTGTAAGTATGTATATGATGTGTGCTCATTGTGTGGTGTATATGTCTCTTGTGTGTGATGTGTCTATGACTCTGTGTGCATATTTGTGCATGTGGTACATATGTATGTTTCTATGTGATGTGTGTCTCTATGTGTATGTCTACATTGTATGTCCATGGAGAGCAGTTATGCTCCAGAATTTTCTTTTGCATTCCTTTCTTGGTCTACCCTTGGAGGTATCTATGGTAATTATCTAGCCTTAGAGACAGGGCTCCCCTTGAGCCCTCATCTATCCTGCTTCTGAAGTTGCTTATCTGTCCCTTTTCTGCCTGATGACTCATTCCATTCGGAAGAACCTTAGAACTGAGTTAGCCACCCACCTCTTGCTACCTGGATCAGCTCATTTGTTTCTCCTTATTAATGTCACATGATGAGCACAGGACTTCTTATATTTTCTTTATCTTCCATACCCTGCATCTCTTAAATCTTTGCCAGCCCAGTTCTCTGCATGAGAGGCAAGTGATAGAACTGTTTTTGGAATTTTGGGTCTAGTGAATACAGGCTTGACTAAGTTATTTCCCAGGCAACATGGCTTTCTTCCTAATGATCTCTGGCCTTATCTTTGGCTGCATGCTTATCAGAGGTGTGTTCCCTCATTTATTTATGTCCTATCCTAATAAATCTTTGGAGGAATGCCAACGCTTCTTCTTTTCCCCCTCCTCCTTCTTTTTGAGACAATGGCTGGCCTCCAACTTCTCAAGTACTCAACATAAGTGAAGATGACCTTGAGCTTCTGCACTTCTTTTTTTTTTTCTTTTCCTTTTCAAATTTTTTATTAGATATTTTCTTTTTTTTCTTTTTTTAAAATTTTTAATATTTTTTTATTACGTATTTTCCTAAATGACATTTCCAATGCTTTCCCAAAAGTCCCCCATACTCCCCCCACTTCCCTACCCACCCATTCCCATTCTTTTGGCCCTGGCATTCCCCTGTATTGGGGCATATAAAGTTTGCAAGTCCAATGGGCCTCTCCTTCCAGTGATGGCTGACTAGGCCATCTTTCGATACATATGCAGCTAGAGACAAGAGCTCTGGGGTACTGGTTAGTTCATCATGTTGTTCCCCCTATAGGGCTGCAGATCCCTTTAACTCCTTGGGTACTTTCTCTAGCTTCTCCATTGGGAGCCCTGTGATCCATCCAATAGCTGACTGTGAGCATCCACTTCTGTGTTTGCTAGGCCCCGGCATAGTCTCACAAGAGACAGCTATATCTGGGTCCTTTCAGCAAAATCTTGCTAGTGTATGCAATGGTGTCAGCGTTTGGAAGCTGATTATGGGATGGATGCCTGGATATGGCCGTCTCTAGATGGTCCATCCTTTCATCACAGCTCCAAACTTTGTCTCTGTAACTCCTTCCATGGGTGTTTTGTTCCCAATTCTAAGAAGGGGCATAGTGTCCACACTTTGGTCTTCATTCTTTTTGAGTTTCATGCGTTTATCAAATTGTATCTTATATCTTGGGTATCCTAAGTTTTGGGCTAATATCCACTTATCAGTGAATACATATTGTGTGAGTTCCTTTGTGATTGTGTTACCTCACTCAAGATGATGCCCTCCAGGTCCATCCATTTGGCTAGGAATTTCATAAATTCATTCTTTTTAATAACTGAGTAGTACTCCATTGTGTAAATGTACCATAATTTCTGTATCCATTCCTCTGTTGAGGGGCATCTGGGTTCTTTCCAGCTTCTGGCTATTATAAATAAGGCTGGTATGAACATAGTAGAGCATGTGTCCTTCTTACCTGTTGGGACATCTTCTGGATATATGCCCAGGAGAGGTATTGCTGGATCCTCTGGTAGTACTATGTCCAATTTTCTGAGGAACCGCCAGACTGATTTCCAGAGTGGTTGTACAAGCTTGCAATCCCACCAACAATGGAGGAGTGTTCCTCTTTCTCCACATCCTCGCCAGCATCTGCTGTCACCTGAATTTTTGATCTTAGCCATTCTGACTGGTGTGAGGTGGAATCTCAGGGTTGTTTTGATTTGCATTTCCCTGATGATTAAGGATGTTGAACATTTTTTCAGGTGCTTCTCTGCCATTCGGTATTCCTCAGGTGAGAATTCTATGTTCAGTTCTGAACCCCATTTTTTAATGGGGTTATTTGATTTTCTGGAGTCCACCTTCTTGAGTTCTTTATATATATTGGATATTAGTCCCTTATCTGATTTAGGATAGGTAAAGATCCTTTCCCGATCTTCTGTTGGTGTTTTTTTTTTTTTTTTTTTTTTTTTTGTCTTATTGATGGTGTCTTTTGCCTTGCAGAAGCTTTGCAGTTTCATGAGGTCCCACTTGTCAATT
The DNA here is from genome assembly GCF_978045245.1 of Mus caroli. Lineage (NCBI taxonomy): Eukaryota > Metazoa > Chordata > Mammalia > Rodentia > Muridae > Mus > Mus caroli. The sequence goes on from NW_028227265.1 coordinate 126,350,191, forward strand.
CTCGATCTTACAGCACAAGCCATTGCTGTTCTATTCAAGAATTTTTCCCCTGTGCCCATATCTTCAAGGCTTTTCCCCACTTTCTCCTCTATAAGTTTCAGTGTCTCTGGTTTTATGTGAAGTTCCTTGATCCACTTAGACTTGGCCTTAGTACAAGGAGATAGGAATGGATCGATTCGCATTCTTCTACATGATAACAACCAGTTGTGCCAGCACCATTTGTTGAAAATGCTGTCTTTCTTCCACTGGATGGTTTTAGCTCCCTTGTCGAAGATCAAGTGATCATAGGTGTGTGGGTTCATTTCTGGGTCTTCAATTCTATTCCATTTGTCTTCTTGTCTGTCACTATACCAGTACCACGCAGTTTTTTTTTATCACAATTGCTCTGTAGTAAAGCTTTAGGTTGGCATGGTGATTCCACCAGAGGTTCTTTTATCCTTGAGAAGAGTTTTTGCTATCCTAGGTTTTTTGTTATTCCAGATGAATTTGCAGATTGCGCTTTCTAATTCCTTGAAGAATTGATTTGGAATTTTGATGGGGATTGCATTGAATCTGTAGATTGCTTTTGGCAAGATAGCCATTTTTACAATGTTGATCCTGCCAATCCATGAGCATGGGAGATCTTTCCATCTTCTGAGATCTTCTATAATTTCTTTCTTCAGAGACTTGAAGTTTTTATTATACAGATCTTTCACTTCCTTAGTTAGAGTCACGCCAAGATATTTTATATTATTTGTGACTATTGAGAAGGGTGTTGTTTCTCTAATTTCTTTTTTAGCCTGTTTATTCTTTGTGTAGAGAAAGGCCATTGATTTGTTTGAGTTAATTTTATATCCAGCTACTTCACCGAAGTTGTTTATAAGGTTTAGGAGTTCTCTGGTGGAATTTTTAGGGTCACTTATATATACTATCATATCATCTGCAAAAAGTGATATTTTAACTTCATCTTTTCCAATTTGTATCTCTTTGATCTCCTTTTGTTGTCGAATTGCTCTGGCTAGGACTTCAAGTACAGTGTTGAATAGGTATGGAGAAAGTGGGCAGCCTTGTCTAGTAAATGATTTTAGTGGGATTGCTTCAAGCTTCTCACCATTTACTTTGATGTTGGCTACTGGTTTGCTGTAGATTGCTTTTATCATGTTTAGGTATGGGCCTTTTTGCATCAATATTCATAAGGGATATTGGTCTGAAATTTTCTATCTTTGTTGGGTCTTTTTGTGGTTTAGGTATCAGAGTAATTGTGGCTTCATAGAATGAGTTGGGTAGAGTACCTTCTGTTTCTATTTTGTGGAATAGTTCGTGAAGAACTGGGATTAGATCTTCTTTGAAGGTCTGATAGAACTCTGCACTAAACCCATCTGGTCCTGGGCTTTTTTTGGTTGGGAAACTAAATGACTGCTTCTATTTCTTTGGGGGATATAGGGCTGTTTAGATCATTAGCCTGATCTTGATTCAATTTGGTACCTGGTATCTGTCTAGAAACATCTCCATTTCATCCAGGTTTTCCAGTTTTGTTGAGTATAGCCTTTTGTAGAAGGATCTGATGGTGTTTTGGATGTCTTCAGGATCTGTTGTTATGTCTCCTTTTTCATTTCTGATTTTGTTAATTAGAATGCTTTCCCTGTGCCCTCTAGTGAGTCTGGCTAAGGGTTTATCTATCTTGTTGATTTTCTCAAAGAACCAGCTCCTTGATTGGTTGATTCTTTGAATAGTTCTTCTTGTTTCCACTTGGTTGATTTCGCCCCTGAGTTTGATTATTTCCTGCCATCTACTCCTCTTGGGTGAATTTGCTTCCTTTTGTTCTAGTGCTTTTAGGTGTGTTGTCAAGCTGCTAATGTGTGCTCTTTCTAGTTTCTTTTTGGAGGCACTCAGAGCTATGAGTTTTCCTCTTAGAAATGCTTTCATTGCGTCCCATAAGTTTGGGTATGTTGTGGCTTCATTTTCATTAAACTCTAAAAAGTCCTCAATTTCTTTCTTTATTTTTTCCTTGACCAAGGTATCATTGAGAAGAGTGTTGTTCAGTTTCCTCGTGAATGTTGGCTTTCTATTATTTATTTTGTTATTGATGATCAGCCTTAGTCCATGGTGATCTGATAGGATGCATGGGACAATTTCAATATTTTTGTATCTGTTGAGGCCTGTTTTGTGACCAATTATGTGGTCAATTTTGGAGAAGGTACTATGAGGTGCTGAGAAGAAGGTATATCCTTTTGTTTTAGGATAGAATGTTCTGTAGATATCTGCCAGATCCATTTGATTCATAACTTCTGTTAGTTTCACTGTGTCCCTGTTTAGTTTCTGTTTCCATGATCTGTCTATTGGTGAAAGTGTTGTGTTGAAGTCTCCCACTATTATTGTGTGAGGTGCAATGTGTGCTTTGAGCTTTACTAAAGTTTCTTTAATGAATGTGGCTGCCTTTGTATTTGGAGCATAAATATTCAGAATTGATAGTTCCTCTTGGAGGATTTTACCTTTGATGAGTATGAAGTGTCCCTCCCTGTCTTTTTTGATGACTTTGGGTTGGAAGTCAATCTTATCAGATATTAGAATGGCTACTCCAGCTTGTTTCTTCATACCATTTGCTTGGAAAATTGTTTTCCAGCCTTTCATTCTGAGTTAGTTCTATCTTTTTCTCTGAGATGAGTTTCCTGTAAGCAGCAAAATGTTGGGTCTTGTTTGTGTAGCCAGTTTGTTAGTCTATGTCTTTTTATTGGGGAGTTGAGTCCATTGATATTAAGAGATATTAAGGAAAAGTAATTGTTGCTTCCTGTTATTTTTGTTGTTAAAGTGGGCATTCTGTTCTTGTGGCTGTCCTCTTTTGGGTTTGTTGAGGGATTACCTTCTTGTTGTTTCTAGGGCGTGGTTCCTGTCCTTGTATTGGGTTTTTTCTGTTATTATCCTTTGAAGGGCTGGATTCCTGGAGAGATAATGTGTGAATTTGGTTTTGTCGTGGAATACTTTGGTTTCTCCATCTATGTTAATTGAGAGTTTGGCTGGGTATAGTAGCCTGGGCTGGAATTTGTGTTCTTTTAGTGCCTGTATAACATCTGTCCAGGATCTTCTGGCTTTCATAGTCTCTGGTGAAAAATCTGGTGTAATTCTGATAGGCTTGCCTTTATATGTTACTTGACCTTTTTCTCTTACTGCTTTTAGTATTCTATCTTTATTTAGTGCATTTGTTGTTCTGATTATTATGTGTCGGTAGGTATTTCTTTTCTGGTCCAGTCTATTTGGAGTTCTGTAGGCTTCTTGTATGTTCATGGGCATCTCTTTCTTTAGATTTGGGAAGTTTTCTTCTATAATTTTGTTGAAGATGTTTGCTGGTCCTTTGAGTTGAAAATCTTCATTCTCATCCACTCCTATTATCCGTTGGTTTGGTCTTCTCATTGTGTCCCGGATTTCCTGGATGTTTTGAGTTACGATCTTTTTGCATTTTCCATTTTCTTTGATTGTTGTGCCGATGTTCTCTATGGAATCTTCTGCACCTGAGATTCTCTCTTCCATGTCTTGTATTCTGTTGCTGATGCTTGCATCTATTGTTCCAGATTTCTTTCCTAGGTTTTCTATCTCCAGCGTTGCCTCACTTTGGGTTTTCTTTATTGTGTCTACTTCCCTTTTTAGGTCTTGGATGGTTTTATTCAATTCCATCACCTGTTTGGTTTTGTTTTCCTGCAATTCTTTAAGGGATTTTTGTGCTTCCTCTTTAATGTCTTCTACTTGTTTAGCAGTGTTCTCCTGTATTTCTTTAAGTGAGTTATTAAAGTCCTTCTTGATGTCCTCTACCATCATCATGAGATATGCTTTTAAATCAAGGTCTAGCTTTTCAGGTGTGTTGGGGTGCCCTGGACTGGGTGAAGTGGGAGTGCTGGGTTCTGATGATGGTGAGTGGTCTTGGTTTTTGTTAGTAAGATTCTTACATTTACCTATCGGCATCTGGTAATCTCTGGAGTTAGTTGTTATAGTTGTCTCTGTTTAGAGATTGTTCTTCTGGTGATTCGGATTAACGTCTATCAGCTGACTTGGGAGGCAGGCTCTCTCATCTGAGTTTCTGTGGTTAGAGCACTCTCTGCTGGCAAGCACTCCTCTTACAGGGAAGGTGCACAGATATCTGGTGTTTGGACCTCCTCCTGGCTGAAGTAGAAGGCCCAAAACAGGACCTTTCCCAGATGCTGTGTTGCTTTGGCAGGTTACAGAAGCTGTCAGCTTCTGTGGTGCACACTCTCACCTGTGCAGAATAAGTTCCTAAGTTTGGCGGAGTCCCGGAACCAAGATGGAGCTCCCTGCTCCTGTGGCAGAGGGCTCCCGTGCAGGGCGGACCCCTGTCCTCCGGCTGGGAGGGTGCCGGATATCTGCGGCCCCCAAAGGGTGCTGCCTCAGCGGCTCTGTGGCTCCTGCCTGTCCCAGAAGCTGTCTGCCTCTGTGGTGTACACTCTCACCTGTGCAGACTAAGTTCCTAAGTTCTGCGGAGTCCCGGAACCAAGATGGCACTCCCTGCTCCTCGCTTCTGCACTTCTTGACTCCATCTTCCTATGCTGCTTGACACACATGTGCATCAATCTGGTTTATGTGGGGCTAAGATGGAACCCAGGGCATCATGCATACTAGGCAAGCTTTCTACCACCTGAACCACCAATCCATTATTGCTTTCCTGTTGTTTTTATGAAGCTAGTGGTTAGAGGGAAGATCTTTTGTGTTTGTTCATAGACATTAATTCTGTGGCTCCATTTAATTCTGATGAGCCTGTGTAGTCTAGGAAATGACTTAAACCACGGAAGTCCCTTCACTAACCTCTTGTTTTTGAGTGTGCTGGATTCCTTAACAAAATACCCTACTGTGGTGGGATGGGAAGGAGGAGAAGTTTTGGAGACAAATGGTTCTGTGTTCAAGGGCTAGCTCTGTGTTGTGTTACACAAACAAATGTCTCTTCCCCCTCAGATAGAGCACTGAGGACAGATTAAAGAAATGATCCCACTCAGGTTTAGTTTCGTGAGCCAGTGGATTTATTGGGGTTGCTTATAGAAGTATGGGTTACCATAGGGAAGCTCCATCATCAAGAAACCAACTCCAGCATGATAGCCCCTCAGAAGCTTCATCCCTCAAGCTCCTGATTGACTGGTTAGAGAGCCTCCTTCCCCAGCACACTCATTCCCAGATCTCTGTTTGCTTTTTGTTTTGAGACAAGGTATCAGTGGTGGGTGCTTAGCTAGAATATACATACAGTAAGGAGCTGGGGCATGGTCTCTGGGGCAAATCCCCAGGTGAGGGGTTGCAGACTTGGCTGAGTTGCATAGAACTGGCCTCTAAATCATAAGTTGGATACCATATTGAGCTACATGAGACCCTCTCAAGAAAACAAAAGCATAACCTCGACATGCCCACAAAATATAAATGGGAACAAACAAATTCTCAAAGCCTCTGACAGGTTAGACTGTTCTGCCCATTGCTTCCTCCACTTCAACTGAGCATGATGTCCCCACCTGAGAGGCATGTGCCCAGGTATACAAAACTCAACTAACCATCTTCTCGTTTCTTCCAGGAGCTGCACCTCTGTGTCTCCCGGAAGCATTTTGCCCTGGAGCGGGGCTGCAGGCTGCGAGGGCTCTCCCCAGGAAACTACAGTGTTCGAGTCCGGGCTACCTCTCTGGCAGGAAATGGCTCCTGGACAGAACCCACTTATTTTTATGTGACTGATTATTGTAAGTCTCCATAGCAACCTCAAGGGATTGGGTTAGTGCTTGGTGCTGTAGGAATGGTGGGACAGTTTAGAGAATGATCCTGATGAAAGAATCTATAGGTACGTTAACTTTGGATCAACCAGAAACTGCAAAATGACGAGTCCTAGGTTTCCCAATTTTTTCTACCAACAATTCACACCCTCATCACCCACATAAATATGCCCATACTCAATGTGGAATCTCAATTTTTGGAAGATGGAACTAGGCAGTTCCCTGGGGCTCCCTGGCCAGCCAGTCTAGCCAATTGGTGAAATCTGTGTTCACTGAAAGATGCTGCCTCAAAGATCGATAACCTGAAGAGCAAGGAGAGGGATATGAGAGGGTTTGAAGCTGGGTAAGGGAAATTGGAAATGATATAATTGTATTATAATCTTAAAAAGGAAAGGAAGGAAGAAAGGGAGGAAGGAAGAAGAAAGGGAGGAAAGAAAGAGAAAGAAAGAAAGAAAGAAAGAAAGAAAGAAAGAAAGAAAGAAAGAAAGAAAGAAAGAAAGAAGAAAAGAAAAGAAAAAAGAAAGGAAAGATCCACCACTCAGGAGGCAGAGATAGGCAGAGTTCTAGGCTAGCCTGGTCTACATAGTGAGTTCTGGGCTAGTAAGGGCTACATAGTGAGATCTTGCCTCAAAAACAAAACAAAACAAAACAAAACAAAACAAAACTGACCAAAAAGACAACATGGAACATAATAGAGAAAGATAAATGATGTAGATGTCTTGGCCTCCATAGACAAGTAGTATATATGTGTACATATACATACAAACCCATGCAGACACACACAGACACACACACACACACACACACACACACACACACACACACACACACACAGAGACATGCACAAACACCCACTAATAACAGAAAAGAATATATACTTTAAAATCATAAATCATTGGGATGGATATGATTAAGAAACATTGTACACATGTATGAAATTGATAAAGAATATATTAAAAATCCTAAAAGTATTTAAAATTATAATTTTCACATTTTTTTCAGAGAACCCTTTGTCCCAATTATAGCCTCCCTTCTGTTAAAGAACAAGGGAGGATGGGGACACACAGGGGCATGTAACCAGACCCCTGTCATTTCTTGGATCTCATTCAACCATTAGCATTTACAAATACATCCTGTGGGCTAGGGGCCAGCAGGTGCAAGGAAATAGTTTGTTGTCAATTCACAGAGAAACTCAAAGTAGAGTTTGTCAGGACAGAACAGGTGACAGATGTCATGATGAAGCAATAGCCAGCACTTGTCCTATGGGCTGGGAGACGGCTCAGTCAGTAGAGTGCTTACATTGACCAGGAAGCCCCAGGGATCAGCCTGTCTCTGCCTCACCAGTACTTTGAAGGCAAGTATTTGACAGCATGCCCAGGTTTTTCACATGGTTTCTATGTAGGTCTCCTCATGTTCACAATACAGGCATTCTATTGACTTAGCCATCTCTTACCACTTTTCCTTTCAACTTCTCCTGTTTTTAAACAAACAAACAAACAAACAAACAAATAAACATATAACAAATGAACATGAGTCCACTATGTGCCATTGAGTTTCCATTGTACACATCAGGTGTGGGCCGTCTACTGGAACCTGAGGAGCTTCTCACTGGCCACATCTCTGAAGACTCTTCCTCTCCTAGCAGGCACCAATCACCAATGGCTCCCACATGCTGTCAGTTTATGTCCTCAATGGCCCTGTCTTGCTTGGAAATATCCTAGGATTTTGCTTTATAGCCCAGGGTGGCCTTGAACTCATGGTCCTCTTGCCTTCATCCTCACTCCTACATCAGGTGGTGCAATAACAGCTTGCGTTTAATGGTGTAATTTTTTTTTACCATCAATTTATTTTGATGCTAAACATGTACCTTATTATTCTGTTGCAGTAGATGTCCCATCAAATATTGCCAAAATTATTATTGGGCCCCTCATCTTTGTCTTCCTCTTCAGTGTTGTGATTGGAAGTATTTATCTATTTCTGAGAAAGAGGTAAGCAAGGGGGTATGCTGGCAAATGGCTAACAACTGACTCTCTTGGGGGAAAAAACAATACTATAAATATTGAGTTAGAGTAAAGTTTCTTATAAGTTTTATCCATATAGGATATGCTACATTGCAATTAAGGTAATAAGTTTACTGTGTAATACTATAATATACTCTATTATAAATTTTCTTTGAGTCATTGATTCTCCCCTCATGCTTCCACTGATTTATTTTTACCCAGCTCTTAATATCTGCAGCCAACTTAGAGTTGCAACTGATGAGCAAGTATAATTCTAACATGTATTACTTTCCTGATGCTGTGATAGAATACCTAGACAACAAGCAACTTTGGTGAGGAAAAGTTGATTTCAGCTTACAGTGCAGTCCACTGTCAAAGGGAAGACCTGGCTACAGGAGAGTGAGCACCATCTTTCACAATTCATACAAACACAGCAATCGAGAAAAAAAAAATACAAAGTGGGCCTTGGGTGCAAAATCCTCAGAGCTGGTCCTCAGACATATGTGGTGGGCATTTGATGTTTCAACCACAGTGAAGCATAAACGTGGTTGTGTTTTGTTGTTTTACTGCTCTAACTAGCTTACACAATAATGGGTTTCATTATGATGCTTTCATACATATATATCACTATATTTTCTTATAGATATTCTTCCTTGCTTTTCCTCCCCTTCCTCCCACATTCTTTCTAGACATTTTCTTCCTTTCTATTTTCATATCCTATGTATATATGTATATATGGGACACACACACACACACACACACACACACACACACACACACACATATATATATGAAGCACACCATTTTGTCTTTGCCCCCATTATGCTCTTGTCCTATCATCTCCCTTCCTTTGAGCCTTTTCCCTTTCCCTCCTAGTCCCCAATCTATAGCTATTTATAGCTATCTTTCTTTGTCTTTCTGTGTCTAGATTATTTTGCTTAACATAGTAGCTTCCAGTTCTGTCTTTGCTCTGTTTGCATTTTGGTCATATAGCCAAGGTTGACCTTGAACTTGTGGTCATCCTGCCTCAGCTTCCCAAATACTAGGATTACAGGATTGTGCCACCCCACCAACAGGTATGCATTAGCATACCTGGCTTGATTGCTGTTGCTTTTCTTCCTTTCCTTAAAGAGTAAGACAAAAATTAAGTAAGACATACATATTTGAAAACTACAAGCAATGCCTCTGGCTAATCAGGTAAAATTTAAATAGTGGCAGAACAATTTTTTTCCTCTGTCATTTACTATACCATCATTGCAAAACTGACATTCTTTTACATTCAATCTGCTTTATTGTTCTAGTGTCCTTTCTGTAGCTAGGATAAAACATTTTCACCCAATGAACTTGGGGAAGAAAGGGGTTACTTTAGTTTACACTTACAAGTCTTAGTCAGGGTAGGGAATTAAGTAGGAACTTGAAGCAGAAACCAGGGAGGAAGGCTTGCTTGCTGTTTCCTGGTTCGTGCTCAGCTTGCTTTCTTATACAGCCCAAGACCACTTGCCAAAGAAAGATGCCACCTACCGTGGGCTGGGCCCTTCCATATTACTGTTTAACAAAATCACACTCTCATAGATATGTCCACAGACTAATCTGCTTGAGACAATTCTCCAGTTGAGGCTTCTCCTCTTACATGACTCTAGGTTGTATGGGGTTAACACTGAAAGCTAGACAGGACACTAATTGAAATTCTTTGGTCCCTCACTTCCTTTAATTTGGACAAAATGTCGAACAATCCATTCCTAATTTATAGCATTTGCCTATGTCCAGAATGCCATGGGATGTTCAAGATGTTGTTGTCTCTCTTCCTCCTTTAGGCAGCCGGATGGGCCAATGGGACCACTGTATGCATCTTCAAACCCTGAGTACCTCAGTGCCAGTGATGGTGAGCATCACCTCCTTCTTTGTGGGAATCCAGAACCCAGCCCTTGGTTTTCTTTGCCATCACTGTTAAGTTAGATCTGAGAACAGGCTAGCATCACAGGGAGGATGGAGAAGCCCCCTTGAGTGGTGAGCTTGCCCATGTAACCTTGCTGCAGAGACTCTGCTACTATGGGGTGTTAGGGCTGTTGTCTAGACCTGTTTGGGAAGGTTGATATTGCCTACTTGGGACCTTCAGGCTGGAATGTGAGACTAAAATCCTTTTGCCATAGCCATAGGAGTGTGTGAAAGATCAGGACCAGAAATCCACCACCAAACTTGTCATTCTTACTAAGAAGGAAGTACTTAGAAGCCATGACAGGATACTGAAAGAAGAGAATTAGAGACAATAATGTTGAGGAAATGACTCAGTAGACTCAGTAGGTAAAATGTTCGCTGCCCACACTTGAGGACTGGGTTTGACTTTACATAGTGCATATGTAAAAAGCTGGGTGGTGTGATGTTTACCTGTCCATTCCAGCACTGATGAAGCAGAGATGTAGGGCTCAATGGCAAGTTAGCCTGGCTTAATCTGTGAGCTCCAGGTTCAGTGAGGGTTCATGTCTCAGAAAAGGATCAAGGAAGACAGCTCATGTTAACCTCTGGCCTTCATGTGCATGAGAACTTATGTGTACCTGCCCATAAATGCACGCACAGACACAAATGTCCACACACATATACACACAGACAAATGAAGGGAAGATAGAATTGGGCAGTTAGGGGCTGGGTGAGTGCTAAGGAGACATTTGCTGCTGGTGGTAGTTGATTATCAACTGATGCTTATGGTAGGAACTTAGTATTGATATCCATACCACACCTAACTGCATGAAAGGGCAGTGAGTGTCCTCTAGAGAGAAGGCATACCTGATTTTCCAGAACATTGTTATATGACACTACAGGACACTAATTGAAAGTCTCTTCTTTAAAGTCCCTCTTGTAACATGATCACAGTTTGACTTTCAAGGCACAAATGTATTTGACCTGTAGGCTGTTGCCTTGAATAGATAACCTCATTTACTTGTATGTTGGTTGACAGCATGAGTGGTTCCAAGGAGTAGCCACAGCTACTGGTTAAGTCTCCCCTTATATGTGGTTTCTCTCCTGATGCCCTTCTTAGCATGCTCTGTGGGTTCCTAATAGTAAAGGTGGACTACAAAACATCTTCTTGTTGAGTTCTATGGACCAAAGTGAATCAGAAGGCCATGAAGGAGTCCAGAGGATAGGGGCAGAGAATCTACCACTTTCTAGGAAGTACTGCTAGGCATTGCAGACATTTTTTCCCCTAGTTTATTTTAACCTATACCGTTTCCTCCACCATTCTATTGATACTTGGTCAAACAACTCCAATGGGAAGTGTCTAGTTATTTTGGTAATTACTATGACAAAATACTTGACAAAGCAACTTAAGGGGAGAAGGCTGTATTGTGTCTCACAGTTGGATTGTACAGTCCCTCATGATGGACAAGTCTTGGCTGCTGACAAGTCACATTGCATTCATAGTTAGAAAGCAGAGAGTAGTGAATGCTGTTGCTCAGGACACTTTTTGCTCTTTATTTAGTCCAGAATTCCAGCCTATGGGATGCTGCTGTCTGCATTTAGGGTGGGTCTTTCTACTTCAATTAACTTAATCTAAAAACTTCCTTCATAAACATTCCCTAAGGCTTGTTTCCTAGGTGATTCTAGATTCTATGACATTCACAGTATTAACCTTCTCAGGAATAGGTATAATGAAGTAGCAGGGATCTAGAATCAGACATCCTTCTAGAATCTAGAAAGATGGGTTATACAGCATCATTTTAATGCTTCCTATGTAGAATCCTGACCCAGTTGTAGCTCATCCCCTAGCCTCTGCCATCTTTTTGATGGCAGACACTTGTCTTTTTCTGGGTTGTATATCCAATGCCCTAACAGAAGTCTTGAGTCACAAAATGAGTAAATTATGTATATAGATCAAGAAAAATGTGGTGGGAGGTGTCTGGGGGCCCTTAAGTGGTTGGCTGGCAATACCGTGTAGATAAATGAAAAGTAGTGTTTCCATCTTCTGTGTACGTGCCGGACGAGTGGGAGGTACCTCGAGAGAAGATCACCCTTCTTCGAGAGCTGGGGCAGGGATCCTTTGGTATGGTGTATGAAGGCAATGCCAAGGATATCATCAAGGGTGAGGCAGAGACCCGTGTTGCGGTGAAGACAGTCAATGAATCAGCCAGTCTTCGAGAACGGATTGAGTTCCTCAATGAGGCATCAGTCATGAAGGGTTTCACCTGCCATCATGTGGTGAGTCTATCTGGGATGGGCTAAAGACTTCCTTTCATGCTCCTCGTTTGTTTTGCTTCCATTGCCTAGAGCTGCCCAGGGTACTGGGTGTAGACTGGTGCACACTCCCCATTCTATTCAGCCTCCTATCCTGAAGAGGAGGGGAGGTGATAACTCCTTTCTCAATCTCATCTTTTGCCAACTTATCCAGAATCAAACTCTATAACTGTTCTGTTGCTTCCTAGAATCTTCCTTTGTATTTTAGACTTTCTCACTGATTTCCTTCTTCTTCTTGACTTCCCTGTAACCCTTAACTGCATGGAAGTCCACCTCTTTATACCCACCTTTATTCATCTTGAAGCCAAAAAAGAAAAAACCTCCTTCCCTGCCTTTCTGTTCCCAGAATGGGCTCTTTACTTTTTGTTGAGCCTTATGTTCTTTTATCCTTATCAGGCATATTTAGGGTCACCTTTTGTGTGATGTCTACTGCAGACAGGTGAAAAAAATTATTTACCTCTGGTATAATATTTAGACAAAAGAAAGGACTCCATTAGAACTCTATTGGTGAGCCAATGAGTTATTTCAATTCCTTGCAGGAGTATGGGTTCACTTACAGGGGTATGAACAATGCACATAGGTAGCTACATCACCAAAACCACTACCCTTGTCTGAGTGGTAACCCATGAAATCTGGAATCTCAGTGTTCTCTGCACAACTTATAGGCAGCTTGAAAGATCATACAATCTAAATTTTTTACTACTAATATAATCTTGGAAAGGGTTGTTGTTGTTGGTCTTGTGAATCTTATTAAGTTCAGAAACTTTCTTAGAATTATGAATTATTTACTCCTTACTAAAGTAAGTTCTCTTTACTTCCTCAGTCTAATGGAGATTTCTTCAAGGATGGAAAGCTTTAATTCAGAAGAAATTGCTAGGTATCAGCTCCTAAATGCCTTGCTCTTGCTGACACTGAAGCAGATTCTTGACCTCCCTCTTAGACATTCTACTGTAGGGAAGACAGTTCCCAAACTAGTAGTGGCATGTTACGAGAAAAATGCTTGAAGAAATTGAAAAAGAGAGAGGAAGAGGATTGTAATCTACCTGAGCAAAGTCTTAAAGGGATGGACCATGTGTCCATGGGAGGGAGGGACCAGACTAAGGAGAGCAGGAAGTGCGAAGGTCTGGAGGTGGGAACATGGTTTACATACCGAGGAACAGTAGGCAAGTGAGATTTGCATATATGAGTAGGTCTGTTTGCTCCCTCATTCTAGGGCTGCCTATGCTCCATCTAAGCAAAGGGTGGCTCGTGTGCTACAGGCACCAGAGAGAGCATTGTGGATTGAAATAAAACCTGGACCCTCTTCTAATCACCTCCATGCTTGTTCTCATGCTTGTTCTGCAGGTCCGCCTTCTTGGGGTGGTATCCAAAGGACAGCCAACACTGGTAGTGATGGAATTGATGGCTCATGGAGACCTGAAAAGTCACCTCCGTTCTCTGAGGCCAGATGCTGAGGTAAGCTGCCTCTAGGTAAGACTCATAACAGGGTACCTGATCTTAAGTATACCAACCTCACTAAATGCAAACCCATGTTTTAACTTCAGAAATACCCTGGGTACACCACTGACCCACATACCCTATAAGAGATGATTTAGATGGAATCAGAGTGCTAATTACAACCCCTGTTTTGACTTTAGAATAACCCAGGCCGCCCTCCCCCTACCTTGCAAGAAATGATTCAGATGACAGCAGAAATTGCTGATGGCATGGCATACTTGAACGCCAAGAAGTTTGTGCACCGGGACCTGGCAGCTCGAAACTGCATGGTTGCCCATGATTTTACTGTCAAAATTGGAGGTGTGTCTTAGAATCCTTTCGAGAGGAAGGGAGAGAGAGAGAGAGAGAGAGAGAGAGAGAGAGAGAGAGAGAGAGAGAGAGGAGATATTGTGTATGTGTGTGTATGTATGTATGTATGTATGTATGTATGTATGTATGTATGTATGTATATGTGTGAGTGTGTATTGTGTGAGCGTGTGCGTCATAGGGTGTGGGTGGCATGGCAGATTCTTGGGTCCTAAATTCAGTCTTATGCTGCCTGAAAAATACTTTTATCTACTCTGGGCATTTTTCCGGCCCAGAAAGCTAACATTTCTGTTCTAGTTTCCGTTTTGTCAAAAATAAGTAAGTAAGTAAGTAAATATAACAACTTGGGGAGGAAGGAATTTGTTTCATCTTGTAGTCTATCACTGAGGGAAGTCAGGCAAAGAACTTGAAATGGAAACCATGGAATAATGCTGCTTGCTGATTTGCTCTGACTCATGCTTAGCTAGCTTTTATATATATCCCACGAGTCTCTTCCAAGGGAATGGTGATGCCCACAGTGAGCTTTGCCCTTCTATATCAATTATCAAGACAACCCTCATAGGCATGCCCATAGGTCAATCTGATATAGGTAATTCTTCAGTGGAGGATTTTCTGTCTGGGGACTCTAGTCTGTGCTCAGATGACAGTTAAAACTTACTATAAAACTTAGTATAGGTTCTGACAAGACTAAAGGCTAAGTCAGAGAATGCAGAAGAAAGAGACAACAGAAGCAGATGCTAAGTGCCTAGAATGCTGGTGGATAGGATATGTGTGGATAGGATGGATATAGAGGAACCCAAGGACAGTGTGCTGTGAGGTTAAATTGAAAGCCAAGAAGCAGGTATGTAAGAGCTTTGTAAGCTATAGGATTTGCCTCTCCTCTACAAAATCAGTGAGAATCAGGAACAGGCAAGATCCCATAAAGATCTGAAAACATATTACCCCCCCCACACACACACACACATTAGTTATGGAAGCACGTAGGAAGATGAACCTATGTATGATTCTAGGAGATATATTTCTACGTAACAATGGGAGTCATATAGGAATATACCCAAAGACATCAACCTATATGAAGGGAGATGGGACATGATTCAGTATTTATTATCCTAAAGACTTTCTACATGAGCAACAAGAAAATCCCCACAAAACCCAGGTGTGGTGGTGCATGTATCTGGACACTTGGAGAAGTAGAGGCAGGAAGATCAAAAAGTCATTGTCATCCTCAGCTATGTAGCAAGTCCAAAGTTACCCTAAAATCTGTGAGAGCTCGTCTCAAGAAAGAAAGAAACAAAAGCGTTGAAAACTGGAAGGAACATGCTTCTATTCACATCACCGCCCTTGTGTAGTAGGATGTTGTCAGGTTGGAGGATGTACTGGGGAGATATGGAGGGGAGCCTAGACTACTCAAGGGCAATGAGAAGTGAGATGGATCAGAGAGAGATGTAGAGGCAGAAAGGCTTGCTTGCCCACTGTTTGGAAGTGTCAGCAAGAAGCAAGGTCAAAGGAAGACCCCAAGTTTAGTCGAGGGAGCAACATATTATTTGGATAAAGGAAAAGGATCTGTTTGGGACACTGGGGAAAGAGTAGGTGGAAGGATGACAGCCCTTATTCTCCATCCACACCCTCCATACACCTCAAGAATCCTTTCTCTCTGAGTTTGCCTGCCACCCACAGGATCTCTAGTGGTGCTTCAAGGGGTAGAGCACTCAAGATGGTAGGAGGATGACCTGAAAAACCTGTGCACTGTTTGTTGTCAGACTTTGGAATGACAAGGGACATCTACGAGACAGATTACTATCGGAAAGGGGGCAAGGGGCTGCTGCCTGTGAGGTGGATGTCACCTGAGTCCCTGAAGGATGGAGTCTTTACTGCTTCTTCTGATATGTGGTGAGTTATACATACATGGGTGGATATTAGTGCTGGGCTTGAACTCCTGAAGGTGTCCCACTAATGTGCTCATCAGGAGGTGATAGAGGAAAGCCCATCTTTCACATATAGAAATGAAGGTTTATCTGTCTGGGTTCTCTTAGATGGCTATCTTTATGTATTAATTGAGGATAGTCTTAGAAGAACTTACTCATGAATTATAATATAAATCATTGTGTGTGTGCATGTGTGCGTGTGTGAGATGCAGGGGTGACTGTGCTATGGCACAGATGTGGAGGACAAAGGACAACTTGTGGGAGTAAATTCTCTCCACCCACCTCGGTATGAAGCCTGAGGATCTAACTCAGACCATCAGGCTGGGCACCAAGTGCTGCCCACTGAGATATCTTCCTGGCTTGCACATCCAGGTCTTTACTCAGGTTTTTGGGCATTGAACTCAGGTCCTCATGCTTTGGTGGAAAGGACTTTGCCAACTGAGATATCACCTTGGTCCATCACTTGTTCTATTCATTGGTCAACAAAGTTCTAGTAAGCCAAAAGGGGTATTGAACAAATGTATCTGAGATAGAGACTATTGTATGTTTTGTTGGCTTCTTTGTTTATTGCTTTAAATTGTCATTGGCAGGTCCTTTGGGGTGGTCCTTTGGGAAATCACTAGCCTGGCTGAGCAACCTTATCAAGGCCTGTCTAATGAACAGGTGTTGAAGTTTGTCATGGATGGAGGCTATCTGGATCCCCCTGATAACTGTCCAGAGAGACTGTAAGTATAGAAAATATCTGGAGCGTATGAGGGTTTGCACATTATATATGTTTTGTGTCTGTATATTTTAGGTACATATGCATGGATTTGGTTTGCAGGCCTTATGCTCACATATGTTTATATAGCATGCCTTTACATCCAGGCTTGTATTCGCACATTGTATCTTGGATGCCCACTTTCATTTTCACATGTGCCTACATATATGCTTATGCTTACATATATGTATGCTGGTGCATGTGTCATGCAGTTGACACGCATACATTTGCATATCAAATCCATTTTAAAGATTTATTTTTATCTTAGGTATATGAGTGTTTCCCTACACGTATGTTCATAACATATATATACTTGGTGCCCAAGGACATTAGGAGAGGGTGTTAGGTCCTCTGGACCTGGAATTACAGGTGGTTGTGAACCAATACATGGGTACCAGGAACTAAACCTTAGTCCACTTCAAGAGAAGCAAATGCTCTTAACTACTGAGCCATCTCTTTAGCCCCTTAAATCTTTTTTTTTAAATGCACTTATGTGTACCTGTGTGTAGTATATACATGTGTGGAGGGCATCATCTTTAGAAGTACTTACTACTCATCTCCATTGAGACACGGCCCTTCATTGGTGTGGTTCTCACTGATTCAGCTAAGCTGGCTGGCCAGCCATATTTGCATTGGTGTTTTTCCTGCATGTATGTCTGTGTGAGGGTGTTGGATCCACTGGAACTGGACTTACAGACAGTTTTGAGCTGCTGTGCAGGTGCTAGGAATTGAACCTGAGTCCTCTGGAAGAGCAGCTAGCCACTGAGCCATCTCTCCAGCCCCAAATGTGTACTTTTTTTTTTTTTTTTAATGTAGGCTCTGAGGATCTAACTCAGGTTCTCGGGCTTGAGGGATGAACTCTTGTAGAATTTTCATTTGTCACAGTCAGTTGTCATTGAGGGCTTGTCTAGACAATGCTGGCTGGAGGGCGTGTCTATGGGGATGGTCTTGATTGTGTTAGTTGATGTCACCTGTAGGGGGCACCGTTTCCTGTGCAGAAGGTCCTGAACTCTCTATATAAAGTGGAGGAAGCAGGCTGAACAAGCTTGCCCATGTTGATTCTCTATCTGCTCTTGACTGAGTGTGCTGTGACTAGCTGCTTTGAGTTCCTACTGCCCTGACTTCCCCACTGTGATGGACTGCAGCCTGGAATCATGAGCTGAGATGAGCTCTTTCGCCCCTGTGTCTTTTATTAGGGTGTGTTATCATCATAGCAACTGGAACAGAAATTAAGCCCCGGGACAGAGATTCACAACCATTCCTTAAAGGTTCTGTTGTAAATAGTGACAACACAGTGGCCCTCTGTGGTCGAAGCTTGAATATAGCCATAGGCATTACACAGATGTATCGATGAGACCATATGTATTAGCTATCACTGCTAGGGAATACCTGAGAAATTCTACTTAAAGGAGGAGAGACTCAACTGTGGCTCATAATTTCAGAGGTCTCAGTCTATGCTCACTGGGCTTCACTGCTCCTGGCATTTTCTTTTGAATAAGCTGGAAACTCGCTCCCTGTGTTTAGCCCCTATGGCCGTACCCGCCAAGGTTCAAGGACGCCTCCCTGAAGGTACTTTAAACCTAGAATGACTGTTGGGTCCAGGTAAGCTTCTGCAAGAGAAACACACCAAATGCCAAGGCATCAGAGACAGCAGATGCATATTGTGATAAATGATATACAATGTCTGCCCAGTTTCTGTTCTTTTAAAACCTCTGTTGTCATAGTGGAACCTGACCAAAAGTAATTTAAGGGAGGAGGGATTTAGTTGGATCACTGATGGGCAAGTCAAAGTCGAAACTCAAGCACCAAGTCACATCACATCCTCTGTCAAGAGCTGAGAGAGAGAAGTGTATGGGACTTTGCTTCCTTGTTCTTAGCCTGCTCTTGACACTCTCATGAAGTTTAGGAGCCCCCTGCTCAGGGTGTGGTGTTATCCACAAAGAACTGGGTCTTCCCATATCAATGAACAATCAAGACAAATCCCCAGAGGTATGTTTACAGCCCAACCTAATCTAAACTTTTCCTCAGTTGGGGCTCTTTCCCAGTTGACAGCTTCTTGGGCTCCATTATGTTATTCCCCCTTACCTATCTCTTTCCTCTTCCCTTTCCATTCCTTCCTTTCCCTATTTTTCCTTTTTCTTTCTATTTCTGCTTCTTCTTTTCCTCTCCTCTGTCCTTCCTCTTCCTCCACTGAGAATTGTTCCTTGTTTGTACTTTTTATTTGGAGACACTGGTCTCACTAAGGCGCCCAGACTGGCTTGAAAGTCACTCTAACGGACAGACCTTAAATTTACAGTCCTCCTACCTCAGCCTCCAGAGTAGCTGGGATAACAGGCATGTAGTATCATGTCTGGCTGGTTTGCTTTTCAAAGCTGAATTTCAGTCCCCCTATAATTGTTGATCCAGCCTTGAATACCATCTGTGCATACAGCCACAGCCAAGGCAAGGCTGTATTCACTACTTGAATGTCATCTGTAGTGGGGCAGTCCAGGAGGGAGCAGCCTGACTGCACCGAAACTTATCTACCCTGGTTCCTGTCCCCACAGCACTGACCTGATGCGCATGTGCTGGCAGTTCAACCCCAAGATGAGGCCAACCTTCCTGGAAATCGTCAACCTGCTCAAGGATGACCTCGACCCCAGCTTTCCAGAAGTTTCCTTCTTCTACAGCGAGGAGAACAAGGCTCCTGAGAGTGAGGAGCTGGAGATGGAGTTTGAGGACATGGAGAATGTCCCCTTGGATCGTTCCTCTCACTGTCTGAGAGAAGAGGCTGGGGGCCGGGAGGGAGGGTCCTCACTGAGCATCAAACGGACCTATGATGAACACATCCCCTATACCCACATGAATGGGGGCAAGAAGAACGGGCGTGTCCTCACCCTGCCAAGGTCAAACCCTTCCTAACAGCACCTTCTCGGGGAAGGATTCTTTTCTTTCTTTCTTTCTTTTTTAAAACTCTTCTGTAGTTTGACTGCCTCCAGGAAACTCAGGATTATCAGGACTCTGCCCAGATGTGAAACTGAGCTTAGAGATAGTTCATACACATTTCTGTTTGTCTTTTGACCTGAAAACACACAAGTGTGATCGCCAACCCTGTAAGCCTGTGGAGGGCTAACTGTGAACCTAGAGGGGTTGGGCTTTCCATACTCCCTTCCCTGCCTCCACCATATCAAACCAAGATTTTGTTGTTGGTGTGGTGTTCTTTTCCCCATAGATTGGAAGAATGTACCTGCTTTTTTTACAGATATTTTTGTTTTCTTTTCTTTCTTTTTTTTTTCCGCTAGTGTCTGAGTTACAGTTAGTTGTCAAAGACAGACTATTTATGGAGCACAAGTCAGAAAGCAAAGAAGAAACAGACAGAAAACAGAACAAAACAAAACAAAAACCAAACCTGACCTACAGAGCCTGGCTCTAGAATTATATGCTCTGCAGGGTTGGTTGGGCTTTGAGAAGGTTTCATTAATCTAAGAGAAGGATTTTATTTTATTTTATTTTATTTTATTTTACTTTTTTTCCTCATTCACAAAATCAGTTCCTCAAATTGACCAATAGCTGCTGCATTCGTATTTTATTTTGGGAAAGGGTGTGTATTCCTAAGTGTGTGCTCATCTGCACACCTGTGTGCATTTGTGTGTATGTTGTGTCCAGGTTAGAGACCACAGGGTGGGGTGGGGTGGGGGTGGGGCGCTGTGTGTATGTAATATAGTCTCTGGACTGATGCTTGGTGAATTGGCTCTCGAAGCTCCTGCTGCTTGGAGTGGGTGACCTCATATTGTCCTCTTCCTTCTCATGAACTGAGAGTCTGTGCCCTCGAGAGATTCTTCTCAGTCACATCAGAAGTCTTGCTCAGGTGTCTTCTTCCCCTTCCCTTTGATGATGTTTTCCAAAAACAGAGGGAGGATTATTTGGTCTGGATTCTTTGAGGATCTTTGGAAGACCAAACAAAGCAAAGGGGACACACACACTCACACACACACACACACACACACACACACACACTAGAAGGAAGTAAGGCAACCATTTTGAGAATATATTTGTAACATATTTAAAGCTTATGGAATCTCTGGTATGAGCCTAATAAGTTATTATTTCTTTGGGAGCAGTGGTGGGCATATCTGCCTGTGTGGGGATATAGGATAATATGTGAGTGGCCTCTGGGTTTGGTCGTTGAAACACATTTTTTCTGGGAATTATACCACATTAGCTGCTAGCCCTTTAGGACTCGGGGAGTTCTTGTGGAGTCTGTGGGTAACTGGATATTTGACTGGCTCAGATAGTAACATTGACTGGATGTTTCTTGCTTGGATACACTGGTGGTTACCTGGAGCTGAGATGGCCTTCCAGAACACCTGTGTTCATCTGGTTTTTCTCTGCTTGTGTACCTCACTTCTTCAAGGCCTACACTTTGCTCAATCATTGTATAAACATACTAAACTCAGATCCTGAAGACCAATGACACAGATGGACTTTGAGAACACTAAGCAATATATAAGGAGGTATACCCTTCCGATCCCCGTTGGTCTCCTCCACCTTTGGAGTGTCTGGCTATTCTCCACACTAAACTCCCACAGCTGCTCTTGGTGTCCAGGGACCTCAGCTTGGGCCAGATGTAGTGCCTGAGTCTATTTCTCAGGTGCTTATGTTTGAGTCTCTAGAGACTAAAATCTGGAGGAGAAAACATCAGAGACTTTCTTCTTACCACCAAGAACTCGTGAAAGGATGTGAACTCACAACTTCTCTTTGCATAAAACCACAGCTGCTCAAGTAAAAGAAACAACTATGGTGAACTCAAAATCTTCCCAGAGGTTCTTTCCTGCGTGCATTTCCCACAAATATTTGATACCTTTCTTCTCCCTTAGGAGATATGAGATAAAGACACACTGGCCACCCTGATTGAGAACACAAGGAAACATAAATCCTGATTGTCAATTGCTGTGGAATTTATATTGTAAAAATTGCAGCATGTAAAAATGTTGCCAGGGAACTCAATGATTGGCATAAGCACCAAAAGTTACAGTTACTTTTACCCAAAACACTTTGTAAATAGAAGGTCTGTGCATCAATGGAAGACACTGTAGTTCTGGATATTTTTTGTTTATTTTTCCTTTTCACAGTAAATTTGTAGTGATGCTATACTAGCAGAAAATTTCACACCTTTCTACTTCAAAAGGTTTTCTTATAGTACCGGGTAAAGTATTTATTTTAATATATAAGATCACTCTTGAAAATCACTTTTGTAAAAAAATGTTATGAATGTAAATTTTTTTATCAAGGAAAAATAAAAACAGGTGAGTGTGGGTCATTTTTTTTCCTTCTTCTCAGTACAGTCTACCTCAGTGTCTTATTAGGATGTGGTTCAGTAACAGATGTTGAGGCTTCAGGATTCTGGCTGAATCCTTCTCTGAGTTGAGGAGCTGTGAACCAGTTGATTTTTAAATGCCAGGAACTAGGGAGAACTTTGAAGAAGAGAGTTGAGATTAAAAAGTTAGTCTTCCTGTGAACCCAGAGTCTTCTTGTTGGTGATATTCTCCAGTGTATATTCTCCTATGAAACCCCGTCTGTTGATTGCACACTCCTCACACACAAGCCACACTTCAGGTCATCATGATTTAGCTCTTTGGAGGCCCCTGATCTGAGGTCTTTGAAAAGTGGGTGTTCCTTTTACTGATGAGGCTGTGAGCCAGTACCTTCAGAAGTCACATGAAATCCCCTGGACATGAATGCAAAGGGAATCTGGGTTTTCTGACCGACCATGATTTCTCACCCTGTTTAGACCCATGAGGCTGTTTGTGAGCACCTCTTGCACAAATAGCTGATGCAAGGGTATTTGGAGAAATCCTGCTACGAAACCTATCAGTTTCCTGAACATATCTTAAACAATAAGATAGAAACCCTATGCTGGGGTTGGGTTGACTTCAAGATGACACTGTTTGGCCTTGTGCAATCTTGAGAACTCTGGAAATCAAGGCGGGGCCAGCATGGTTCCTAGTTTCAAGTTTTGACATACTATTTCACTTTAGAACACTGTCCTTGAAATTTTACTCTTTTCCATCTTTTCTGGAGAGGTGCACCAACTTGGGTGACCCTACCAAAAAGGACTCCACTAATTCCATTTTGATATCTACTGTTGCTGGGAAGGAAACAAGTAGCTACTGGGTCATGAGACTCATTTTGGTTTCAGATGATGTTAGCTTTGTGAAATTTAGAAAATCATGGCTACCCTGGGAGTTTGTAGTGATGGATGAGAGAGAGAGAGAGAAAAGAAAATAGAAACAAAAGCAAGTTACATTGATACTTCTTGTTGAGTTTTGGGAGATGTCTCATCATTTTAAAACTACTTTCATGATCATGGTGAAATGCAGTTATTTCTTCCAGGATAGCAGCAGACATGTTGTCTGGTTCAATGATGTCAAGCACACATCAGGAAATGTTCATGTACTTGGAGCCTTTCTAAATATTTCCCTGTCATTTGATGCAAGCTTGAAGGGAAGAGCCTTGATGGCTTTCTGGATTTAGGCTGAGCACAGTTTGGGAGAGTGTGGAGATTGGCAGGAAGAGCTGAACTGTATTCTGTGGAAGCTGGGTGTGGTGCCACCGACACAAGTAAGAACTATCCTTACTATCTTATCAGGACAGACATTCTACCATACAGAGTGATTATTGGGTTAAGGACTGTAATTTTATTTGAAACCCACCATAACACTGGCCAGTGGGCAGTATCACTGTGAGAGTCTGGTTCATACTGGTGAACTTGGTAAATGAATGACGGTTATTCTAGTAATGGTTGTATTTTATGATAGATGGATGTATTCCAGATTCTAACTAATGAATTCTTGACAACATAGGCTCTTCAAAAATTATGGTTTTGTCGGACATGCGAAAAGAATAGTGCTGATTTTGTATAAATGGTGCACATAGCATATAGTCATTTTTAGAAAAACCTTCCAGTATGTTCCTCAGAATAAGAACTTATACAAAAGATGAAGTTGGGCAATAGAAATAACAGAATATCACTTGTTTAAACGACACAAAATAATGTGATGGTCTTTTAAGAGGTCATGACTGAAGGCATATGCATCCTCAGATAGTACTCAAGAAATGGAGATCAATGTGTATTTGAGCTAATTTGATACCAATCAGTATACAAAAATCAGTCTCTGGTCAAATTTTTATCTGTATGTGGGCCATTTAAAAAACAAACAAAATGAAACAAAACCATGTTAAAAATCAGATCATGGTTCTGGAACCCTTGTTATCATTTGAGAAGAAAGGAAGGACCCTCAGATGTGTGTGTGTCCGTTCACATGTGCAGGAATGGCTTGTTTGGTCTTTATCCTTTGTATCAAAGTTGCTGCTTCTTTCCCCTATATGTGCCTGGGTGGCTATATCCCATGTGTCAACAGTGTGGGATCAAATGTGCCATAGCACTGCAGAAAATGCAGAAACACAAAACCCATCCAAAGCACAGTGACATTTTCCTACAAGAGCCAAGTAGCATCATGTCCAGAATATGCCTTTTTGTGTGTGTGGGGAGGAGAGGGACTGAAATTGTTCTGCATGTATAATACAGGCTAATTACTTGTTTATATTAAAATTTGGAATAAATTATCTTGAGACTTTTTTTGTGTAGTATACAGGTTGGTCTGGGTGGGGATGTGCCTCTGAGATTTGCTATATTAAGGGAGAGTCTATATATATATTTGTGTGTGTGTTCGTGTATGCAGATATGCATGTGTGCGTATTCATGTGTGCAAGTGCTCATGTGTATATGTATGTATGTAAGGGTAGAATCCAGACAACAACTTCAGATATTGTCTCTTAGGAGCTGGTCACCAATATTTTTGAGACAGGGTCTCTCATAGATGTCCAGCCAGTGAACTCCAGTTATCTGCCTATCTCTTCCTCTGCCTCTCTAGTGCTGGGGTTATAAGTACATGCCACCATATCTGGTCATCATTAAGAAGAGAGGCCCCTTGGTGTTGCAAACTTTATATGCCACAGTACAGGGGAATGCCAGGGCCAAGAAGTGGGAGTGGGTGTGTAGGCCATCCTCTGCTACATATGCAGCTAGAGACACAAGCTCTGGGCGGCGGGGGGGGGGGGTACTGATTAGTTCATATTGCTGTTCCTCCTAGAGGGTTACAAACCCCTTAAGCTCCTTGGGTACTTTCTCTAGCTCCTCCATTGGAGGCCCTGTGTTCCATCCAATAGATGACTGTGAGCATCCACTTCTGTATTTGCCAGGCACTGGCATAGCGTCACAAGAGACAGCTATTTCAGGGTCATGTCAGCAAAATCTTGCTGGCATATGCAATAGTGTCTGTGTTTGGTGGCTGATTATGGTATAGATCCCTGGGTGGGACAGTCTCTGGGTGGTCCTTCCTTCCATCTCAGCTCCAAACTTTGTCTCTAAGACTTTTATCATGAATTGCTGTTAACAAAAAAAGGAGGGCCAGGGGGGCGGTGTGCAGCAAGAAGTGGGGGAGGAAAAGTGGCCTAACTTCTGCCCAGAGTTCTTGTGCTATGGGCAGGCAGACGCAGGCAGAGCTGCCAGGTGCTTTCCACTTGGCCCTTCGTGGAGATCCAAGCCTCTGACACATGCATCGGGAGATGGAGAAGGAGCAGCCCCCAACCAGGGACCCAGGAGCTACCTTGCTAAAGCCCCGGAGTTGTAGGAGAGAAGGATAAAGGAAGGAGTTCCCAACACTGACCAGAGTGTGCAGCGATTCTTGATGGCACAGAGACTCTATGGTCTAAGAGCTTTATTATAGAAGGCAGGGAGAAAGAGAGAGAGAGAGAGAGAGAGAGAGAGAGAGAGAGAGAGAGAGAGAGAGAGAGAGAGAGGGGAGAGGAGAAAACAAAGAGAAAGGCGAAGGAGATAGGATAGAAGACAAAGAGGAGAGAGAGGGTGAGAGAAGTGAGAGGTAAAGGAACAAAGGAGAAAGAGAGCAAGCAGTAAGAGAGAAGTGGGAACTGAGCACCCCTTTTTATGGGCTTCACTGTTGCTAGGTAACTGGGGAGGAGTTTAGCCTGAAGGTCAGAATCTTGGGCCATTGCTTATGTGACTACTGACCATGCTTCTCTTGTGGGGGCTGTGGGAGGTGGTACCTTAGGCAGGGGCCAGAGTTCCAGGAGCATGAGGGAACGCCTACCGTGTAATGTAGGTGAATTATGACCATTGGGGTTCAGACCTCAGCTCAATTGGATACCAGCCTGCAATTCTCCACATCTCCCCTTCTTTTTTTTATTAGAAAAAAGGGGGTCTCTGATGTGACTATATCATTAGTGGTGATAATTTAGAGTGGAAGTTAGTATCAGAAAAAAATATATAGCCTAGAGAAGTAGCAGAACAATGCCAGAGTAGTAAGAGGAATTAAGGGTAAGAGTTGAGAAGGCAAGAGATTGAGTTGAGAAGGAAAGAGATTGAGTGAGAAGGCAAGAGATTGTACAATCAGTCAGTTGTTTCATGGGTGTTTCAATTAGAGTGTAATAACATCCAGTTTTGAACAACAATTAATTAATTTAGACAGACATTATGCTTTCCTCACTATCATATAACTTTCCCCAGAGGTCAACAGCCATTTGGCTTTAGCAAAAAAGTCCATCTGTAGCTGGGAGGTCCCGTGTCTGTCTTCTGTGGTTCAGCACTTGTCTCAGGAGCCCTCATTCAGATGAGATTTTTGGAGGAAGGCAGCTTTTGTCTGTAGGTCTCAGTATATGGCACTGTTTCAGATGGATCTGTGGCTGCAGGCCTTGAGTGGAGATAGACCTGTAGAGTAAGTATAACAAAGGAGCAGAACACCAGCAGAGAATATCTGCATAGTGTGGATAACATAAGTTATGCCTGCAATGGTTTTCTTAGGAGCACATCACAGTCTGTTTTGGATGGCTAAAGAAGAAAATGTCATGTTAATTGTGTAACTGGAGTAGGCAGTTAACAGCTCTTCTGTAAAAGAAAACCACTTATTAATTAAGGGTTGGATGATTTTGCACCTTAAAGGAAATCTTAAACAAGTTGAAAGAATTTTTAGACACATATCATGAATACTAGAGAGAAAAAGGACTTCAACCTGTTTAGCAATGTTTTCCTGTAATTCTTTAAGGACTTCTACCTGTTTAGCAGTGTTTTCCTGTATTTCTTTAAGTTAGTTATTAATGCCCTTCTTAAAATCTTCTACCAGCATCATGAGATATGATTTTAAATCCTAATCTTGCTTTTCAGCTGTGTTGTGGTATCCAGGATTTGCTGTGGTGGGTGTACTCGGTTCTGATGATGCCCAGTGGTCTTGGTTTCTGTTAGTAAGATTCTTACATTTGCCTTTCACCATCTGGAAGTAATCTCTGGTGTTAGATGTTCTAGCTGCCTCTGGCTGGAGCTGGTTCCTCCTGTGATTCTGTTAGCCTCTGTCAGCACTCCTGGGAGCCGAACTCCCTCCTGAGTCCCAGTCGTCATAGTACTCTCTGCAGGCAAGCTCTCCTCTTGCAGGGAAGGTGTCCAGAAGTTGAGCTCAGATCCACCTCCTAAGTCCTGGGGTCAGAGCACTCCCTGGAGGCTGACTCTCCTCTGGCAAGGAAGGTGCCCAGGGGTCTGGGTCTCAGCTCCACCTCCTGGCTGAGGATGAAGGCCCGACAGGACCCTGTCCAAAAAGCTTTGTTACTTCTGCCACCCACGTGCTCTCCTGTGTAGACTGGTCTAACTGATCCCAAGATCCTGGGTGTGCTAGGGCCTACCAAGTTCGATGGCATGGGGCTGGAGCCACCAGAAGGAATCCCAGCCTCTGGTTGGTAAGGGTTCCTTAGTCCCTGTTCCTGCTGGCACAACACCCTATGAGATACTTTGGAACATGTTGCGTTCCACTCACCAGTGATCTCAAGATCCTGGGTGTGCTAGGGAGCCTGTGGTGTGGAGAGTACTCTGTGGCCCTTGGGACCCTCCACTGGGTTTCCTCCGAAGATGGCATGGGGCTGGCACCAACCAGAATGAATCTCAACAACTGGTTGGGCAGGGTTCATTTGTCCCTGTTCCTGTTAGCACAAGACCCTCCGGGATTCTTTGGAACAGATGTTGTGTTCCACTCACCGGGGGCCTGCAGCATGAAGAGTTCCCTGGGGACCTTGGGACCCTCTGCTGGGTTCACTCTGAAGGTACACAGGTGGTCTTATGATCTCTGCCAATGCCCAAAAGGGAGAAAACTCAAAAATGTTAATTCACCATATGCTCGACACCTTTGCATCACCGACATTCCTCAATGGACAAAACCTGATTATGGACTTGCCATATCCACCCTGATTCAAAACCTTGTGCTCACAATGGGAAACTGTGCATCACATGGGGATTCTCCACAACCCGCAGGGCCATGGGATTATAGAAAGAACACATCAAACCCTAAAACCTAAAAACAAACAAACAAACAAAAAGCAAATGCTTACCTCCCTAACATACAATTAGTGATGGCTCTGACTACTTTGAATATATCTAATATTTACATGAGCTCCAAACATCCCTCTATCTCTTTCCATTGGCACTCACCAGAGGTAACTCATCCCATCCTGGTACAATGGACAGAATCTTGAAGGTACCAAATCCTCTCCTTAAGACCAGAAGGGGTTTTGTTTGTGTCTTTCCACAGGACAAGGCAGGTCTATTCAGATGTCAGCTAGAAATGTTTGACATCACCCCACCTACCAAGGAGATTGTCTGCCTCTTGCTGGCAGACCAATGACTGAGAAGGTAGAGGAGGTACTGCCCCTGACAGAACAAGATCTCCTGGAATGACAGTGGCAACCACCCAGACCTTGTGGCTTCCACAGTCCTCCCTTTCTTCTATTCTTATGGCTGTTTTTGTTATTCTTCATTCTAATTCCACTATTGCACAGCCTGTTCCTAACCCTTCCTACTCTAATCACTGGAGATTCTTTGCTACAAAGACCTATAACAGACACCACAAAATCATAGGAACCTAGGACTGCCTACTTGAACGATGTCAGGCCAAGACTGGCATCTTCTACAGCCTGATTCCATTTTCACTATCCCTAACCCTTTCCTTACTACAACACAGGTGACTGCATCCAGGATTCTCCATATATAGAGGTTTCAGGTATTGGGGATAATGAATTGAATCCACTAGTCATGGTGGCACTATGCTTGCCAACCTTAATTCACAAGTTCAGCTTTCCATTGGGAATCTCTGGGAAGAACAATGGCAAATGGGAGTTGTGGGTAAGCTCTACACTAAAATAGCTATGACAAAGATCCATAGCCAAACTACATATCTCCTGCAAGCTTATCTACTGCCTCTGAGTTGGTCTTTACCTACTTTAATATTCTTCAACAGGAGGATCAAATATAAAAGGAGGTCCAAGCCTCCTTCTCTTGACTACAATACATCCACCATACAGCTGATCTCCTAATGACCCACCCTAACTCCTCTCAGTGCTTTTTCTGCACTTCCCTCTCCTGGCCACTGTTGGCAGCTTCTCACATGAACATCTTGCTTCTTGATCCTTCTTTATCCAAAAGGCAAGTTATAAATCATTCCCTTTTAAAGTCTATTCTTTGCCTTATGTCTTGTAGGGTCCTCTTCAAGGTCTCATTCTACATGTTCTTTAACAACACTGTCACCAAGCTCCTCTTCTCTGGCACAAGTACATTCCCAGTTCCTGCATTAAACCCCCTTTTCAAAGTTTCTGCAACCTTGTAATGATTGTTCACCAAATTTGTCTCTATAAGCTTAAAGAACTCACTTTAGAGCTGAGAGAGGACTGCTCACTGAATTGGGTCTCACCGTCTTGCTTGCCACCATGAGAGCCTCTGGAGTGGCCTTTTTTTTACACACACTATCTGGCTATCAATTTTCTAGATAAGTTTCTTTCAGGATATTTGATCACATTGTGGGAATATGTACTGGAAAAACCTGTTTCTAGTTTTGGTATGGCTAAACCCTAACATAAATCCTTATTCAAAGAGCTTTCTGTTTATTGTAAACAAGATTTCAATAAAGTCAACCATAGGTTAAGAGATTCAGCAGACCAGTTTACAGGGAGTGAACATAGGAAGACACCATAGAGATTGAGAAGGAGTCAGGAGGATAGAAACAGATAAACAGGAAGTAGAAAGGAGGCACATTCAATTGGAGGTGTATTTTCCTGTATTTCCTTTAGTGATGTATTCATTTCCTTTTTAAAGGCCTCTTTATATACATGAGATTGGCTTTGAGACCATTTTCTTCTGCTTCAGCTATGTTGGAATCTCCAGGTCTTTCTCTAGTAGAACAGTCCTTTTCTGGTGGTGCCATATTGTCCTGGTTGTTGTTTATTGTGTTCATGGGCTGGCCTCCAGACAACTGGGGTTTATGGTTATCATGCTGATTTCTGAGTTTAGCTTTGTTGGAAGGGTGCTTTTTTGCATGTTTGTTCCATTGGTTTCTGACTCCTTCCTCTACTGGCCTGAGTAACTTCAGGGTCTAGTGACTAGCTAGTCTTCAGATACAGTAGGGTGTCTGTCTCCCTAGGTCTTTTTGTGGCTGAGTCAATTCTGTGATTTTGTGTGCAAATTTTGCCTCTGGATTCCCTAGTTCAACCATAATGGGGTATTTTTGGTGCCAGCAAGTTTTCAGGACAGCAGATGGGGTTGTGGGCTGGAAAATGGAGTCCAGCAGGTAGAGTTCATTTTAAGTATAATGGAGGTATTTTAGGGGAATGTGGCAGGCAAGGGCTTGGGTCCCAGGCCACTTGGAAAGCAGGCAAAGTTGTGGGTTTGGTTTAGGTAGATAGTTTATAGTATGATTGTTCATGATTCTTTCAAATAAATTTACTGTCATTACAGCCACTTCAAACTTTTGAGCCTATGTCCCCTATTTATATTTAGAGTAACCCCCATATCCCTTTTCCCAGTCAGGTCATGTATAGCCACCTTTTCTACTCCCAAATTGCTTCCTCCACCCTGTTTCTTGGTTTGTACATTACTCCAGGGTGAACATTTACATCTGAAAATATGGAGCTAGATACCATAGAGTAGAAAGAATATCTCACAATTGCTTTCTGGATCTGTGTCTCTAAAATCATTAACTTTGTTTCTATTTCCATCTATTTAAGTGTATAACATTTTGCTTCTCCATTTATCAGTTTAAGAACATTTAGGCAGTCCCATTTCCTACCCATTTTGAATAGAACAGCAGTGAGAGTGGCTGAGCAAAGTGTCTCTGGAGTGAGATGCCAAGTCCTTTGAGCATATGTCAAGGAACGGTAGAGCAGGCTCATATGGTGGATTTATTTTTATTTCTCTGAGAGTTCTCCACACTGATTTCCAGAGTAGCTATATAATTGTTCAAGTCTCCTTTGCCAGAGAGCCAGTTCTATATCTGTCCCATAAAAGATCTCAACAATCACAAAAAGTCCTATTATCCAAAAGATAAACTCAAAATAGAAATATCTTTAGTTCATATATTATTTATCTGAGTTACTGACATTTATGGAGTTTTGAATATTTATATTGTCTGCAAATTAATAAGTAACATCTATAACTTACTAAAATGTGTTTTTAGCAATAGTTTTTAATCAGAATATATTGCTTGTATATGAGACAGAGTGAGGTGCTCATTTATTTTTTTGTTTAAAGAGACATGTAATAAAAACTAATGAAAAGTAGGCCAATGATTTCATCTTACTACACTAATTGATTTTATTAGAGAGACTTAGTTAATTCATCTAAATGATCACCTTTTTATACAATGTCTTTTGTTTTTAAAACATCTGAAAGTATTCTTATCAGGGTCTCTTAGAATAATGTAGCACTTAGGGAAAATGATACAACCTAGCAACCCTGCACTGGAGGCCAAGATGGAGAAGACCTCCACAGCCACCATGGCCTTGGTGCTCTGGTAGACAGGGACAAAGGTGACCCAGACACTGCAGAACACCAGCATGCTGAATGTCAGGAACTTGGCTTCATTGAATGTGTCAAGAAGGGTCCTTGCCAGGAAAGTCACAGTGAAGCTCCCTAGGGCCAGGGTCCCTAAGTATGCCAGCATGCAATAGAATGCAGTAACTGAGCCCTTGTTGCATAAAATGATGATGATATGAGCATGTTCAGAGTATGCATCTGTGTCAATATAGGGTGGCGAGGTTGCCAGCCAGATGCCAGAGATAATAAGTTGGATCAGGACACAGATGGAGATAACAGCATTGTAGATGCTTAAAACAAACACCCTTTTCATTGTTCTTCCTGGTTTCAGGGCCCTAAAAGCCAGAATTACAGTTATGGTTTTGGCCAAAACAGTGGAAAGAGCCAATGTGAACACAAGTGCAAATGTTATTTGTGCAGTATGCAGGAGACTGTGTTTGGGTGGCCAATGAAGAGAAAGGAGCATAGGAAGCAGAGGAGGAGGGAGATCAGCAGGATGTAACTGAGAGTAAGGTTATTGGCCTTAATGATGGGTGAGTCTTGATGCTTGAGAAAGATCCCCAAAACTGCAGCTGTGCTGACAGAGAAGCCCAGAGCCGTGCAGGCCAGAGACATGCCCAGAGGATCCCTAAAGGACAGGAAGGTCAGTGATTTAGGCAGGCAGTTGTTTCTCCTAGGGTTCGGGTATTCTTGAATCATGCAAGTGATACACTTCTGCTGATCTGTTGAGGGGAGCAAATTAAGATTTCATATACTATAATTATTTACTCATCCCATATTCAATCCATGAAGAATGTCTTCAAATGTTGTGTTTAGCCTGGCACATTCAGCTTCTTTATAGTGTTAAGATAGATATGAACTCTTTTGAGATTTCATTTCTACTCTCTGTCTTTTTTGCCTAGTGGTAAGCATTCTGTTCACAGTTTTATGACTGTTTAGGTCAACAAAAGTTAAAACTTTTGTACTCATATTTTGATAACAGTTACCTATCAAGTAACCATTCATGCAATTTTAAATAATTTATTGTTATTTATTCTTTGAGGTTTTAAATACTTACAGGGATCACTATTATGATCAAACCTCACTCCCTATACTCAACTACCATGTGTTCACATTTTTCTCCTTTTCTACCCAATTGTATTCTCCCCCCTTCATTCTCTCACCATGTTCTCTTCTTTTTTATTTTCTCCCTTCCTCACAAATTATACACTTCCTCTCTCCTTATCTCCCCAACACAGCAAATACAGAGACCCTAATCCAAGAAACAAAAATTTAAGGTAAATAAATGATACACACACACACACACACACACACACACATTCTCTCTCTCTCTCTCTCTTACACACACACACACATTCTCTCTCTCTCTCTCTCTCTTACACACACACACACATTCTCTCTCTCTCTCTCTCTCTCTTACACACACACACACACACACACACACACACACACACACACACACAAACACATTTTCTCACAAAATGAAGCATAAGGTCTACCAAAATATCATTGAGTTCATTTTCCTTAGGCTATCTAATGATGTGTGTATTTTTTGTTAGCTATCTAATGATGTGTGTAATTCTGAGCCTTTCCACTCATACCCCAGTTCCCCCAAAATGACTTGAATGCTTATTTATTTATGAATAAATGACTAGGCCATAAGCTTGACTTGTTGTCCAACTGACTTGTAACTTAAACAGTTTGAAATATTCTATGTCTACCACATGGCTAGTTACCTCTCCTGAGTTTCATGTATCCAAATTCCTCAGAGTCAGGGGTGAATCTCTGACTTCTGGCTATCTCCCAGACTTTCAATAGAGAGACTGACTTCTACTTCTTGCCTTTTCCAATAGGCCATCAGCTTTTTTTTTTTTTTTTTGACAAGTGATGCTGTCAAACAATGTACTAGTAATAATCCCTACAAATGAACATGGGGTCTGTCCTCAAATATGGTTATTCCCATTAAGAGCACATTTGGAGAAACTGACTTTTCCTTTGACAGTGTTTGTCCATTGTAGAAAGCTTCTTGGTTAGGGTATTTTTTCTTGTCTAATTATTGGGACCTGTAGCTGAATTTATTCAAGTCTTGTGCATATAACCATGTTCTCTGTGAATTCATATATGCATTATTTCTGTTGTGAATGGAAAACAATTTTCTTTATGTCATCCATCATTTCTGCCCCTTACAATCTTTGTATCTACTCTTCTACATGAATCTATAATCCTTGAGGAGAGAGCTTTAAGAGATCCGTTTTAGGTCCCAGTAGTCCAAAGTCTGTGGTAGATATTATTTAATCCTAACCTATGTTTTCTACCCTACCTTTGACCATTTAGTTACCAGATAAAAGACACACTCAATGCTTATATTTACAATAAGCCTTAAACAGTACAAGAGCTTGGCAGCTATCTACACTCTCTACTATTACAATCTACTTTCCTACTCATAACTCCAATTTATTATTTACTATATTTCATCTGGGCTGCACTTAACTCCACTTGGCCAGCCCTCGGGGCCATATTTTCTTGATTCACCTAACCCATGGAGGCTTCTTCTTGCTCCTCCTGCACCTTCTTGTTCTCCTCATAGTTCCCTTCCGAACTGAAGTCTATGAACCCTAAACTCCACTTATGTCTCTTCTGCCTAGCTATTGGCTGTTGGCATCTTTGCTTACCAATCAGAAATGATTGGGGTAGGATCACAGGTCTTTGTGCAGACTCCAGGTCTTGGAAGGACTTCACTTAGAATTACAATCGACAGAAAGACTAAACCTCACCATAATCTATCACTTTCTACACATTGTTAATGTTGAGGTCTTTATTTTTAATATACTTTTATTAGATATTTTCTTCATTTACATTTCTAATTCTATCCCCTCTCCTAGTTTCCTCTCTGAAAATCCCCTATCCCCTCCCCCTACCCCTGCTCCCCAACCCATCCACTCCTGCTTCCTGGCCCTGGCATTCCCCTATACTTGGACATAGACTCTTCACAAGACCAAGGGCCTATATTCTCATTGATGGCTGACTAGGCCATCTGTGGGGCATTGGGCTAGGCACAGACAGGCTAGTATCCAGTCGATCTGAGGTCTGAACTCTGGAACATGACACAGTAGATGTTCCCTTATGCTCCTCAAACTCTGGCTCCTGCCTAAGTTACTGCCCCCCCCCACAGCCCCCACAAGAGAAGCATGGCTAGAAGTCACGTAGGTAATGGCCCAAGCTTCTGACCTTCAGGCTAAACTCCTGCCCAGTTACCAAGCAACAGTAAAGACCATAAAAAGAGGTGCTCAGCCCCCACCTTGCTCTCTCACTACTCTCCTCTTACTCTTACTTGTCTCTCTCTTACTTCTCTCTGTCTTCTCTCCTCTTTCACTCCTCTTCTCTCTCCTCTCTCTTTGTCTTCTCCTCTCCTCTTTTCTCTCCCTCTTACTCTCTTTCTCTCTAGCCTTTCCTCTCTCTCTCTCATTTCTACCCTCTCTCTTTCCCCCTGCCTTTCTACAATAAAGCTCTAAAACCATAGACAGTTTCTGTTCTAGTCAAGATCCACTTTGCTCACTCTTGTCAGTGTTGGGAACCTCTTCCCTCATTCTTCTTTCCCATAACCCTGGTGGCTTTAGCAAAGTAGCTCCAGGGCTCCCAGGTAAGGTTGTCCCTTGGCCACCCCCATGAAGAGTGGGTCAGAGGCTTAGATGCCCACCCAGAAATGAGTGGAAAGTGTATGGCAGCCCTCCAACGCCAGACTGACCAGAGAGTAGGTGGAACTCTGGTGGGGTGTGGGTCTTCCCTTTCCCCCTCTTCCTCAGGGCCCTTTTTAGTTCCCAACAGCCACTCTCTGCTACAAATGCAGCTAGAGACATGAGTCTCACCATGTGTTTTCTTTCATTGGTGGTCTTTCTTTTTGTTTTTTAACAACTATATAAAGAAGCTTCTATGGAGATGACTGTTTTTCAATCCTTGCCCCCATTTCCTCCACTAAATCTTGCCATAATAATATATTATACCTTTCTATGGGAGACCATCTTCTCTCTAATCCTACTTTACCATGTAGTTAATCTCCGTGTTTTTTTTATTATAGCACACACATTGAAGTCTTTATAGAGAGCATCCATATATAAGGAAAGAAACTATTTATTTGAGATCTGAGTTGACCCAGGTTTTATCTAGCTCAATCCATTGACTTGGGACCATCACAATTTTATTCTCTAACAGATGAATAATATTTCATTGTGTAAATTACCACATTTTTCTTATGTATTCACTTACTAATGGACATTTAGACTATTTTGAGTTTCTAGCTTTTCTGAGTAAGGTAACAATGAACATCACAGAGAAAATGTCTGTATGTTGTAGTCTTTCTGATATAGCCAAAATGCAGTACAGCTGCATCTTGAGGCACATCTATTCCTAGCTTACTATGGGACTGCCACAGTAATTTTCATTTGGCTATAGGCATGAGCACTACTAATGGATAATTGTTCTTCTTTCTTCACATCCTCACTAGCAATAATTTTGTTTCGTTCACTGATTTGGCGATTCTGATTGGTGTAAGATGAAATCTCAAAGGGGTATTATTTGCACTTCTTTGATTATTAAAGATGTTGAACAAGTTTTTAGTATTTTTCAACCATTTTGTTTTATCATTTGAGAACTCTCTGCTTCCTCCTGTAGCCAATTAAAATGATTTATTTGTTTTCTTTATGTTCACATGCTTTTTGTTTTTTGTTTTTAATGAGTTCTTTATACATTTTAGATAATAGTCCTCTATAAAATGTATAATGCTAAAACCCTTTTCCTAATTAGTAGTATGTTATTTTGTCTGACTTATGCTTTGTTTGCTGTACAGAAGCTCTTCAGTAACATGAGTTCCCATTTATTACTCTTGACCTCATTTCCTATGCTCATAATGTTCAAAGGGTTCTTTACTGGGACAAAGAATTTAAGGTTGCTCCTCACTTTCTCTTCTGTCAGGTTCAGTATACCTGTTCTAATGTCAGCATCATTGATCCCTTTGGAATTGAGTTCTGTGCTGGAAGATAAGCATGGATCTATTTTTATTCTTCTATATTCAGCCATCTAGTTCAACCAGCCCAATTTGATGAAGATGCTATCATTCTTCCAGTGTGTGTTTCTGGATTCCTTATAAAAGATCAGATGTGCCTATATGTGTGCATTTATATCTGGGTTTGCAATTCAATTCCATTGATCAACATGTCTAATTTCATGCCAACACTATGCTATTTTTATTACTATAACTCTGTTATAGTTGAGGGATATCTAGGTTGTTTTTAGTTTCTTGCTATTATGAATAAAGCTGCTATGAAAAGGTGTTGAGCAAGTGTCCTTGTGTCCTTGTGGTATGATGGAGCCTTTTCTAGTTGCAACTTTTTAGAAATTACCGAATTGGTTTCTAAGGTGGTTGTAAAAATTTGCATTCCCGCCAGGGCCAAAATGTGGGAGTTGGTGGGTAGGGGAGTGGGGGGGGGGAGTGTATTGGGGACCTTTTGGATAGCATTGGAAATGTAAATGAGGAAAATACCTAATAAAAAATTAATTCAAAAAAATTTGCATTCTCATGAACAATAAAGGAATATTCTCCTGCCTCACCTGACATGTCACTTAAATCTTATTCATTTTGACAGGCATAAGATGGAATTTCCAAGTCATTTTGATTTGCATTTTCCTGATGACTAAGGATGTTGAACAATTTTTTAAGTGCTTCTCAGCCATAGAGTTTCCTCTGTTGAGAATCTTCTCTTTAGATCTGTTCCCCATTTTATAACTGGGTTACTTGTTTTTTTTTTAGTTCTAGATTCTTGAGTTCTTTATATATTTCATATATCAACCCTCTGTCAGATGTAGAGCTGATGAATATTTTCTCATTCTGTAGGCTACTATTTTGTCCTTTTGACTGTATCCTTCACCTTACAGAAAAATTTCAGTTTCCACGAGAACCTACTTACTAATTGTGCATCTTAGTGCATGAGCTATTGGTACCCATTCTGGAAGTTATCTCCTGTGCCAAAGCATTCAAAGCTATTCCCCACTTTCTCTCCTATAGATTTAGTGTATCTGGTTTTATGTTGAGGTCTTTAATCTCCTTGGCCTTGAATTTTGTTCAGGGTGATATATCTAGGTGTATTTGCATTCTTCTAGATGCAGACATCCAGTTATCCCAGTAATGTTTGTTGAAGATGTTCATCTGTATTTTATAGGTTTGGCTTCTTTACAAAAATCAACTGTTCATAGCTGTGTGGGTTTACTTTTGGATTTTCAATTTGGTTCCGTTGATCAACCTGCTTGCTTTTATCCAATACTATATAGGTTTTTTTATTATTGCTCTGTAGTACAGAGCATTCAGGGGTGGTGATGTCCCCCAAACTTCTTATGCTGTACAGAACTTTTTTTTTTAAGATGTTCTTGGTTTTTGTTCTTCCTATGATTTGAGGCCTGAAAAGAATTTTGTTGGAATTTTGGTGGGAATTGCACTGAATCTGTAGACTGCTTTTGGTAAGATGGCCATTTCTATTGTATTGGTTATACCGATCCATGACCATTAGAGATCTTTTCAAGTTCATGTCCCTTTGCATAGTTATTACCTCTTTTCTTTATCAATAAGTCCAATTATTTTATTTCATAATAAATTATTTTTTATTAGGTATTTTCCTCATTTACATTTCCAATGCTATCCCAAAAGTCCCCCATACCCTCACCCCCCCACTCCCCAACACACCAACTCCCACTTTTTGGCACTGGCGTTCCCCTGTACTGGTGCATATAAAGTTTCTGTGTCCAATGGGCCTCTCTTTCCAGTAATGGCCGACTAGGCCATCTTTTGATACCTATGCAGCTGGAGTCAAGAGCTCCGGGGTACTGGTTAGTTCATAATGTTGTTCCACCTATACGGTTGCAGATCCCTTTAGCTCCTTGGGTACTTTCTCTAGCTCCTCCATTGGGGGCCATGTGATCCATCCAATAGCTGACTGTGAGCATCCACTTCTGTGTTTGCTAGGTCCCGGCATAGTCTCACAGGAGACAGCTATATCAGGGTCCTTGCAGCAAAATCTTGCTAATGTATGCAATGGTGTCAGCGTTTGGCTGATTATGGGATGGATCCCTGGATATGGTAGTCTCTAGATGGTCCATCCTTTTGTCTCAGCTCCAAACTTTGTCTCTGTAACTCGTTCCATGGTTGTTTTGTTCCCTATTCTAAGAAGGAACAAAGTGCTCTCTCCAGTTTCTTTTTGGAGGCACTCAGAGCTGTGAGTTTCCCTCATAGCTCTGAGAAAGTACCCAAGGAGTTAAAGGGATCTGCAAACCTATAGGGGGAACAACATGATGAACTAACCAGTACCCCGGAGCTCTTGACTCTAGCTGCATATGTATCAAAAGATGGCCTAGTCGGCCATCACTGGAAAGAGAGGCCCATTGGACACGCTAATTTTATATGCCCCAGTACAGGGGAACGCCAGGGCCAAAAAAATGGGAAGGGGTGGGTAAGGAAGTGGGGGCGGGGGAGGGTATGGGGGACTTTTGGGATAGCACTGGAAAACTTAATTGAGAAAAATATGTAATAAAAAATATTAAAAAAAAAAAAGAAGGAGCAAAGTGTCCACACTTTGGTCTTCCTTCTTCTTGAGTTTCATGTGTTTAGCAAATTGTAACTTAAATCTTGGGTATCCTAAGTTTCTGGGCTAATATCCACTTATCAGTGAGTACATATCATTTGAGTGCTTTTGTGGTTGGATTACTGAACTCAGGATAATGCCCTCCAGGTCCAACCATTTGCCTAGGAATTTCATAAATTCATTCTTTTTAATAGCTGAGCAGTACTCCATTGTGTAAAT
This sequence comes from Mus caroli, assembly GCF_978045245.1. Lineage (NCBI taxonomy): Eukaryota > Metazoa > Chordata > Mammalia > Rodentia > Muridae > Mus > Mus caroli. Next base: position 126,389,375 of record NW_028227265.1, read on the forward strand.
GTACCATATTTTTTGTATCCATTCCTCTGTTGAGGGGCATATGGGTTCTTTCCAGCTTCTGGCTATTATAAATAAGGCTGCTATGAACATAGTGGAGCATGTGTCTTTCTTACTAGTTGGAACATCTGGAAATATGCCCAGGAGAGGTATTGTGGAATCCTCCGGTAGTAATATGTCCAATTTTCTGAGGAACTGCCAGACTGATTTCCAGAGTGATTGTACAAGCTTGCAATCCAACCAACAATGGAGGAGTGTTCTTCTTTCTCCACATCCTCACCAGCATCTGCTGTCACCTGAATTTTTGATCTTAGCCATTCTGACTGGTGTGAGGTGGAATTTCAGGGTTGTTTTGATTTGCATTTCCCTGATGATTAGGGATGCTGAACATTTTTTTTCAGGTGTTTCTCAGCCATTCGGTATTCCTCAGGTGGGAATTCTTTGTTTAGCTCTAAGCCCCATTTTTAAATGGGGTTATTTGATTTTTTGGAGTTCACCTTCTTGAGTTCTTTATATATATTGGATATTAGTCCCCTATCTGATTTAGGATAGGTAAAGATCCTTTCCCAATCTGTTGGTGGCCTTTTTGCCTTATTGATGGTGTCTTTTGTCTTACAGAAGGTTTGCAGTTTCATGAGGTTCCATTTGTCAATTCTTGATCTTACAGCACAAGCCTTTGCTGTTCTCTTCAGGATTTTTTCCCCTGTGCCCATATCTTCGAGGCTTTTCCCCACTTTCTCCTCTATAAGTTTCAGTGTCTCTGGTTTTATGTGGAGCTCCTTGATCCACTTAGATTTGACCTTAGTACAAGGAGATAGGAATGGATCAATTCGGATTCTTCTACATGATAACCACCAGTTGTGCCAGCACCATTTGTTGAAAATGCTGTCTTTTTTCCACTGGATGGTTTTTGCTCCCTTGTCAAAGGTCAGGTGTGTGGGTTCATTTCTGGGTCTTCAATTCTATTCCTTTGGTCTACTTGTCTGTTGCTATACCAGTACCATGCAGTTTTTATCACAATTGCTCTGTAGTAAAGCTTTAGGTCAGGCATGGTGATTCCATCAGAGGTTCTTTTATCCTTTAGAAGAGTTTTTGCTATCCTAGGTTTTATTGTTATTCCAGATGAATTTGCAGATTGCTCTTTCTAATTCGTTGAAGAATTGAGTTGGAATTTTGATGGGGATTGCATTGAAACTGTAGATTGCTTTTGGAAAGATAGCCATTTTTACTATATTGATCCTGCCAATCCATGAGCATGGGAGATCTTACCATCTTCTGGGATCTTCTTTAATTTCTTTCTTCAGAGACTTGAAGTTCTTATCATACAGATCTTTCACTTCCTTAGTTACAGTCACACCAAGGTATTTTGTATTATTTGTGACTATTGAGAAGGGTGTTGTTTCCCTAATTTCTTTCTCAGCTTGTTTATTCTTTGTGTAGAGAAAGGCCATTGACTTGTTTGAGTTAATTTTATATCCAGCTACTTCACCGAAGCTGTTTATCAGCTTTAGGAGTTCTCTGGTAGAATTTTAGGGTCACTTATATATACTATCATATCATCTGCAAAAAGTGATATTTTGACTTCTTCTTTTCCGAATTGTATCCCCTTGATCTCCTTTTGTTGTCGAATTGCTCTGGCTAGGACATCAAGTACAATGTTGAATAGGTAGGGAGAAAGTAGGCAGCCTTGTCTAGTCTCTGCTTTTAGTGGGATTGCTTCCAGCTTCTCACCATTTACTTTGATGTTGGCTACTGGTTTGCTGTAGATTGATTTTATTATGTTTAGGTATATGGGCCTTGAATTCCTGATCTTTCCAAGACTTTTATCATGAATGGGTGTTGGATTTTGTCGAATGCTTTCTTTGTATCTAAGGAGATGATCACGTGGTTTTTGTCTTTGAGTTTGTTTATATAATGGATTACATTGATGGATTTCCGAATATTAAAACATCCCTGCATCCCTGGAAGAAAATCTACTTGGTCAGGATGGATGATTGTTTTAATGTGTTCTTGGGTTTGGATAGCGAGAATTTTATTGAGTATTTTTGCATCGATATTCATAAGGGAGATTGGTCTGAAGATCTCTATTTTTGTTGGATCTTTTTGTGGTTTAGGTATCAGAGTAATTGTGGCTTCATAGAGTGAGTTGGGTAGAGTACCTTCCTCTTCTATTTCGTTGAATAGTTTGTGCAGAACTGGAATTAGATGTTCTTTGAAGGTCTGATAGAACTCTGCACTAAACCCATCTGGTCGTGGGATTTTTTGTTTGGGAGACTATTAATGACTGCTTCCATTTCTTTAGGGGATATGGGACTATTTAGATCATTAACTTGACTTTTTTTTTTTTTTTTTTTTTTTTTTTTGGTTTTTTGAGACAGGGTTTCTCTGTATAGTCCTGGCTGATCCTGGAACTCACTTTGTAGACCAGCTGGCCTCGAACTCAGAAATCCACCTGCCTCTGCCTCCCGAGTGCTGGGATTAAAGACGTGCACCACTATGCCCAGCCCATTAACTTGATCTTGATTTAACTTTGGTACCTGGTATCTGTCTAGAAATTTGTCCATTTCATCCAGGTTTTCCAGTTTTGTTGAGGATAGCCTTTTTTAAAAGGATCTGATAGTGTTTTGGATTTCTTCATGATCTGTTGTTATGTCTCCCTTTTCATTTCTGATTTTGTTCATTAGGATGTTGTCCCTGTGCCCTCTAGTGAGTCTGGCCAAGGGTTTATCTATCTTGTTGATTTTCTCAAAGAACCAGCTCCTAGTTTGGTTGATTCTTTGAATCGTTCTTCTCGTTTCCGCTTGGTTGATTTCGCCCCTGAGTTTGATTATTTCCTGCCATCTACTTCTCTTGCGTGAATTTGTTTCCTTTTTTTTCTAGAGCTTTTAGATATGTTGTCAAGCTGCTAGTGTGTGCTCTCTCTAGGTTCTTTTTGGAGGGACTCAGAGCTATGAGTTTTCCTCTTAGAAATGCTTTCATTGCTTCCCATAAGTTTGGGTATGTTGTGGCTTCATTTTCATTAAACTCTAAAAAGTCTTTAATTTTTTCTTTATTCCTTCCTTGACCAAGGTATCATTGAGAAGAGTGTTCTTCATTTTAAATGTAAATGTTCGCTTTCCATTATTTATGTTGTTATTGAAGATCAGCCTTAGTCCATGGTGGTCTGATAGGATGCATGGGACAATTTCAATATTTTTGTATCTGTTGACGCCTGTTTTGTGACCAATTATATGGTCAATTTTGGAGAAGGTACTAGGAGGTGCTGAGAAGAAGGTATATCCTTTTGTTTCAGGATAAAATGTTATGTAGATATCTGTTAAATCCATTTGTTTCATAACTTCTGTTAGTTTCACCATGTCCCTGTTTAGTTTCTGTTTCCACGATCTGTCCATTGATGAAAGTGGTGTGTTGAAGTCTCCCACTATTATTGTGTGAGGTGCAATGTGTGCTTTGAGCTTTATTAAAATGTCTTTAATGAATGTGGCTGTCCTTGCATTTGGAGCATAGATATTCAGAATTGAGACTTCCTCTTGGAGGATTTTACCTTTGATGAGTATGAAGTGTCCCTCCTTGTCTTTTTTGATAACTTTGGGTTGGAAGTCGATTTTATTCGATATTAGAATTGCTACTCCAGCTTGTTTCTTCACACCATTTGCTTGGAAAATTGTTTTCCAGCCTTTCTGTTCTCTATGGAATCTTCTGCACCTGAGATTCACTCTGAGGTAGTGTCTGTCTTTTTCCCTGAGATGGGTTTCCTGTAAGCAGCAAAATGTTGGGTCCTGTTTGTGTAGCCAGTTTGTTAGTCTATGTCTTTTTATTGGGGAATTGAGTCCATTGATATTAAGAGATATTAAGGAAAAGTAATTGTTGCTTCCTTTTATTTTTGTTGTTATAGCTGGCATTCTGTTCTTGTGGCAGTCTTCTTTTTGGTTTGTTGAGGGATTACATTCTTGCTTTTTCTAGGGCGTGATTTCTGTCCTTGTTTTGGTTTTTTTCTTTTATTATCCTTTGAAGGGCTGGATTCGTGGAAAGATAATGTGTGAATTTGGTTTTGTCGTGTAAATACTTTGGTTTCTCCATCTATGGTAATTGAGAGTTTGGCCGGGTATAGTAGCTTGGACTCTCATTTGTGTTCTTTTAGTGTCTGTATAACATCTGTCCAGGCTCTTCTTGCTTTCATAGTCTCTGGTGAAAAGTCTGATGTAATTCTGATAGGCCTGCCTTTATATGTTACTTGACCTTTCTCCCTTACTGCTTTTAATATTCTATCTTTATTTGGTGCATTTGTTGTTCTGATTATTATGTGTCGGGAGGAATTTCTTTTCTGGTCCAGTCTATTTGGAGTTCTGTAGGCTTCTTGTATGATCATGGGCATGTCTTTCTTTAGGTTTGGGAAGTTTTCTTCTATTATTTTGTTGAAGATATTTGCTGTCCCTTTAATTGAAAATCTTCATTCTCATCAACTCCTATTATCCATAGGTTTGGTCTTCTCATTGTGTCCTGTATTTCCTGGATGTTTTGAGTTAGGATCCTTTTGCATTTTGTATTTTCTTTGATTGTTGTGCCAATGTTCTCTATGGAATCTTCTGCACCTGAGATTCTCTCTTCCATCTCTTGTATTCTGTTGCTGATGCTGGCATCTATGGTTCCAACGATCAAAAAAGAAAAAATGGAAACCGTTTAGCTTCTGTAGTCCACACTCTCACCTGCACAGACTAGTCTGGGAGGGATCCGGGAACCAAGATAGCTCCCCCAGGTGCTCCGGCAAACACCTCCCAGGCAGGGTGGACACCTTCTGGCAGGGAAGGTGCCCGGATGTCTGGAGCCCAAAACGGGGTCTGTCTCAGAAGCTGTCCTCTAGGGACCTTGGGGGTGTCAGCCGACTCTGCGCCCAGGTTACTCAGTGCTGGTGCCAAGTGGAAGGGACTTGTAACCCTGGTCAGGCCGAGTTTTCTGCTTTCCTAATGCTGTGTTATGTCCCGTGCAGTTGGATTGGAACAGAAGTTGTGTTCCACTCACCGGTGGCCCTAAGATTGTGTGGAGAGTCCTCTAGGGGACCTTGGGGATGTCTGCGGACTGCGCACCCAAGGTGACCTGGTTGATGACCCAGTTTTTAACATGCTTGCCACATAAGCATGAGTTCTGAATTTTATTATAGAAGAATGATGTAGAAAAATTCTGTGTGCAGAAATATATGCCTGTAATTCCAACTTTTTGATAATGGAGGCAAGGAGCTAGTATTGGGCATGCTGTCCAGTTTATGCAGAGAAATCTGAAAACAAGTGGTTCAGAGAGATCTTGTTTAAAAATGAAGAAGAGAGCAACTGAATAAGATAACCAGTGTCGACTGTAGCTCCAATAGGCAAATGGATTCATATGCATGAAAACTACTAACAAGCTCACAATGAAGCTAAGGTCTTAGTATGTAGAATAATTTTAAAATTTCAAAGAGATACCATGCCATCATTCCACTTTTCATTAGTATTTTCAAATACTTCTTTACATATAGAATGTTGAAATTTTGCCAGACCTGATTAAAGTTGCTTGATCATTTAATCAGTGATTAATTGATGAATAAGCTTTGATCTTGTGAACTCTTGGAGACAAACTCTCTGACTTTAACTAGAAAAAAATACTGCTTAGTAATTTTCATAAAGTTTTGTATATCATACTTTTCCATATGATTCTTATTCTTATCAAAACTTATTTGTTCCCCAGCCATGTTTGTAAATTGGAAATTCCTCAGAAATGGATGCAGCTGGAGAGAGACGTCATTTGGATATGAATGGTACATACAAATAACAGTTTGATGACCTTACTGGCTGGTTTTGTGTGTCAATTTGACACAAGCTGTATTTATCACAGAGAAAGGTGCTTCAGGGAAGGAAATGTGTCCATGAGATCCATCTGGAAGGCATTTTCTCCATTAGTGATCAAGGGGGAAGAGCTCATTGTGGGTGATGCCATCCCTGGTCTGGTAGTCTTGGGTTCTAATAAAGCAAGGTGAACAAGCCAGGGGAAGAAAGCCAGTAAGTAACATCCTTCCATGGCCTCTGCATCAGCTCCTGCTTCATGCCTTGCTTGAGTTCCTGTCCTGACTACCTTTGGTGATCAACAGCAATGTGGAAGTGTAAGCTGAATAAACTCCTTCCTCCCCAACTTGCTTCTTGGTCATGTTTTGTGTAGGAATAGAAACCCTGACTAACACGATGGTCCCTAAGAACAATCCTCTTTCTCTCTCCCTAATCTGGCTTTCTTATTGAAGAACATTTCTTTGAGTAATTGTCTCTCTATTTATTTCAGTGAGATGAACTTTTCTCACTATGAAATTAGTGTAGGAGTTCCAAAAATCCAATGGAAATGTTGTCTGAGGGATGAAACAACATATAGATCATGTTGTTCGTGGGTACAAGGCCCTGTTTCTTTTCCCAGACACAGAAAACCTTTCCAATTAGAAAACATAGATATTTTGAAATTTGGAATAGAATGTAAGGAGCAGTATGTTTGTGGTTTATAGTTGTTACTATATTTACCTTCGTTATGCCACACAATGAAAACTTGTTTGTGTGGTTAGTTTAATAAATAAGTATACAGGTAGATAAAGAGACCACCTTTATGTGATAATATTAACAGAACTTTATGTAAAGCTTCAAACTCATGAAAATTGCATATTATATATGTAGATATTTTGGTGTTAATCATATTAAATGAACTGAAGATACCCAGTGTCTGCCTTCATTTATTCTTGATTTTGTCTGTGTCATGACTTTTGACTTTCTTTTTTTTTTGATTTTTAATATTTTTATTACATATTTTCCTCAATTACATTTCCAATGCTATCCCAAAAGTTCCCCAGGGCGCCCCCCACTTCCCTACCCACCCACTCCCATTCTTTTGACCCTGGCATTCCCCTATATTGGGGCATATAAAGTTTGCAAGTCCAATGGGCCTCTCTTTCCATTGATGGCCGACTAGGCCATCTTTCGATACATATGCAGCTAGAGACAAGAGCTCCGGGGTTCTGGTTAGTACATCATGTTGTTCCAACAATAGGGTTGCAGATCCCTTTAGCTCCTTGGGTACTTTCTCTAGCTTCTCCATTGGGAGCCCTGTGATACATCCAATAGCTGACTGTGAACATCCACTCCTGTGTTTGCTAGGCCCCGGCATCATCTCACAAGAGACAGCTATATTTGGGTCCTTTCAGCAAAATCTTGCTAGTGTATGCAATGGTGTCAGCGTTTAGAAGCTGATTATGGGATGGATCCCTGGATACGGCAGTCTCTAAATGGTCCATCCTTTCATCACAGCTACGAACTTTGTCTCTGTAACTCCTTCCATGGGTGTTTTGTTCCCAATTCTAAGAAGGTGCACAGTGTCCACACTTTGGTCTTCATTCTTCTTGAGTTTCATGCGTTTAGCAAATTGTATCTTATATCTTGGGTATCCTAAGTTTTGGGCTAATATCCACTTATCAGTGGATACATATTGTGTGAGTTCTTTTGTGATTGTGTTATTTCACTCAAGATGATGCCCTCCAGGTCCATCCATTTGGCTAGGAATTTCATAAATTCATTCTTTTTAATAGCTGAGTAGTACTCCATTGTGTAAATGTACCATAATTTCTGTATCCATTCCTCTGTTGAGGGACATCTGGGTTCTTTCCAGCTTCTGGCTATTATAAATAGGGCTGCTATGAATATAGTGGAGCATGTGTCCTTCTTACCGGTTGGGACATCTTCTGGATATATGCCCAGGAGAGGTATTGCTGGGTCCTCCTGTAGTACTATGTCCAATTTTCTGAGGAACCGCCAGACTGATTTCCAGAGTGGTTGTACAAGCTTGCAATCCCACCAACAATGGAGGAGTGTTCCTCTTTCTCCACATCCTCGCCAGCATCTGCTGTCACCTTATTTTTTGATCTTAGCCATTCTGACTGGTGTGAGGTGGAATCTCAGGGTTGTTTTGATTTGCATTTCCCTGATGATTAAGGATGTTGAACATTTTTTTCAGGTGTTTCTCTGCCATTCGGTATTCCTCAGGTGAGAATTCTTTGTTCAGTTCTGAGCCCCATTTTTTAATGGGGTTATTTGACTTTCTGGAGTCCACCTTCTTGAGTTCTTTATATATATTGGATATTAGTCCCTTATCTGATTTAGGATAGGTGAAGATCCTTTCCCAATCTGTTGGTGGTTTTTTTGTCTTATTGATGGTGTCTTTAAACTTGCAGAAGCTTTGTAGTTTCATGAGGTCCCACTTGTCAATTCTCGATCTTACAGCACAAGCCATTACTGTTCTATTCAGGAATTTTTCCCGTGTGCCCATATCTTCAAGGCTTTTCCCCACTTTCTCCTCTATAAGTTTCAGTGTCTCTGGTTTTATGTGAAGTTCCTTGATCCACTTAGACTTGACCTTAGTACAAGGAGATAGGAATGGATCGATTCGCATTCTTCTACATGTTAACAACCAGTTGTGCCAGCACCATTTGTTGAAAATGCTGTCTTTCTTCCACTGTATGTTTTTAGCTCCCTTGTCGAAGATCAAGTGACCATAGGTGTGTGGGTTCATTTCTGGGTCTTCAATTCTATTCCATTGGTCTATTTGTCTGTCACTATTCCAGTACTATGCAGTTTTTATCACAATTGCTCTGTAGTAGAGCTTTAGGTCCGGCATGGTGATTCCACCAGAGGTTCTTTTATCCTTGAGAAGAGTTTTTGCTATTCTAGGTTTTTTGTTATTCCAGATGAATTTGCAGATTGCGCTTTCTAATTCCTTGAAGAATTGATTTGGAATTTTGATGGGGATTGCATTGAATCTGTAGATTGCTTTTGGCAAGATAGCCATTTTAACAATATTGATCCTGCCAATCCATGAGCATGGGAGATCTTTCCATCTTCTGAGATCTTCTATAATTTCTTTCTTCAGAGACTTGAAGTTTTTATTATACAGATCTTTCACTTCCTTAGTTAGAGTCACGCCAAGATATTTAATATTATTTGTGACTATTGAGAAGGGTGTTGTTTCCCTAATTTCTTTCTCAGCCTGTTTATTCTTTGTGTAGAGAAAGGCCATTGATTTGTTTGAGTTAATTTTATATCCAGCTACTTCACCGAAGCTGTTTATCAGGCTTAGGAGTTCTCTGGTGGAATTTTTAGGGTCACTTATATATACTATCATATCATCTGCAAAAAGTGATATTTTGACTTCATCTTTTCCAATTTGTATCCCTTTGATCTCCTTTTGTTGTCGAATTGCTCTGGCTAGGACTTCCAGTACAATGTTGAATAGGTATGGAGAAAGTGGACAGCCTTGTCTAGTCCCTGATTTTAGAGGGATTGCTTTAAGCTTCTCACCATTTACTTTGATGTTGGCTACTGGTTTGCTGTAGATTGCTTTTATCATGTTTAGGTATGGGCCTTGAATTCCTGATCTTTCCAAGACTTTTATCATGAATGGGTGTTGGATCTTGTCAAATGCTTTTTCCGCCTCTAACGAGATGACCATGTGGTTTTTGTCTTTGAGTTTGTTTATATACTGGATTACGTTGATGGATTTCCGTATATTGAACCATCCCTGCATCCCTGGGATGAAACCTACTTGGTCAGGATGGATGATTGTTTTGATGTGTTCTTGGATTCGGTTAGCAAGAACTTTATTGAGGATTTTTGCATCAATATTCATAAGGGATATTGGTCTGAAGTTTTCTATCTTTGTTGGGTCTTTTTGTGGTTTAGGTATCAGAGTAATTGTGGCTTCATAGAATGAGTTGGGTAGAGTACCTTCTGTTTCTATTTTGTGGAATAGTTTGTGAAGAACTGGGATTAGATCTTCTTTGAAGGTCTGATAGAACTCTGCACTAAACCCATCTGGTCCTGGGCTTTTTTTAGTTGGGAGACTATTAATGACTGCTTCTATTTCTTTGGGGGATATAGGGCTGTTTAGATCATTGACCTGATCTTGATTCAACTTTGGTACCTGGTATCTGTCTAGGAACTTCTCCATTTCATCCAGGTTCTCCAGTTTTGTTGAGTATAGCCTTTGGTAGAAGGATCTGATGGTGTTTTGGATGTCTCCAGGATCTGTTGTTATGTCTCCTTTTTCATTTCTGATTTTGTTAATTAGGATGCTTTCCCTGTGCCCTCTAGTGAGTCTGGCTAAGGGTTTATCTATCTTGTTGATTTTCTCAAAGAACCAGCTCCTTGATTGGTTGATTCTTTGAATAGTTTTTCTTGTTTCCACTTGGTTGATTTCGCCCCTGAGTTTGATTATTTCCTGCCGTCTACTCCTCTTGGGTGAATTTGCTTCCTTTTGTTCTAGTGCTTTTAGGTGTGTTGTCAAGCTGCTAATGTGTGCTCTCTCTAGTTTCCTTTTGGAGGCACTCAGAGCTATGAGTTTTCCTCTTAGAAATGCTTTCATTGCGTCCCATAAGTTTGGGTATGTTGTGGCTTCATTTTCATTGAACTCTAAAAAGTCCTTAATTTCTTTCTTTATTCCTTCCTTGACCAAGGTATCATTGAGAAGAGTGTTGTTCAGTTTCCACGTGAAGGTTGGCTTTCCATTATTTATGTTGTTATTGAAGATCAGCCTTAGTCCATGGTGATCTGATAGGGTGCATGGGACAATTTCAATATTTTTGTATCTGTTGAGACCTGTTTTGTGACCAATTATGTGGTCAATTTTGGAGAAGGTACCATGAGGTGCTGAGAAGAAGGTATATCCTTTTGTTTTAGGATAGAATGTTCTGTAGATATCTGCCAGATCCATTTGATTCATGATTTCTCTTAGTTTCTCTGTGTCCCTGTTTAGTTTCTGTTTCCATGATCTGTCAATTGGTGAAAGTGGTGTGTTGAAGTCTCCCACTATTATTGTATGAGGTGCAATGTGTGCTTTGAGATTTACTAAAGTTTCTTTAATGAATGTGGCTGCCTTTGTATTTGGAGCATAGATATTCAGGATTGATAGTTCCTCTTGGAGGATTTTACCTTTGATGAGTATGAAGTGTCCCTCCCTGTCTTTTTTAATGACTTTGGGTTGGAAGTCAATCTTATCAGATATTAGAATGGCTACTGCAGCTTGTTTCTTCATGCCATTTGCTTGGAAAATTGTTTTCCAGCCTTTCATTCTGAGGTAGTGTCTATCCTTTTCTCTGAGATGAGTTTTCTGTAAGCAGCAAAATGTTGGGTCTTGTTTGTGTAGCCAGTTTGTTAGTCTATGTCTTTTTATCGGGGAGTTGAGTCCATTGATATTAAGAGATATTAAGGAAAAGTAATTGTTGTTTCCTGTTATTTTTGTTGTTAAAGTTGGCATTTTGTTCTTCTGGCTGTCTTCTTTTAGGTTTGTTGAGGGATTACCTTCTTGTTGTTTCTAGGGCGTGGTTCCTGTCCTTGTATTGGTTTTTTTCTGTTATTATCCTTTGAAGGGCCGGATTCGTGGAGAGACAATGTGTGAATTTGGTTTTGTCGTGGAATACTTTGGTTTCTCCATCTATGTTAATTGAGAGTTTGGCTGGGTATAGTAGCCTGGGCTGGAATTTGTGTTCTTTTAGTGTCTGTATAACATCCGTCCAGGATCTTCTGGCTTTCATAGTCTCTGGTGAAAAATCTGGTGTAATTCTGATAGGCTTGCCTTTATATGTTACTTGGCCTTTTTCTCTTACTGCTTTTAGTATTCTATCTTTATTTAGAGCATTTGTTGTTCTGATTATTATGTGTCGGGAGGTATTTCTTTTCTGGTCCAGTCTATTTGGAGTTCTGTAGGCTTCTTGTATGTTCATGGGCATCTCTTTCTTTAGATTTGGGAAGTTTTCTTCTATAATTTTGTTGAAGATGTTTGCTGGTCCTTTGAGTTGAAAATCTTCATTCTCATCCACTCCTATTATCCGTAGGTTTGGTCTTCTTATTGTGTCCTGTATTTCTTGGATGTTTTGAGTTAGGATCTTTTTGCATTTTACATTTTCCTTGATTGTTGTGCCGATGTTCTCTATGGAATCTTCTGCACCTGAGATTCTCTCTTCCATCTCTTGTATTCTGTTGCTGATGCTGGTATCTATGGTTCCAGATTTCTTTCCTAGGGTTTCTATCTCCAGTGTTGCCTCATTTTGGGTTTTCTTTATTGTGTCTACTTCCCTTTTTAGGTCTAGTATGGTTTTGTTCATTTCCATCATCTGTTTGGATGTGTTTTCCTGTTTTTCTGTAAGGACTTCTCCCTGTTTGATTATGTTATCCTGTTTTTCTTTAAGGATTTGTAACTCTTTAGCAGTGTTCTCCTGCAATTCTTTAAGGGATTTTTGTGCTTCCTCTTTAATGTCTTCTACCTGTTTAGCAGTGTTCTCCTGTATTTCTTTAAGTGTGTTATTAAAGTCCTTCTTGAAGTCCTCTACCATCATCAGGAGATATGCTTTTAGATCCGTGTCTAGCTTTTCCGGTGTGTTGGGGTGCCCTGGATTGGGCGAAGTGGGGGTGCTGGGTTCTGATGATGGTGAGTGGTCTTGGTTTCTGTTAGTAAGATTATTACGTTTACCTTTCGCCATCTGGTACTCTCTGGGGTTAGTTGTTATCGTTGTCACTGTTTAAAGATTGGAGCAGAAGCTGTGTTCCACTCACCAGCAGTCTCAAAATCCTGCAGCGGGGGTCGTGGGTAGCTGGCGGGTGTCAGGCAACCCTGCGCTCCAGCAACCCTGGCGCTGATCCGGCCGGAAGTGGCCTGTGGCCCTACTCAGGCTGGTTTCTGCTTCCCTAACTAATGCAGTCTCAGGTCCCGCGCGCAATTGGATTGGAGCAGAAGCTGTGCTCCACTCACCAGAAGTCTTAAGATCCTGTGGCAGGGGTTGTGGGTAGCTGGCGAGTGTCAGCGGACCCTGCGCCCCAGCTGCCCGGGTGCTTTTCTGACCGGAAGAGGCTTTTGGCCCTATGTAGGCCGGATTTCTCTCTCCCCAACCAGAGCAGTCTCAGGTCCCGCGTGATTGGACTGGGGCAGAAGCTGTGTTCCACTCACCAGCAGTCCCAAAATCCTGCGGCGGGGGTCGTAGGTAGCTGGCGGGTGTCAGGCAACCCTGTGCTCCAGCAACCCCGGCGCTGATCCCGCTGGAAGTGGCCTGTGGCCCTACTCAGGCCGGTTTCTGCTTCCCTAACTAATGCAGTCTCAGGTCCCGCGTGCAATTGGATTGGAGCAGAAGCTGTGCTCCACTCACCAGAAGTCTTAAGATCCTGTGGTGGGTGTTGTGGGTAGCTGGCGAGTGTCAGCCGACCCTGCGCCCCAGCTGCCCCGGTGCTTTTCTGACCGGAAGAGCGACATTTGACTTTCAACTTTGATATGAACACTATGTGAAACAAAATTAAAATCCAAACGTGCTTAACTAAATTTTTAAAAAGGTTCTTTTATTTTTGTAGATTAATTAATTTTGTTTTTGCATATGTGTGTTGTTCCTACATGTAGTTGTGTGAAGTGCACTTGTGCCTGGTACTTGTGAAGGCCATAAGAAGGTGTTGGACCCCTGGAAGTGTAGTTACAGACAGTTGTTAGCTGCTATGTAGGTACTATGGACTGAACCTGGGTCTTCTCAAGACCTGCATGTACTTCTGACCAGAGAGCCACCTCTGGCCCCTAGATTTTTGTTACTTTTATTTTTTTGTATTGCCTACTTATAGCTATGCACATAAAGTGCATACTTTATGCCTGCAGAGGGCAGAAGAGTGTGTTAGGTTCCTTTGAACTGTGAGCCACCATGTATATGCTAACAACCAAACATGTGTCTTCTGCAAGGGTAGGAAGTGCTTCTAACTACTTAGTCATCCTTCCAGCATGATTTAATTACACATTTAAATTAATACAATGGTTTAATACTTCAACTTCTCAGATTCATTGTTGTGTTAAGCAAATAACAACTTATGTTACAAAGAACAGTTGTTTAGGTACTCAGTTATCTTTACAAAAATGATACAAATTTATCTACTATCACATCTTTGGAAGCCATGTTCCCAAACTGTGTCAGTCTCTATGTTAAATGTTATTGTGTTCCATAATACTAAAAATTAAAAAAATACTAAAAACTACATACTACATAAAACATTTGGCATTCATTTTTCATTTCTTTTTCTTTGACTGAACAGAAAGTTCATTTAACTTGTTCAACAATTTTCTTAATGTTAAACTATTTGAAGGTCATAATCAAGACTCATGGGTGTAAATGAGTCCTAAGTTTATATCTGGTTGGTTTCAAACCCAATCATATCTATCACTAATATTTAGGATATGGCCTACAGACATGAGCACTCTTTGTGTTGTAACATTTTGAATGTAAGGACAGTTTTGGGTTTCACCTTCCTTTTACCTTATTAAGAGTACATAATCTGAAAAAGCAATTATTCTCTCAGGTACTTATGATTCTAGTAGGGAAAATTATTATTTTTAACTAAGGGTTCTACTGTTTTAGCTTATTGAATATAGATTATGTTAAATGTGGAATAGCTGCTGTTGAATATGGTCAACATGTCTATATCTTCTGGCATCTAATATATTACATTAAAATGTGTAAATTATGATTATGTAACTTGCTATATTTTAACATTTATTATATTTGGATATCTTATAAAATTCCCCCCCAAACTAGGAAGATATTTGTTGAACTATGTTCAAATTTAATATCTTGAAATAAAATCCATGAATCCTAAAATCATGCACCATAATTACAGACACATATGCACCCATTGTGAAAGAAGCTTCTTTCACTTTTCCTTAGTTCTTTTAGTTATCAGATGAAAATGTGTTATGTGCTTGACCTTAGTAACTTACTAACAGTATAATTTCATAAATGCTTCCTTGCTAACAATGGAGGCTTACCTGCCAAAGAAGAAACCTGTCATGCTTTTTATCTTCATGAAATCCTAGTTCTGTTTTTCTCAAAAGCATTTTATGGATGGCATGGGCCATTGCAAACACTATATTCCATGTGGAATAGCTGGTCTCTGAAGGGCTCTTTACATAATTTTCTTATTCTTTAATCTTCAGAGTAATATTTAGTGGACAGGGCTCATAATGTCCACATAGCAAAGAAGGAGGAGGTAAGCAATGAAAGTTGTCAATCCAGAATTTATTGAAATAAGTTTCTTCTGGGTAGTGAGAGGGTGTGCTTCGAGAAAGTTCTTGAAACCAAGAATATTTCTCTTCTTCGAAAATAAGAAGCTTCCTGTGAAAAAGTTTATCAAAGCCTTCGTATTTGCATTATAGAATCCAGATTCTAAGTATACTAAATGGTTTTTTTGCCATGATCCACACCTTTGTTCTGGTTGACATGACTTTATTGACCAAACAGAACTGCAGCAAGTCATCTACATCACCATAGAATACCTTCACATTTACTTGCAGATGGTGGTTCAAATTCATCAACCCAACCCCAGATTTATACTCTAATTTCCAATTTGCTCTGAGGCTTTATGTAAAAGCCACACAGATGTCTTCTGATACCATCTCTGCTTTCAGATGAGAGAGGAACTCCTTTCCTTTCAGATGGCCAGACACAATGACTCCCACCCATTTCCAGCCAAAGTGCAGCAATAAAGAGATCACCGCTTGGGTTAGAGCTGTGTCCTTAAGAGCCATCTGATAAAGGGATGGGAATGTATCTTTGTCACTGAGCATGGAATCAAAAGGTTCATATGTGACCTGGAGAAGCAAAGCAAAACCAAGTAATTCTGAGTTCCTAGCTGTTTCGGGTCATCCTCAGAGAGCAAGTGAATACATTCTTCACTTATGAGGATCAACGGACTGAATATTGGTGAGGAGAATATTTTATGTGAGTTTAGATTCACTCCCTCATTATGGGAAGGAATACATCCTTTGTCAAGTACATGGGCAATAAGTTACCTAGAAACCCAAGAAATAAACAATGTTATTTTTAACGTGTTTGAGAGGCATTTCTCGTGTGCCAATAACAATGGAACAGTGTTGGGTGTAGACAAAGTCTGAAGAAAGCATTACCAAGTGCACTCATTCTGATCATATAACATCATTTTCCCCAGAATTTTAGCTTTAGGAAAGAAAATGTGCAGAGAAAACAACGAGATTTTTATATATTCAGTTCTTGCAGTTAGCAAAGATATTGGGGATAATATCATCAGGGATGGTTGTCTCTTTCTTTATTCACTAGTGAAAGATGTGAGAGAATTATCACCCAGTAACTAAGGTAAAATACACATCTCTGAGAAAGATGGAAATAGTGAAATATATTTTTTCTAACCTTAAGATGCAATGTAATTAGGATACATTTGTGAGTTGTTTAAATGAGTGATAGTCAATGTATAAATTTCTGGACTTTTAATCTTGAGTATTAGGTGAACTTTGGGGTCCCCTAATATTTTCTCTTGGTAGCATTGCCTGATGATATTTTCTTTGCTTCCTGGAGGCCTGGTAAGAGCCTACTGTGGAGGCATATTTAAGGAGATTTCTTAGTGAGTAATATTCAGAAACCTACTTTTGGGGATGAGATCATAAAATCCTTGGATCATTTTCTTTGGCAATGACTTTGAGGATTGTTCCAATTTTAGTGAAATATACTAGACCTTCTATTCTATGAAAGTCATTGACCACTGGATGGATTATGAGATATTTATACCCTATATTGTGTAATTAGTTCTCTGTTGTAGATTGTAACTTATGAGCAATGCTCAGCGTGAACATCCACAGTGTCTCTTGTCAGTGTTTGGAGAAAGAATCATGAACACTACTCAGTGATTTGGTCAGAAATTCACAGATTTAGAGCCCAGCTTTTCATCACATTATTTCCATTGCTGATCATTGCCAAATCCATGTAATTCATTCACTTATGTTTTAAATCTGCCTGACAAACATAGACAACTTCTCTGCTCTTTTAAAAATGTAGTTGTAGACACCAAAACATTTCTAACTTACTTGTGGGACTTTGTAGAGCTCCAAAAGAGTTCCAATAGCAGCAGAATATTCACCCCTAGTTCCTGAAATTATTCCAAGAGCTTTGTGTTGAGTTTTGCATTTGTAGTTAGGGATAAACTCATTCCTTCCAGACAGCCACATTAGAGGTCCCTCCAAAGTTTTTGGTGAGAATTAAAGGCATTTTAGATCTGGAAACCCAAGATCACATTGGGAAGCAGGTGGGAGTCTTTACTGATCTCCTCAATGGCAAAGTATAAGGTCATCAAATATTGATAGTTTTTCCCTTTTGGTTTAAATAGGAGGGGCAGAATGATTGGAACACTCAGGCCATTTTTCTCAGCAAATCTTTAGCAAATTCAGGAAATTAGAGTTTCTAAATCCTGATTTCTCCCATGACTTGTAAAGATTGTATAAATGAGCCCCTACCAACTCAGGAACATCATGGGATGGCCCTTAAAGTTTCTGAAATTGAACTGTATTTTAGTAATTAATTTTTTGTTGTACATTATGTGGATTGAAGTGTCATCTCTCTATGTCCTCTGATTATTGAATATGTAAGTGCTTATGATGTTTCTATTCATGGAGGTATCAGACAATGCAAGAGTCACTAAAGTATAATCTAAGAAAGTAAACAAGAGCTTCATATCCCTTTATTTTTTAATGATTCAGTTTCATATTCACTTAAAAAGTTTTAACTTTCATACTTAAAAATGGTACCAAGTTTGCTTGTATTCATTCCTAGTATTAAAGTTTTTCCTTGGGGTATAGAAATATGGCCAGGCAGCTAGGCACACTGAATAATATTGAACAAAATCTGGGATCAGTACCCTATGCTCACAGGGTAGCTCAGAGCCATCTGTAGGTCCTGGTCATGCAAAAATAGGCTGGCATTTGTAGGTACCAGGCACACATATGGTATACAACCATATACAAGAAGGTAAGCACTCGAACACATGAAAAAAAAACTGTACAATAGTGTTTCTGGGGTTTGAGAAATGACTGAGATGTTGTAAGTAATTGATGCTTTTTGAAGGACCCTGACTCAGGTCACAGAAGCCATGTATAACACCAGTTCTAGGGTTTCTTCCTCTGAACTCTGCAAGTATGAGGCATGCATGTCGTAGACAAGCAAACATTTATTCAGGCAAAACCTTCAGAGATATAAAATAAAAGTGGAGCCTTACAATTTTTGTCTCTACCTATAGCAGATCCTCTGCTACAGTGCTCCATACCAAAATAGCACCAAGAGGGAACAAGCCTCCTAGGAATGTGGACAGACCTGTGAGTGCAGGTAGAATCACCACTGCTGCTCAGAAGAACCAACCCAAAATCCTCATGACACAGGGACCAAGGGTCTCCCTGGGACAAGAATCTTCCAGTCTCCCTCTGTGCCCCAGTGCTGATCTTGTGCCACAGAGCTACATACACAAATACTGCCACGAGAGAGCTGGTGTCCCAGGAGTGCCTTCACACCTGTGAGCACATGTAAGACCACCACTTCTTTTCAAGTTCCTGGCCCAAGAGGGACACTCACAGAGCCATCAGGAAACAGGAACCATGGTTCAGCTTGGGACAAAATCCTTCTGGTCTCTGTCTGCACCCAGAGATGACCCTGTACTACAAGTCCCCATACCCAAATTCCTCCCAGAGAGAACTGGCCTGCCAGGAGTACTGACACACAGACTTGCAGGAGGGACCTGCCAAAGTCAGAAACAGCAAGAACATCTAACACCAGAGATAACCAGATGGTGAAAGGCAAATGCAAGTACTTAAGCAACAGAAACCAAGACTACCTGGCATCATCAGAACCCAGTTCTCCCACCACAGTGAACCCTGGCTACCCCAACACACCTGAAAAGCAAGACTCTGATTTAAAATCACATTTAATGATGATGATAGAGGAATCTAAGAAATATATAAATAAATCCCCTAGAGAAATACAAGAGAACACAAGTAAACAGGTAGAAGACCTTAAAGAGGAAACACAAAAATCTCTTAAATAATTACATGAAAACACAAACAAACAGATGAAGGAACTGAACAAAACCATCCAGGATTTAAAAATGGAAATAGAAACTATAAAGAAATCACAAAGGGAGACAACACTGGGGATAGAAATCATAGGAAAGAGACCAAGAGTCATAGATGCAAGCATCACCAACAAAATACAAGAGATAGAAGAGAGAATCTCCGGTGTAGAAGGTGCCATTGAAAACATCGACATAGCAGTCAAAGGAAATGCAAAATGCAAAAATGTCGTAGCCCAAAACATCCAGGAAATCTAGCATAGAAGGCCAAACCTAAGGATAATAGTTATAGAGGAGAAGAAATATTCCCAACTTAAAGGGCCAGTAAATATCTTTAAAATCTTTAAGAAAAATGTAAAAATAGTAAATAGAGGGAAAGTGTTTCTCTAAGCTTGTAGATTAGACAAACGAGTATTATTTGTGTGTGTGTGTGTGTAAGTCAGTGAAAAAAAGGAAGTAGAAATATAACATGAGGAAAAGATATTGCTCATAAGCTCATGCAGGCAGTACAAAGTGCTCACAATTGGAGGAAATGTAACTTTGGAAAGATGTCTGTGGACTGAACTCTTACTCCTGGCACTTGGTAGTTGAGGGCAGAGATCCTTGGAAGCTACTTTCAAAACCTGTGGAAGATGAGAGCCTGTCTCAACTTGAGACATAGTAATCGTGAGACTCAAGTCCACTAGCTTCTGTTGAAGCACAGATTCTTCCTAGAAACCCAGCAGCAAGAAATGCTTTTTGATTACACTGTGTTAACTTGAGTTCTATGGCTAGATGCTATGTTATGTGAGAATTTGTTGTTCAAAAATAGGCAATTAGCAACCATCAAGGAAGGGAGAATTAGTTTTCCAAAGGCTTTATCCAATATGGAATATTCAACTGTTTGAATGAATCCATGTGCCAATGAAAACTTCTGGAAATATCTGTGTCTACAAAGACTGGATACTAGAACTTCAGTAATATGTAGAGATTGGAATGTTGTAAGACTAGAGTCTCATTACCTTATTCCAGACTACCTGTATCACCCTGAATAGCAATTCTTCAGAAGGCAACTCTGCAGATGATCTGATCTCTTATAACTAATGAATTAAAACCATTTAGAATTGAATATCTTATACTACCACTGTCTTCTTCTGATATAAAGCTAAGAATGACATCAGGTAGCATCTTGGCACAATAGGGGCTAAGCTATTCCACATCTTCTGTCTGATGCCTCTACTAGTGTTTTTGATTTATAGCTTTCTGTTTTGTTACCATGAAAAATTCATGAAACTGTTTTCACATTGGAACATGGAATGTAGAATAATGAAAAATATGTTCACAGGTCATAGACGCTGAAATTTTGTGCTAGAATAAATTTTCTCTTTGGTATTTGAACTGAGGGCTGAATTTTTTGCAGTGACACATAAGCAATGTTAAACACTAAATACTAAAATCAATGTATTTGGCTGTCTGTCTTTATATACTTATTTATTTTATATGTGTGCTTTATTCTTCATATCCATAATAAAGCTAAATGATTTTGAGATGGAATACAGCTAGGAGACAAATAGAGTCAGAGGTTGGAATAGAGAGAGGGAACAATAATATTATATTTTAATTATGGAGGTATTGGAGAGGAAAATGTCCAAAACATAATGTCTATAAATATTTTTAAGCACAGAAGTTATGTTAAAACTTCAATACAGTACAATTTCAATAAAATTTCAATTTCAATACAATTGGAAATTTTCCAATAAAGATAATCAAAGATTCTAATCTAATAAAGGTTTATGAATGACATAAGCCAAAGAAAAGATGAGAGTCTATATTGACAACTGACCTCCCTCCGTTATATTCTTCTGGCAATCACTTGGGACACAGATAACCTTCTGCTATACCTCATTTTTTTAAATTTATTTTTAAATCTTGAGTCAAAATTTCTCCTCTACATTTAGCAGAATATGTATGTTTTTATTATTTTAAAGTGTCCTATATGCATAGAATGTGTTTTGATCAGTTGGATACCACTCCCCTCACCTACTCTTCTTCACCTATTCTTCCTAAAACTTTACCAACCAAAGTTTAATTGCATTCTCTTTAAACCCATACAGTCCCCTCTGGGTTGTCATCAGCGACATGGGAGTAAGCCCATCTTCTGGAACGTGGGAAGCCTCTCAGTGTTGACATCCTGAAGAAAACTCATTTCCCCATCCCCAGGAACTGTCAACTGCAAGCTAATCTCCATGAAGCCTTAGAGTTCATAATCCCTTCTCTCGTTAATGCAGGAATTTGTTTTGCTTCATGTCCTGCAGATCTTGTCCAGTTAGTTTCTGAGTGTCATGACTAGATCCTGTAAGGAACAAATTATTTCACCCTAATCATGAGCTCCCTTTGGTTTCTACAAAACAACTACACTCCTCTTCTAGGTGTTTTCCAAGTTTTGGAGAGGTGTGTGTGATAAACATGTCCCATGTAGAGTTGAGCACTCTATAGGATCTCATTATCGGGTTGAAAACCAGTGTAGGTCTAAGTATTAATCACCATTTATTGGAATAGGAAGCTTCTCTGAAAAGGTATGAGGGAAGTATCATTGAAATCCTCATATAAAGGTAAGAATTGAAGAAACAGGTAAAATATTTGCTATTTGTCACAATAGTAGTATGGGTTGGTCATTTAGGACAATGACACAATATCCGTAGTTTCATAGGTCAGTCAATGGAATGACACAAGAGACCTTACTCATGGAGCTGGGATTTAGACATACTAATAAATATTGCAGGCAACCCCAAGAATATACATGCCACTATACAGTTATACCACCAGTGGGCATATCTTTCCCTGCCAAACATAATTGAAGGTTTCTAGAGTCAACAGTGGTTACATTTTCCCTAATAATGGACATAAAACTTTTCAGCCCTATGGATTCTATGGAACAAAGATTCCATGTCAGCCCCAGCTTTATTTCTCCATGTCCTATGACTCAAGGGTGTGATGCCCTCATCACACAGGTCTTACCATCAAAATATGGAGGGTAACCAACAGCAACAGAAATAGCTTATAAAATTTATGTGCTCATGGATAGCATCTGAAATAATTAAAATTGGTAACCCATATCTGTGAGTGGGCTTTTTGTTTGATTGCTCATGATATCTGGCAAAGGCAATAACCAACGGCCATATGATTGCCTAATATATGTATATACATATACATATACATATACATATACATATACATATACATATACATATACATATACATATACATATACATATACATATACATATACATATATACACACATATATATACACATAAATATACATATATATTTATCATATATGTTTATATACAACATATAAATTATATATGTAAATTACATATATATAAATTATATATGTAAATTACACACACACATATATATATATATTACCATGTAGTTTTCTTCAAGGTCTCAGTGTTAGTTTTTCTCCTTTTGAAAATATTATTAGTTTACTTTTCTTTATATGAGTACACTGCAGCTGTCTTCACATGCACACCAGAAGTGTGCATCAAATCACATTAGAGATGGTGGCAAACTAGCATGTGATTTCTGGGAATTGAACTCAGGTCCTGTGGAAGAGCAGTCAGTGCTCTTAACCACTGAGACATCTCTCCAGACCCAGTGGTAGTTATTCTTACTCACACCCCTCTGATACTCTGATCTCCCAGCACTCACCACTTAACTCTTCCTGCTCCAGTATTTCCATTCCCCTCTTCATATCACATGTGTTCTATTTCCCCAAATGAAATGTCCTCTATACTGTACCTCACTATTTTCCTTATTTATATGGTTTTCCAGTTAAGTAGAGACATCTAAAGATTCAAAATTAGCACCTGAATATGAGAGAAAGCATGTGACTTTGTCTTACTGTATCTATGTTATCTCATTCAGAACTGAAATTTCCAGTTTCTTCCATTGCATGTGAATTTCATAATTATAATTTATTTTGGGGTTGAATACAATTCAATTGGATACCTGTCCTACAGATTCAATACCTACTTATTAGTTGATGAATGGCTTCTTCTGTTCCCAGACTATTGTGAACAGAGCAACAATGAACAAGAATTTCTCTAGTGAGATATGCAGTCTTTGGGTCTATGCCCATGATTGATAATGATATTGTAGTTCTCTTTGTATATTTTTAAAGAGTCTCCACACTATTTTCAATAAAGTCTACACCACTTTTGAGTCCCCTTAGTCAATATGAATGCCATCAATTATAAATTACATCTTTGTATAAGATGAAATCCTATAGCGTTTTAATATTTATTTCATTGATTGTTAAGGAGACAGAATACCTTTTCCCAGCTGTTTTTATTTCATGTTTTCTGAACTCTCAGTTTATTTCCATATATTTTAAATTGGGTTGTTTGTTTCATGTAGAGTTTAGTCAACCTGTATTGGTAGGGCATTCCGACTTTATTTCCTTTTATCTCACTTATCTGGTTTTGGATCAGGCAAGAATTTTTGAGATACAGTGTTGATAGGCCACTCAGTGTTGATGTGTGGATGGGTTGTCTAGAGTATTTGTGAGGATTTCAGTACAGATTACATGCAGTGGTCAGGCTTTTAAAACTTTTATCTTCTTTTGTTAACTTAAAAAGAATAATGTAAGCTTCAAGGAATCAAGATTTGCTCCATACATTACAAGTCAAACAGACTCAGATGAGTACACCTCTGAATTAACAGTCCAACCTTTCCCACCTACAGCCTATCTGTGAGGAAGAACTCTGTCATTCTCCAGTCTCAGGAATCCTTCCACTTATTGTTGTAGTAAGCTACTGAAGTATAGGTTTTTCCATCCTGTGAAAACATTCTTAGGAATAATATACTTTCAAAATAAATCAGGATTCTCTGGATTTTTCTCTTCACATACTCCATAACACCACAAATCTCAGGACCATAAGCCTGAAGATTGTTTTCTGCTAACAGAACAATAAATAGGTTGAGTCTTTAAAAAGATATTTCTAAGTAAAAAAATATCCTAGTCTAGAATTGATGTTCAAATAAACAAATGTAAAAGTATAATCACTACTGAAAAATAGGAAATGTGAAAAAGCAAGGCCAAAATACCCCTCCACAATATAATAACTAAGGAATAAATGAACTAAGAGATATTAAATATGTAAAGTATTAGTTAAATACTTCAAAAAGTAGAAAGATGAACGGCATAAAAAAGATAGAAACAAGCAAGTGAGTTCAAATAGGACACGACCATACGCAGGAGAACTTGGACGAAGGATGAAAAAAACAGCAGTACAAATGAAAGACTCTGTACCACATCACATTATGAGGGAGGGCAAGGACAGACAGAAATACTGGAAATTAAAATCACAAAACTTCCATCAAATCTTAGGACTCAGTGTCCCCAGTAGATCTGAATAACTAGGAGGTTGAATACTAGTCATTAAAGATGTGATTTTTTTCAAACACTGTTTTAAAATGTCAATGGAAAATAAATAAGTCATAACTATGACCACAGTGTCCAAACTCTGAGATACTTTAAAGAGACCAAAGAAACATGTGGGGCAAAAGAGGCTAAGATGTAGCAAAGCCATGGGGACATTCAACTTCATTTTAACATCAACACTTTTATTTACTGTGTAGCTAGAAGCATTAAAAGTAAGATGTTTAGATGCCCAAATATTGACATGGCATATATATATATATATATATATATATATATATATATATATATATATATATATATATGTGTGTGTGTGTGTGTGTGTGTGTGTGTGTGTGTATGCCTAATCCTATATATGCCTAATCATATATATGCATGCCTAATCATATATATGCATGCCTAATCATGGTGTCACAGAATGGTGCTGACACACAAGTTGCTGGTTTTGTTTTTGATCTCTATATGATGTAAATATAAAGCAGAGGAAATCAAATTCCTATAGATGCACAATGAAAGAGGAAATTTTGACATTCAGTCTCACATTTCTGTGTGTATGTTTCACTAGTGACAAAGGAATTAAATGTGCATCACTGAGTATATACTGCCTTGTAGTCAGAACACCCTTAGCACATTCACACAAGTACTTACAGAATGCTATCCAATGGTACATTTGGATAAATCCAAATAAATTCCTGGATTTCTTTGGGTCTTTCTACTGTGATGAAAATGGGGATGAATGCACCTAGGATTATGTCTGCCTTCATGTAGGCACTGGGCTTCCAGAAATCAAAACATTTCTTGTGAGTCATCTCCACTAGCATAAATAAAGATTGCAGGAGCAGGAAGAGACAGTTCAAAGAAAAGGACATACTAGAGTCTTTGCCACACAGAGACAATGCCCTGTATCTAGGTTGAGCCAAGGAGATTATTGTCTTAGGTCATGGAACAGGCTCAGACTACAACAATATCAGAGAAGACTTTGTATGCTACAGCTGCTTCCTACTGTTGTTTCAGGCTTTCAGTCTGTGCACATCCTGTGGTTGTCATGACAGACAAGACACAGGCAGAAGCAACTGAGAGTAAGTCACTGTGCTGAGATTGTCCTGTAAATGTTAACAAAGTGGCACCGAGTATTCTGGCTTTTATGATTTAATTTACCTCAATGCATGTGCTCTGGGGATTCCACAACCCTGGGGCTCAGCACCTGCATCCTCTATGCTGGTGAAAACCATGTTTGGCCCTTCCTTCATAAAGGTGAGGACCTCTATGATTTCTTGCTGGTCCACAGGGATTTTGAAGAGTACCATTGCCTGAGAGAACATTGTAGGGCATAACAGATCAGCTTATTTGATTTGAATGACAGTTTGAACAGGTGATTTTTAAAAGGCCCCACATGGACTCTTCAAGGCTTGCACTTTCAATAGTTCATACAATGCTTTCCTAAGAGGTTAAAGTTGTCATGTCAGTTTCTAGTGTCCGCCATTGAGAAGCACACTAATCTTGTATCTATCTTAACTCCCTGGTCTGATACTTTCTCCTTGTAGCAGTTATTATAAAGATGTAAAGATGAGTAAGGATAGACCAGACCAGGAAACATGATCAGTTAGTTTCCCAGACATCCATTTATAGAGTTAAGGTTCATGAGCTTTAAAGTCATAATCTAGATTCTGCTATTAGTTCACCCTGGTCCAGCCAGTCTCCAATGACATTTTGTAATAAATCACAACTAAATAGAATAATACTTCATTTTTATCTTTCTTCCTTTTTCCTGTAATGCCACTTATCAGGGGTGTTCTTGATAAAATGTTATGGTGTTATTATATATTACAGATAATTATAGTTTAGGATACATCAAACATATATGTTACATATGTGACAACAATTTATATAAAAGGAGGCAATGAATTTTCAAAATAGCAAAGAGGAAGCTATCTTTGAGAGGGAAGGAAAGACAGAAATGGGAAGAGAACGTGATGTAATTATAATTCCAAATAAATAAATACATGAATTAATAGATGTCTCCTGGTTATTACCTTACAAAATTTTGATTATTGGAATCCTTAAAATATATACAGAGTACTTTTTCAAGTGAACAGTATCTGTTTTTATTAAGAGCTCTTATGCACACAGCCTGAAGTATCTCTTTATATTATCTCTGTGATGTTTAACATCCCACAATGGTGATTCAAATTTTACTTAAGGGGCATGACTGCTTATGATTCAGTCATTAATGTGGTTCTATAGCGTTTGATTTCTGTTTAGCTCATGTCACTGATGACAACTTCTACACTCATATGCATGGTGTATGTAATAATAGTTATTGACACACGCCTTGGAATGGAAGGTACCAAAGGACACCTGTATGGAAGGGTTTTAGTGGGAAGTAAGGGGAATGCCAAATAATAAGATTATATTACAATCTCAAAAACAAAAGAAAAATGTTTCCTCTTAGTAAAATATGGTATAATGTAATATCTTCCATGTATGATTGCAGAAGTATCTAGTCAGTTCTAATTGTGTTCACTCTAAACTTTGCTTCACAAATGTGAGGTTATATATATGGTAAACAAGCTCATACCATGTGTTGTTTTCATAAGTACATTGGTGAAATTACTCAAAAATGGTGTATACAGTGCAGACTCTATTTAAGTTGAATGAGGAAACTTTTTTATTATATTCCCTATATAATGTGCAGTATTAAATTCCTTCTAAACTTATTTCTTGATTCAAACTTCATCACGTTTTCTTGCATCTACTCACCACCAGCTGATATCTATCTTTGATGATAAAGAGTGTTTAATAGATACAGCAGCAGATCTGGTTTTCTTATCCATCCTGTTAGTCTGTTTCTTTCTATTGGGGGAATTAATAATATTGACATTGACAGTTTTTAATGAGAAATTTTACTGTTTTCTGTTATTTTGCTGTTACTATATGGGTTTTTCTTCACCTTTTGGTTTGCTGCTCTGGGGTTATTTATTCACTCTACTTTCTTGTATGGGGTTAACTTTTTTCCCTGTTGTTTTTTTAAGATTGACATTTTCCAAGTATTTTCGTCTATAGAGTTGGAATTGTACAAAGATACTGATTAAATGTGGTTTTTATCCTGGAACGTTTTTCTTTCTCCATCTTTTCTGATTCAACATTTTGCTGGGCATGCTAATGTGGTGGTAGTATTGTATTACATTTCCATACTCAAATGATTCCACCAGAATTTCTTTTATTGTTGAGAAGAGTTTTTGCTCTCCTAGGTTTTTTGTTATTCCAGATGAATTTGCAAATTGCACTATGTGAAGAATTGAGTTGGAATTTTGATGGGGATTGCATTGAATCTGTAGACTGCTTTTGGCAAGATGGACAATTTTACTACATCAATCCTGCCAATCCATGAGCATGGGAGATCTTTTCATCTTCTGAGATCTTCTTTAATTTCTTTCTTCAGAGACTTGAAGTTCTTATCCTACAGATGTTCCACTTGCTTAGTTAGAGTTAAACCAAGGTATTTTATATTCTTTGTGACTATTGTGAAGGGTGTTGTTTTCCTAATTTCTTTTTCATCCTGTTTATCCTTTGTGTAGAGGAAAGTCACTTATTTGTTTGGATTTATGTTATATTCAGCTGCATTGCAGAAGTTGTTTATCAGGTTTAGGAGTTCTCTGGTGGAATTTTTGGGGACACTTAAGTTTACCATTCTATCATCTGCCAATAGTGATATTTTGAATTCTTCCTTTCCAATTTGCATCCCTTTAATCTCCTTTTGTTGTCTAATTGCTCTGGCTAGGACTTCAAGTACTATATTGAAAAGGTAGGGAGAGAGTGGGCCTTGTCTAGTCCCTGATTTTAGTAAGATTGGCTTAATTTTCTCTCTATTTAGTTTGATGTTGGCTACTCATTTGTTGTATATTGCTTTTACTATGTTTAGGTATGGGGCTTGAATTCCTGACCTTTCCAAGATTTTATCAACAAGGGGTGTTGGATTTTGTCAAATGGTTTCTCAGCATATAATGAGATGATCATATGTATTTTTTTTCTTAGAGTTTTTGTAGATAGTGGATTACATTGATGGATTTCTGTATATTGAACCATCCTTGCATCCCCGGGACGAAGCCTACTTGATCATGATGATCATTTAATGTGTTCTTTGATTTGGTTTGTGAGAATTTTATTTAGAAAATTTGCATTGATTTTCATAAGGAGAAATGTTCTGAAGTTCTCTTTCTTTGTTGCATCTTTGCATGGTTAGATATCAGAGTAATTGTGGCTTCATAGAACAAATTGGGTAGAGTACCTTCTGTTTCTCTTTTGTGGAATAGTTTGAGGAGTATTGGTATTAGGTCTTTGAAGATCTGATAGAATTCTGCACTAAACCCATCTGGTCCTGTGCAGTTTTTGGTTGGGAGACTATGACTATTTCTATTTCTTTAGAGAATATGGGAGTGTTTACTGTTGTGGATAGCCATGGGGCTAATTATATTTGATGCTAATTCCATTCTCCTGTGAGTGGTTGCAAATAAGGAATGAGTCAGCACTCAGGTAATTTCCTGT
Source organism: Mus caroli (assembly GCF_978045245.1). Lineage (NCBI taxonomy): Eukaryota > Metazoa > Chordata > Mammalia > Rodentia > Muridae > Mus > Mus caroli. The sequence goes on from NW_028227265.1 coordinate 126,418,277, forward strand.
AAACCTGCTTCCCACCTTAATTTGTAAAATAAAGAAGAACTGATGATTGGGTAGGTAAAAGGGAAGGTGGATCAGAAGTAGAGAAGAGAGAGAAGAAGGAGAAAATGGAAGAGGGAGAGGACACAGAACCTCCTGTTAGTTTACATCTTTTTATTGGGGAATTGAGTCCATTGGTATTAAGAGATATTAAGAAAAAGTAATTTTTGCTTTCTATTATTTTTGTTGTTAAAGTTGATATTCTCTTCATGAGGCTATCTTCTTTCAGGTTTGTTGAAAGATTACTTTCTTGGTTTTTCTAGGGCATAGTTTCCCTTCTTGTGTTGGAGTTTTCCCTTTATTATCCTTTGAAGGGCTGGATTTGTGGAAAAATATTGTGTAAATTTGGTTTTTATCATGGAATACCTTTGTTTCTCTGTCTATGGTTGTTAACAGTTTTGCTGGGAATAGTAGTCTGGGCTGGCATTTGTGTTCCTTTACAGTGTGTTTGACACCTGCCCAAAATCTTCTGGCTTTTAGAGTCTCTGGTGAGATGTTTGGTATAATTCTGATAGGTCTGAATTTACATGTTACTTGACCTTTTTCCCTTATTGCTTTTAATATTCTTTCTTAGTTTTGTGCATTTGGTGTTTTGATTATTAAGTGATGGGAGGAATTTCTTTTCTAGGCCAACATATTTGAAGTTCTGTAGGGTTCTTGTATGTTCATGGGAATCTCTTTCTCTAGGTTAGGTAACTTTTCTTTTATAACTTTGTTGAAGATATTAACTGGCCCTTTAAATTTTCACTGTCTTCTATAACTATTATCCTTATGTTTGGCCTGCTCATTGTGTCCTGGATTTCCTGGATGTTTTGGGTTAGGAGCTTTTTGCATTTTCTTTGACTGTTGTGTCTATGTTTTCAATGGTATCTTCTAGACCTGAGATTCTCTATTCTATCTGTTATATTCTGTTGTTGGTGCTTGCATCTATAGTTTCTGACTTCTTTCCTAGATTTCTATTGAAAGACTCCAAGAGGAGCCCCTTATTCAGGCCTCAGGACAATAGCGGACACCCAAGAACTCACAATAGACCAAGCTTGATGCAAACCACATGAGGCTTTATTCGGGGAAAGCCAGAGTTCTGGGGATGACTTATATCCCACACAGGGGTAGAGGAATCAACCTCGAGGGGAAAGAGGCCCTAGTTTTTATAGGCCCTCAGGGGAGGAAGGAGAAGGGGGGGGAGTAGGGGATTTCCAGATCTAAACAATGTCTATTCTCAAGAAATGGGTATGGGAGGGGTACAAGGAAAGAGTCTGGTGCAGGTGTAGCAACTCAGGATTGGCCAGGCTGTGGTTGCTGGGAAGATTTTCTGACTCTTTCTCAGCAACCAATATCACAAACACCTGGCAATGGGCTTCATCAGTGGGCACACACATGGGTTCAAGGAATGGTCAAAACGTTGACAGACACACAGGTTCAAGGAGTGGCCAGAGCATTGTGCACCTCTATTTTTCTAAATCAGTGAAGCTAGTTCTGCTAGCAGTGACATCTATCTTGCCAATTTCAGGGCTTCTGTGATCTTTTACATTCTATCAGGATCTTTCATTCCCCACTTCTTCTAGTTACTAGTTCTAATCTTAGAACTAAACTGCAATCTCTTCTTTAAGGTTCTACAGAGACTGGTATTGTTGTCTTAGTGCTTACAGCTGGATGGCACCAATTTTCTCTCTAATAAAGGTCACCAATTTATTAAGGACTATCGGGCCACACGTCAGCAGTAAGAGCAAAATTATTAGAGGGTCTATCAGAGTAGAAATGAGGGTGGTCAACCAAGGGAATTTATTCTTCAGGAGCTCGCTTTACGTGAGAGGCATGAATCTAAGCAGAGATGCCTTCTACTTTGTCAGCAGTGGGGGTGGTCAGCAGCACAATGCAAGGGCCTTTCTAACAAGATTTTAGATTCTCAGCTCGATGTCGTCAGATGAGAACTGCATCTCCCACCTGGAACTGGTATGGTATCATCAAGTCTCCTGGTTCGTAGGCCTCTTTGAGCTGCTCTCAGGCGGTGTTTCTGACCACTTCTAGAGCTTTCAAGCGTGTAAACAATGAAGGACCAGGGTTAAATTTTAAAGGATCTAACATTCTCTCTACTTCAGTGAGTGGGGGAGGCCCCCCCCATACAGAATTTCATATGGAGTGAGCTTAAATTTTCCCAGTGTGTTCTTAACGTGGAACAAGGCAAAGGGAAGGAGGGCTGTCCAGTAATTTTCGCCGGTCTCTAAGGTCAAGGACTCTTTTAGAGTTCTATTCATCATTTCTACCTGTTCTGAACTCTGGGGTCTATAAGCACAATGTAATTTCCAATCTATCCCCAGTTGGATGGCCAGTCCCTGACTTACCTGGGTAACAAAGGCGGGTCCATTGTCAGACCCTATTACCTTAGGTATTTCAAACCGTGGAAAAATTTCTTCTAGGATTTTCTTAACCATAACATTGGCAGTTTCTTTTTTGTTGTTGTGTAGGCCTCCACCCATTCTGAAAAGGTATCTATAAAAACTAAAAGATATTTATTACCATACTTAGCTGGCTTTACTTCAGTAAAATCTACTTCCCAATAGGCTCCAGGGCGATCTCCTTGTAGTCTTCTCCCTGGAGGATATCTTGAATGTCCTGCATTAGTCATGGCACATGGTACACAGTTCTTAATTACTACTTCTGCAACATCAGAGAGTCTTAAAACATAAAAAGTAGATGCTTTGACCAGTGTTTGCAGGTGTTTGGCTCCCAGGTGGGACAGCAGATGTATATTTTCAATAAATCTTTTCCCTTCTTTTTGTGGTAATATTATTTTACCATTACTGGCTGCTCGTTGGCCCTGTGAATTTTCTGCAGTAAACCCTAAATTGTCCATTTGTTTCATATTTTCAGTGGTAGGTATATTCAAAACTCTGGCTGCACAGTTCCAGTTCTGGCAGAGCAACTTTCTGGAGAGATTCTATCTGTCGAGTCCTGAAGGGCAGTATCTTAGGGCCGAGTGCAGCCTGTTTAGCTTTAACATCAGCCATGTTATTCCCCCTTGTCACAGCATCGTGTCCTTTTTGATGTCCAGGACAATGTATAATGGCCACTTTGGCAGGCAGATGAATAGCCTCTAGGAGACTCAGAATCTCCTCTTTATTTTTTATGTCCTTGCCTGCTGACGTCAGCAACCCTCTTTGTCTATAGATGGCACTGTGGACGTGGGCTGTAGCAAAAGCATACCTGCTAACAGTGTAAATGTTGATGGACTGCCCCTCAGCCATCCGAAGGGCCTGGGTCAGGGCAATTAATTCAGCTTTTTGAGCTGACATACCTTCTGGCAGGCTGCCAGCCCACACGACTTGCTTACCATCTACCACTGCCACCCCTGCCATCCTCTTACCTTCCACTAGGAAACTGCTTCCATCTGTGTACCAATTTGGAACACCTGGCCATGGCTGGTCACGTAGATCACTTTGAATCCCAATTTCCTCTGCAAGGATGTCTGCACAGCAGTGAACGGGTGAGGAATCGTCTATTTCGGGCAGGAAGGTAGCAGGGTGGAGAATAGCAGGAGGAGCAAACATGACCCATTCAGTCAGCAGCAGACTCTGGTAGTGAGTCATCTGGGCATTTGTCATCCATCGGTCTGGGGGCTGGCGGATAATGCCAGTTCTGCTAGCAATCTCTTGGTCCCCTGTCAGCATTCTCTCTCCCTGGTTGCAGCAAGGAGCAAGTCACCAACATATTGAAGAAGAGTTATCTGGGGGTTTTCAGCTCAGAAGGAGGCTAAATCTCGATGTAGAGCCTTATCAAAAAGGGTGGGGGAGTTTTTGAACCCCTGGGGTAACCGTGTCCAGGTCAATTGTCCCGATTGTCCAGTGTCAGGATCTCTCCACTCAAAGGCGAATATGGGCTGACTGGAGGGATGTAACTTCAGGCAAAAGAAAGCATCTTTTAAATCAAGTACTGTGTACCATTTTTGCTTCAGAGGGAGTGAGCTGAGGAGGTTATAGAGATTTGGAACAGTTGGGTGAATATCTTGGACCCTCTTATTGACCTCTCTCAGGTCTTGTACTGGTCGATAGTCACTTGTGCCAGGTTTCTTTATCGGCAGTAGAGGAGTATTCCAGGGTGACTGGCAAGGTACCAAAATACCTAATTGTAATAGTCTCTGAATATGTGGCCTGATTCCATCTCTTGCTTCACGGCTCATTGGGTATTGTCGCACTCCTATAAGGGTTGCATCCGTTTTCAGTCCCACAACCACAGGGGGAACTCTTGACAGCCATTCCCATGCCTCCAGTCTCTGCCCATGCTCTAGGGAAAGCAGTCAACCAATCTTTTAGTTCTGGCACCTCCGTTTGCTTTATGCCTTCATGCAATCGGTATTCTTCCTCAAGCTGCAGGGCTAAGACTATGGAGGTGGGAGATTCCCAACTTACTCTCAGCCCTTCTTGGGTAAATCTAATCTGGGCCTTTAATTTAGTCAGAAGATCTCTTCCTAGAAGCGGTGTGGGACACTCAGGAATGACCAAGAAGGAATGACTCACTTGGTCTTTCCCCAGATCTACAGTGCTTGCAGTGGTCCAGGGGTATTGTTTCTGACCAGTGGCTCCAATCACTATGGTTCTTTTATTTTTTAATTTTCCCAGTGGATGTTTCAACACAGAATTCTCTGCCCCTGTGTCAATTAAAAAGTCCATGGGAATCCCCTCCACCATCAGGGTTACCATAGGCTCGGGGAGGGGGTCCGAGCCCCGTCTCCCCTACTCATCATCTTTCAGAGTCAGGACCTTAGGGGCCCTTACCTTCTCCTTTGGGCATTCCAGTGCCCAATGTCCTTTTTCCTTGCAATAGGCACATCATTGGTCCTTCTCTAAAATCTTCTGGACAGATCTTCCTTCAGGTCTGGGTTCCTTGTTGCCCAGGTACCCTTTCTGTCTATTCTCTGGCCTGTTCCTTCCTTCACGTTCCCCTACTACTGCGGCCAAAATCCTGCTTAAATTCCTCTCCTGTCTTCTTTCCCTCTTATTCTCCCTCTCTTGTGATACACCTTTTTTGCCTCCCTGACTAAATCTTGTAAATCCATGGCATGTTATCTTTAAAAGCTATAGCAACCGCGGCTTGTTGACCCTCAGAAGTCGGGTTAAAAGGAGTACAGTATCTATAAGCTTTTATCAATATTTCTACAAAAACAGACAGGGGCTCTGTAGGGCCCTGCATCACTTCTCTTACCTGAGCCAAATTGGTGCAGCATCTCATCGCTCCCTTTAGACTAGAGCCCGGCCGGTAAACTGTCAACCTCTCCCTACCTTGAGCCATGTTGTAGTTCTAATCTGGCCGGTCCAGAGGAAACCCAGCATTCCAATTATACAGATCAGCTGATGAAAAAAGACTAATATTGGAGGGTCTGCAGAGACTGTGGGTCTGTGGGCAGGTCACCTACAGCTCACAAAGGAAAAGGCAGAAGTGGTGTCAGGAGCTCCATCTGCTGGGCAACTCTGGGTTTGTCGGCTCTGGGTCCCAGCCGCCGGTCCTCGATCCACCTACTGCCGCCAGCAATCCCAGAGCAGGGCACAGGGACCTGCGGAGGCAGAAGATAGAGCAGAGGGGGAGGGGACTCTGGCCACTCGGGAGGACCTTCAATTTCAGGATAGATCTTGGGGGGAGCTGTGGGTTGAAGAGGAGGCTCTGTTTCAGGTGGAGCCTGTGGTTTCAGTTCTGTTCAGGCTCAGGGCTGGGAGTGGGAGCAGCTGGAGGAGGAGCCCCGCGCCTTCTTGTCACCAGGCCAGAAAGTGCGCTGGTCCAGGCAGGGTCCTCACTGCCGCCGCTGCCGCAGCCGCTGCTGCTGTGCTTACTGCTACTTAGGGCAGAAAGCGAGGGTGCTGTGCTGACCCACCCGCGCACATGGGAGCAGCGGGGGGAGGGCTCCGAGACACGCAGGGAATCTATAGTTTGATTTATGGCAGTGAATTCTGGACGAGGTAAGGCTGTTGACCCGGGTGGGACCCAGGTCCGCTCTGAAAAACAATGGCTTTAACTTCAAAGATAAGAGTCAAACCAAAAGTCCCCTCCAGTGACCATTTTACACTAAAAGTCGGCCACTCGGAGGCACAAAAAGTCTGCCAAAGTCCCTTCTTAATTTCTACTGAAAGATTCTGGGCCCTTGATCTAACTTCAGCCCAGTGGTCTAAAGTCAAACTTAGGGGGGTCATTACAGTCTGCCCCATCATTTACACCAGGTAAAACATGAAACAAACATAGAAAACACACATACATACACTGATAGATGCCCGTTTTCTAACGGACAGACAAAACCAACTCAGAAATGCAGAAGATCGGGGAAGTGCACTCCCTGCCCCAGACAGACTCCTGGAGTCCCCCAGTGCGAGCAACAGCCAGTGATTCCAGCACGTCTGCTGTTCACACTCAGTGCCTCATTCTGAGGCAAAGGTCTCCGTTTCTCACGAAACGTAGTGGCTGCAAATTTCAGCACTGAACCTCGCCGGCTCACAGAAATATTTTTAAACAAAAAAATTTCACCTCCAAGTGGGTCTTCGGAGATGTGGGTGGTCACGCCAATCCCGGACGAACCCCCAAATGAAAGACTCTGAGAGGAGCCCCTTGCTCAGGCCTCAGGACAAGAGTGGACACCCAAGAACTCACAATAGACCAAGCTTGATGCAAACCATATGAGGCTTTATTCGGGGAAAGCCAGAGCTCTGGGGATGACTCATATCCCACACAGGGGTAGAAGAGTCGACCTCAAGGGGAAAGAGGTCCCAGTTTTTATAGGCTCTCAGGGGAGAAAGGAGAAGGGGGGGAGTAGGGAATTTCCAGATCTAAACAATGTCTATTCTCAAGAAATGGGTATGGGAGGGGTACAAGGAAAGAGTCTGGTGCAGGTGTAGCAACTCAGGATTGGCTGGGCTGTGGTTGCTGGGGAGATTTTTCTGACTCTTTCTCAGCAACCAATATCACAAACACCTGGCAATGGACTTCATCAGTGGGCACACACATGGGTTCAAGGAATGGTCAAAACGTTGGCAGACACACGGGTTCAAGGAGTGGCCAGAGCATTGTGCACCTCTATTTTTCTAAATCAGTGAAGCTAGTTCTGCTAACAGTGACATCTATCTTGGCAATTTCAGGGCTTCTGTGACCTTTTACATTCTGTCAGGATCTTTCATTATCTCCAGAGTTGTCTCCTTTTGTGATTTCTTTATTGTTTCTACTTCCATTTTTAGATCCTGGATGGTTTGGTTCAATTCCTTCACCTGTTTTATTGTGTTCTCCTGTAATTCTTTAAGGAATTTTTGTGTTTCCTCTTTAAGTGCTTCTACCTGTTTATCTTTGTTCTCCTGTATTTCTTTAAAGGAGTTCTTTATGTCCTTCTTAAAATCTTCTACCAGCATCATGAGACATGATGTTAATGATGAATTTTGCTTTTCCTGTGTGTTGGGGTATTCAGGACTTGCTGTGGTGGGAGAACTGGGTTCTGGTGATGCTAAGTAGTCTTGGTTTCTTTTGGTAAGATTCTTGCATTTGTCTTTCACAATCTGGTAGTCTCTGGTGTTAGATGTTCTTGCTGTCTCTGGCTGGAACTTGTCCCTCCTCTGGTTCTGTAAGTCTGTGTCAGCACTCCTGGGAGACCAACTCTCTCCTGGCAAGACCTGTGCACAGAGGGCTGCAGAACAGTCCTACCTCCTGGGTGCCGATGGAGTCAGGAAGGACACTATCCCAACTACTCTGCTGCTTCTGCAGCCTGTGTGATCCTGGTTTGTCCTGCCTTAGAAAGTCACCAGAGAGAAGATAGCCATATTCTCTGAGTCCCAGGATCAGAGCAGGTAGTCAATATCTCATCTCCTGTTTTTGCATCTGGGGTCCTGTGGAGTATACCTTCTTTATGACCTTTCATTAGTCATTTCTGTAACCCATTGGAATGTGCCCTAAATTCTAGAGTCTGCTGTTATCTCAGAAGCAATAAAGTAATTCTGTTATAAAAGGAACTGGAATGCCTCTGTGGGTGTCACCATTTGGAAACAATGTTAACCCTTGCAGCTAGATGTTTCTGCAGAATAAACTCTCTTTGTCTTTGCCTTCTATGGGGTCTTCCTTCAGTAATATTTTAAACCCTTATACTAATTCTATTTATTTTGTTTTTTGTTGTTGTTATTGTTGTGAAGACCTCTTTTTATAAAAAGTCAGTAAAATATATTTTTAAATAACCATATTCACTTAGAGAAATTTAATTATGTTTTAAAAATATTTATTTATATTATTTATAATATAAATATGAGTACATCATAGCTGTCTTCAGACATACCAGAAGAGGGCATCATATCCCATTACAAATGGTCATGAGCTGTCATGTGGATTTTGGGAATTGAACTCAGAGCTTTAGAAGATCAGTCAGTGCTCTTAACCACTGAGCCATCTCTTCAGTCTTTAATTTTGTTTTTAATAACAAACACAAGTCAGAAAATAATGACACAGAAACTGGTGGTTTGAATAGAAATATCTCCCATAAGACCATAATTTTCAATGGAAAATATTCATATTTTTCAAATGGAGTGGTCCCATTTGACAAGGATTAGGAGGTAGCAGTGTGGCCTATTTGAGGAAGTGTCTCGCTAGGGGTAGGTAATTTCTGTAGTTTTAGATGCTTAAGCCTGGGTACAATCTCTCCCTACCTCCTCTCTCTTTTTGCCTTCTTGCTCTCTTGGGAACCTGAGTGTAGAATTGCCATCACCTTCTTCAAGACCATGTCTGAATGCATGCTACCATACTCCTTATCATGATGATAATGAGGCTAAACTTCTGACATGGCATGCCAACCCCATTGTATGTTTTCCTTTTAAGAGTGTCCATGATCATGGCTTCTCTAAACCTCAATAAAGCAGTGATTTAGATATCAAAATTTAAAAAAATTACAATTAAAACATTAAAAAAAATCAGTGATTTAAATAGCAAAATAGAAAGTTGCCTCTTTGTAGGAGACCAGACTGTGAGAAACCAGACCTTCAATGGCTCCCTCCTGGAAAACCAAACAGTCCTTTGTTGAGAGTCAGAGCCAACACTTATCTTGGATGAGCGCCTGGGGCTGTTAGCCAATATTCAGAAACAAATCTACAGGATGTCCTTCACCCTGCATCCTCCCATACAGGATGTCTCAAAGCCTGCTATCAGCATCCTCCCCAAGATGTCCTTTTCCCATCCGCCTCAGATGTCTTTCGCTCTGAAGTCTTTGTTCTCCCTTCTCAGCCCCTCCTTATTCCTTTTTTTTTTTTTTTTTTTTTTTTTTTTTTTTTTTTTTTTACTTTGTAACTAGGCTTTCAGCCTCATTAAAATCAGACCTTGAAAGGAATCCTCCTTGGTCTTGCTCTCTTTGCTCGCCCATTTCTTTTTCAGGCCATGGTCCTCCTCGACCCATGGAATAACTAAGTCCTGCTGGACGGGACTCACCTCGTTTTACAAAATCAGTTTACTATTTTTATTCTTTTGGTTTTTCTTTTTTATTTTTATTATTAATTATTTTATTTATTTACATTTCAAATGTTGTCCCCCTTTTTGGTATCCACTCCACATAATCTCCATCCCATACCCTCTCCTCTTTGCCTCTAAGAGGGTGTTCCCCTACCTACATACCCACACCTGCCTCACACCTCTAGCAGCCCCCTTTGCTGGGGCAACAACATCCACATGTCCAAGCACCTCCCATTCCATTGATGCCATATAAGGCAGTCCTCTGCTGCGTATGCAGCAGGAACCATGGACTGACATGTATTCCCTTGGGTTGGCGGATTAGTCTCTGGTAGCTCTGAGGGGACCTGTTAGTTGGTATTGTTGTTCTATGTGCTTATAATCTCTTAATCTCTGTCGATCCTTATACTAACTCTTCTACTGTGGTCCTCAGGCTCAATAAAATGCTTAGCTGTATCTTTATCTGATTTATTAAGGTACTGGCAAAGATTTTCAGAGGACAGCTATTCCAGGCGCCTGTCTGCAAGTACTTTTTGGCATCATAATAGTTTTGGGTTTGGTATCTGCAGATGGGAAGTATCTCAAGGTGGGGCAATCGCGTGATGGACTTTCCTTCAGTCTCTGCTCTATTTTTTTTTGTCCCCACCTTTCCTTTAGACAGGAATAATTCTAGGATAAAGATTTTGTGATGGGTGGATGGCCTCATGGTTTAACTGTGAGCCATGTCTATCTATCTACTGGAAGTGATCTCTTCAGGTGCTAGCTCCCTGCTGTTGGGTATTTTGTCCAATGTCAACTCCATTGGGTCCTGGGTACTTCTCACTTCCTTGGCATCCTGGACTTTCTAGTGGTTTCTCCATCCCACCCCCTGCTACATATTTCTATTCATTCTCCTGGCCCTTCGGAATACTCTCCTGTCTCTTCTCATAACTGATCCTGTCCTCACTTTTCACTCCCCTCCTCCACCCAGTTTCCTAACTCCCTCTGCTTCCCCAGTTTGTTTTTTTCCTCCTCTTAAATGTGATTGATGAATTCACACTTTCATCTTCCTTCTTGTTAAGCTTTATGTGGCCTGTGAGTTGTATTGTGGGTATTCAGAGATTATGAGCTAATATCCACTTATCAGTGAATAAAGTTACCTCAATCAGGATGATATTTTCCATCATCCATTTGCCTGGAAAACTTATTCTTATTTCTTAGATGTAGGGTAGGTGAAGATCTTTACCCAATATGTAGGTTGCTATTTTATCCAATTGACAGTGTCATTAGCCATACATAAATAAGCTTTTCAGTTTCAAGAGGTCCTATTTGTCAGTTATTGACCTTAGAGCCTGAGTCATTGGTATTTTTATCAGGTCAGTTTCCCCTGTGCCTATGTGTTTGAGGCTATTTCCCACTTTGTCTTCTATTAGATTCACTGTATCTTGTTTTATGTTGAAGGCCTTGTTCCACTTGAACTTGAGCTTTGTACAAGGTGATTAATATGGATCAATTTGCATTGTTCTACATGCAGACTTCCAGTTAGATCAGCACCATTTGATGAAGATGCTTTCTTTTTTCCACTCTCTGGTTTTGGTGGCTTTGTCAAAGTATGTAGGTTATTTTTGGATCTTTAATTCTATTCCATTGATCTACTTGTCTGACTTTTTACCAGTACCATGTAGTTTTTATTACTATTTCTCTGTAGTACAGCTGAATGTCAGATATTGTAATTTCCCCCAGAAGTTTTTATTGTTGAGAATTTTTGTTGCTATCATGCTTTTTTGTTAACCATGTGATGTTGAGAATTGCTCTTTCCATGTCTGGGAAGAACTGTGTTGAAATTTTGATGGAGATTGTATTGAATCTGTAGATTGCTTTTGGTTAGAGTTGCATTTTTACTATTAATCCCACAGATCCATGAGCATGTGCTACCTTTCCCTCTTCTAAGGTCTTTGTCAATTTCTTTCTTCAAGGACTTGAAGTTCTTATCATATACATCTTTCACTTGTTTGGTTAGAGTCACACCAAGATATTGTATGTTACTTGCAGTTATTGTAAGGGTGTTGTTTTCCTAATTTTTTCTCAGCCCAATTACCATTTTTAGAAAGGAAAGAGACTAATAGTTTGAGATAATTTTTACATCAAGACACTTTGCAGAAGTTGACAATCAGTTGTAGGAGTTGTCTAGTAGAATTTGGGGGGTTGCTGATGTATATATACTATTGTGTCATCTAAAAATAGTGATATCTTAACTTCATCCCTTTCAGTTTGTATCCCCTTGATCTCACTTTCTTGTCTAATTGCTCTAGCTAGAAATTCAATCACTATATTGAATCATTAGGGAGACAGCAGGCAGCCTCATCTTATTCCTGATTTTAGTGGGACTTCTTCAAGTTTTTCTCCATTTAACTTTACATTAGCTGTTGATTTGCTATGTATTGCTTTTATTATGTTTAGGTATATACCATGAATTCCTGACCTCTCCAAGACTTTTAGCATGAAGGAGTGTTGTATTTAGTCAAATACTTTTTCAGCATCTAATAAGATGATCATGTGATTTTTCCCCTTGAGTTTCTTTAAATAGTGGATCCTGTTGATGGATTTTTATATATTGAATGATCCTTGCATCCCTGGGATTAAGACTACTTGTTCATGGTGATTGATGACCTTGATGTGTTCTTGGATTCAGTTTTCAAGAATTTTATTGAGAATTTTTACATTGATATTCATAAGGGAAACTGGTCTGAACTTTTTTATGGTTGGGTTTTTCTGTGGATTCATAGAATGAATTAAGCAGTACTCTTTCTGCTTCTATTTTGTGGAATGTTTTGACGAGTATTGGTATTAGTTCTGTTTTGAAGAGCTGGTAGAATTATGCACTAAAACCATCTTTTTTCTTTTTGTTGGGAGGTTTTAATGGCGGCTTCTATTCACTTATATGTTATGGGACTTTTAGTTTAGATAGTTTACCTGATCTTGATTTAAGTTTGGTAAGTGGTTTCAGTCTAAAATCATCCATTTCATCTAGGTTTTTCAGTTTTGTTGAGTATAGGCTTTTGTAGTAAGATCTGAGGATCTGAATTTCCTGTTTCTGTTATGTCTCCCTAATAATTTCTGATTTTGTTAATTTGAATATTGTCTGTATGCCTTTTATTTGGTTTGCCTAAATGTTTATCTACATTGTCAATTTTCTCAGAGAACCACCACTTGCTTCTGTTGATTCTTTGTATAATTTTCTTTGTTTCTAATTGGTTGATTTCAGTCTGATTGAATATTTTCTGTCATTTGCTCTTCTTGGGTGTGTTTGCATCCTCTTTCTAGAGGTTTTATGGGTGCTGCTACATAGCTAATGTACGATCTGTCCAATTTCTTTTTTTTTTCAAATTTTTATTAGATATTTTCTTCATTTACATTTCAAATGCTATCCTGAAATTCCCCTATATCTTCCTCCCCCGCCCTCCCACCCAGCTCCATTATGCACCCACTCCCACTTCTTGGCCCTGGCATTCCCCTGTACTGGGGCATATAAAGTTTGTAAGACCAAGGAGCCTCTCTTTCCAATGATGGCCGACTAGGCCATCTTCTGTTATATATGCAGCTAGAGACACAAGCTTTGGGAGTACTGGTTAGTTCATATTGTTGTTCCACCTATAGGGTTGCAGACCCCTTCAGCTCCTTGGGTACTTTCCCTAGCTCCTCCAGTGGGGGCCCTGTGTTCCATCCTATAGATGACTGTGAGCATCCACTTCTGTATTTGCTAGGCACTGGCCTAGCCTCACATGAGACAGCTATATCAGGGTCCTCTCAGCAAAAACTTGCTGGCATATGCAATAGTGTCTGGGTTTGGTGGCTTATTATGGGACGGATCCCTGGGTTGGGCAGTCTCTGGGTGGTCCTTCTTTTTGTCTTAGCTCCAAACTTTGTCCCTGTAACTCCTTCCATGGGTATTTTGTTCCCTATTCTAAGGAGGAATGAAGTGTCCACATGTTGGTCTTCCTTCTTCTTGGTTTTCTTGTGCTTTAAAAAATTGTATCTTGGGTATTCTAAGTTTCTGGGCTAATATCCACTTATCAGTGAATGCATATCAAGTGACTTCTTTTGTGATTGGGTTACCTTACTCAGGATGATATCCTCCAGATCCATCCATTTGCCCAAGAATTTCATAAATTCACTGTTTTTAATAACTGGGTAAGACTCTATTGTGTAAATGTACCGCATTTTCTGTATCCATTCCTCTGTTGAGGGACATCTGGGTTCTTTCCAGCTTCTGGCTATTAAAAATAAGGCTGTTATGAACATAGTGGAGCATGTGTGCTTATTACCAGTTGGGGTATCTTCTGGGTATGAAAGGACTTAGTGCTATGAATTTTCCTCTAAGCAGTGCTATCATTGTGTCCCATAAGTTTGGGAATGCTGTCCCTTCATTTTGATTAAATTCTAGAAAGCCTTTCATTTCTTCCCTGACCAAGTTATTACTGCATAGAGTTGTTCAGTTTCCTTGAATATTTGGGCTTTCTTGTTGCTTTTCACATTTAGCCTTAGTCCATGATGATCTGAGAAGATGCATGGGATTTTTTCGATCTTCTTGTATTTGTTGAGGCTTCTTTTGTGTCTGATTATAAGTCCAATTTTGGAGAAGGTACAATGGATGCTGAGAAGAAGGTACATTATTTTGTTTTAGGCTGAAATGTTCTGTAGATATCTGTTAAATCCGTTTGTTTTATAGCCTCTATTAGTTTCACTGTGTCTCTGTTTAGTTTCTGTTTCAATGACCCATTTGTAAAATTGGAGTGTTGAGGTCTGCCTCTATTATTATTGTATGAGCATCAATGTGTGTTTTCAGATTTATTATAGTTTCTTTTATGAAACTTTATATGGATGCCCTTGCATTTGTACCATAGATCTTCAGAATTGGGACTTCATCTTGGTGGATTTTTCCTTTGGTGTATATGTAGAGTCCTTGCCCATTATTTTGATAACTTGATTTAAAGATTATTTTAATGGATATTAAAATAGCTACTCAAGCTTGTTTCTTGAGACCATTTGTTTGAAAAACTTTTTCTATCCCTTTCCTCTGAGGTAGTGTCTGTTTTTGTCACTGAGGTGTGTTTCTTTTATGCAGCAAAATGCTACATCCTGTTTCTGTATCCAGTCTGTTAGCCTATGTCTTTTTATTGGGCAATACAGTACATTGATGTTGAGAGATATTCAAAACCAATGATTTTTAGTTTCTGTTCTTTTTGTTGTTGGAACTGTTATTGTGTGTGTGTGTGTGTGTGTGTGTGTGTGTGTGTGTGTGTGTGTGTGTGTGTTTGGACTAGGAACAATAAAGAAAACACAAATGGAGACAACGCTGGAGATGGGCAACTTAGGAAAGAGATCAAGAGATACTGAAACAACCGTCACCAACAGAATACAATAGATAGAAGAGAGAATCTCAGGTATAGATGCTATCATAGAAGATATTGATATTTACACAGCAGTCAAATAAAATACAAAGTGTAAAAAGCTCCTAACCTGAAATATCCAGGAAATTTGGGACACAACAAAAAACCAAATGTAAGAAAAGAAAAGGTATAGAAGAAGGTGAAGAATCCCTGCTCAATGATGCAGAAAACATGTTCAACAAAATCATAGAAGAAAACTTCTCTAATCTAAAGTATGAGATGACTATAAATGGACAAGAAGCCTACATTACACCAAATAGATTGAACTAGAAAAAGGAAAACTTTTCGTCACATAATAATCAAAACACTAAATGTATAGAACAAGAAAAGAAGATTAAAAGCAGTAAGGAAAAGGGGCCAACTAACAAATAAAGGCAGACCTATCAGAATTACATGATACCTCTCAACAGAGAGTTATAAAGTCAGAAGATCCTGAAAAATGTCTTCCAGACCCAAAGACAACACAGTTGTAGCCCAGGATTCTATCCTTGGATATCTCTCAATCAACATAGTTGGAGAAACAAAGGTATTCCATGTCAATACCACATTTAAACAATCTTTGTACTCATACAGCCCTACAGAGGATGCTAGAAGGAGATCTCCAACACAAGGAAGGAAGGCAACTACATCCAAGAAAACACAAGATCTTAAACATTTTACAACAAAATCAAAAGAAAAGGATCACACCCCCAGCAACAAAAATAACACGAATCAACAATCATCTGTTTTTAATATTTCTCAACATCAATGGACTCAAATTCCAAATGAAAAGAAAGACACAGTCTAACACACTGGATATGTAAACAGGATTCATAATTTTGCTGCATACAAGAAACATGCCTCAGTGACAAAACCAGAAAGTACCTGAGGGGAAAAAGCTGGAAAATAGTTTTCCAAACAAGTGGTTCCAAGAAACAAGCTGGAGTTGCCATTCTAATATCTGATAAAATAGTCTATCAATTAAAAGTTTTCAAACAAGATAGGGAAAGGTACTGTATTCATCAAAGGAAAAATCCACCAAGATGAAGTCTCAATTCTGATCAAAATGTGAAAACACCCACATGCATAAAAGAAACTTTATTAAAGCTCAGAACAGTAAGGGCTATCCCCAAAGCAGTTGCCTGTATGTTTGTTATCTTCAAGCTAGGCTGACTTGTCTAAAGTCAGTGGGAAAGAAAGGATCTGGCCTCTCAAACACTTGAAGTGTCAGGGTGGGGGAATACTCAGGAGGGGCTCCACCCAGTCAGGAAAGTGAATGGGGGATGGGAGTAAGTTTGTGGAAGGGGGTGAATTGCAGGGGGCAGTAGAAAGAATGTTAAGTGAATAAGTAAAAAATAATTGTTTTAATTTAAAAAAGAAAGGAATATGTCCTTATGACCTCACTGTTTGCACTGGCAAGAATTATTTTTAATTAACTGCTATCAATATTTTAAAGATTCCTCAGCAGGAATTTCTCCTGAGATGAGACCATGTAAGGTAAGTTATTTGAAAAGATATATGAAGCACTCTTTTGTCTATGTTTTCTTCAAATGAAGGCCTTCCTGGGTCACTTCTATCACCTGTGATCATAATTAAATGACAAAAAAAAAAAAAAACAACAAAGGAAAGTCATCATTTGACATTAAAATAGTAAGTGATAACTGAGTAAAGTTTGAGTTACTACCAGCCAAGTTCAGAATCCATATTATTACTCAGAATTTTGTACAATCTTACAAAAACTCTTCAACAATGTTCATATGTACAACCATATTTGGTATGATTTAGCATATATAAAATGCTTGCTCTTTCTTGCCAAGAGGCACATACTAACATACTCAGTGAATAAGTGTTTTAATTCTTCACAATGTTTCAGACTTCAATTCTATACCGTTGTATGTACATAAGATAGAGAAGCATACATTTAGGGCCATATTTGCAAAATATTTGAAGGGTAATAAATTTTAATTACCTGCTTTAGAACCCCCAGAAGTGGCAACACAGTTTCTTATCCTAGGGTACTCCTCCATACTTTTCTAAGAACACCCCAGTTTTTTGAAGTCCTCCTGCTGCCTGTCACTCCCAACAAATGTGACCAACCTATTAAGTATGTCTGACCTTGATGCAAAAGAGAGGCTGTGTAGCTTTTCAACCTATAAACATATTGATCCAAGAAACAAAATCGAGCTAATTAAGCACTCAGCTGATCAAAGGAGTGTTAGCCTTCTTGTGTTTTTCACAACCTTCAATTGTGTTTAACTTATCTGTTCTCAACAACTCTTTGTGTATAAAAGTCTGTCCTATCTAACCTAGTTTATCAAAACATTAACTCACATATGCTGTGTGATATCATCAATAAAGTGACAACCCAGAGAAGGGAATCAGTAATGTCTCTGCAATGTTAATATTCATATAAATGAAAGAAATATAGTAAAATATTGCCTGGAAAAGAGGTTTAAATACATAGTCCTTGAAACTGCATATTATTTAATCTATTCATTTTATCTGGGGTTGAGTTTATCATAAGAATTGAAATCTAAGAGCCAATCAGAGAAGCACAAGAAAGATTATCTAAAACTCAGCTGTGATATACATTTAGAAAGTGAATAATAAGATAAGCAGTCTAGGTCCTGAGAGATAGCACAGCTGATAAGAGCACTTAGTGATTTTACAGGAGATCTAAGTTTAGTTCCTAGCACCAACCAATAACTAACTGTGATTCCAGCTCCAGGGCAACTGATATGCTCTTCTGGCTCCCACAGATACCTGCATCCATACGTTCACATGTATACATACAGACATACAGAGAGACACATAATTAGAAAATAAAATAAATTAAATCTTTACCCTCAGAGAGGGAAAGGGGAAGGGGGATGGGATGAGCAGTTTTCTGAGGGGATACCAGGAAAGGGGATATCATTTGAAATGTAAGTGAATAAAATGTTTAATAAAAAAAATTGAAAGATAAAAAAAGATATTAGGAGTTCCTTACCTGATTAAGAAGCTATTAATTTTTATTTTTAATCTGTAAATAAAACTTCACTACTGTTTTAAAATGAGACTTTTCTTAGATTATTATTACTGCATTCAAATATAACATCTACAAAATTTTAAAACAAGAGCATGACATCTGAAGCAACAATTTGTGCATTTTTATTAATGATTAACTAAATGTTCAGGGGCTCTTCCTTACCGTTTTTTTCCAGAAACAGACAAGATATCACTATGTTTCTGCCTTGTATATCAGCTGTTTTATAATTCATACTGTCTTGTCTTACAGGAGAGGATATATCAATATTCTAAACATTTCACAAAGGCTAACAGAAGTGAGTCACATTTCAGTCACCACAAAGAAGTGTTGAACATGTAGCAATGGGAAGTATGATAACTTCAATTCTACACTCTAATCTCCCATATAAAGACCTCACAGTTTCTCTAAGATATGTACAATTTTCACAGGCTATGTGAATTTAAGCTGTATAGCTTAAAAGTATTTTAAACTAATGTGCAATATTATGAGCAGATTTTTTGTGTTGCCCTCAGACTCCTCAACCTGTATGTACACAGAGCTGTGGTCCAGAGTTCTGGGAATTTCTACAAGATGAAAGACCCCTCTGCTGTTTTTCTTGTATGTGTTGTCCAGAGAAGCACATTTACAACCAAACAGGTGGAAAAGGAAGACCTTTCCTCCAATTGCTTGTATATGGAGAAGGAGAAACCTACGAAGTGGCCATGGTGTCTGAACGCAGCACTGTTCTCCATCTCTCATTCACTCATCCACACCAGCTCTAAGTCTCCACATTCAATGAGTTGTGTAGGTGTTGTCCTCAGTGATAGGGTCTTAGCACCAGGTTGTGGAGAACAACCAATAACCTTAGAAGAACCCTGAGTAGTTTGGATGTTCCCATGGAGCCCCTTTAGCCAACACATAGATTAGATTTCAACCATATTCAGTACTGGAAGCTTCATTAGATGGTAAAAGATGTTTAGTTGGGACTCTGTTGCTGGGTTCAACATGGCTGCATAATGGTAGGTGTGAAATATTTCCTGTCCCTAGATCAACACCAGGACATTGATCCTCACATGTGCTGATGGTTGCAGTTGCCCTGAAACTGATCTTCTGTCTGTTCTATTTCACTTTCACTCTCTCTTTCAGAGGAATACACCTCACCCATTATGAAGAGTTAATCATGCCATAATAAATGAAAGAGATGAATTTCTAAGGAATGAGGAATGGAAGAGGAATTAAGGCTGTGGAGGATGAGAAAGAGGTATTCTGCTTGGTTTTTAAGGCCATGGGAAAAGATGCTTCCTTTGACCCTTCACACCTATGGACTAGAGGAAGGTACTTTGCATGCTACTAGAAGAGAAAGGTTAAAAACAGCAATGCAGCTAAACATCCTTCAATCTACAGTGGTGACCCGCCTACAAGATTTGCTACTGCAGTAGGGTCAAAACAGTTGTGGAATTGACCAGCTAATATATGATTGGATGTAATGCCTACTCCATGACAAGAAACCTATAGCCAGCACTGCTTGGTTGGCCAGGAACTGAGACTAGATAGGCCAGGGACATAGGAGACAACTAAATATTAGGTTTGCTAAAAGAAAATAACATGACTTCTAGGGAAATTCTGCTATACTCACAGATCAATGCCTTTCTTATCCATAATCAGAGAAAATTCCTCCTACATCAAATGAGAATAAATACAGAGGCCAATATCCAGAAGATATAACAGAGTAAGAGATCTTGGAACATTCTACCTTACATGAGATGTCTCCAGAAAATCCCTCCACTAAAGGCTCAGGGAACTCTGTGTCAGAAAAAGCGAAATAGCTAGATGGGATGGACAAAAGAAAATAAAGTCTTTCTAAACATAGCAGGATCACACATGGATGCATAGATACCTGAGGAAGGCTGCATATGCCCTAAATGGTCTGTACTAGATGTGATCCTACAACTAAGAGACGTGTATACATGCTCCATCACCAACCCACAACCTACAAGCTAGATCCAACTGATAATCTAAAAATAAAACCTTTGTTCAGCTTTCAGTTGGGAATCTCTGGGGAAAACAATGGCAAATGGGAATTGTGGGTAAGCTCTACACTAATAGCTATGCCAAAGACCCTATACCCAACCTCCATATCTCCTACCAGCTTGTCTCTGGCTCTGAGTTGGTTTTTACCTACTTTAATATTCTGCAACAAGAGGATCAAACACAAAAGGAGATCCAAGTCTCCTCCTACTGGCTACAATACATTCAACATACAGAGATCTCCTTCCCCTAATGACCCACTCTAACTCCTCTCAGTGCTTTTTCTGCACTTGCCTCTCCTGGCCACTACTGGCAACTGTTCTCATGAACATCTTGCTTCATGAACCTTTGGCCCTTTATCCAAAAGGCAAGTTATAAATCATTCCCTTTTTAAGTCTATTCTTCCCCTTGTGTCTTGTAGGGTCCTCTTCAAGGTCTCATTCTACATGTTCTGTAACATCACTGTCACCAAGCTGCTCTTCTCTGGTGCAAGCATAGTTCCAGTTCCTGCATTAAACACCCTTCTCAAGGTTTCTGCATCCCTGTAATGATTGTTCCTCAGATTTGTCTCTATAAGCCCCAGTAACTCACATTATAGCTGAGAGAGGACTGCTCACTGAACAGGGTCTCACCATCTTGCTGGGCACCTTGACAGTCACTGGAGTGGCCCTTTTCTAAACACACCATCTAGCTGGCAACTTCCTGGATAAGTTTGTTCCTGGATATTTGACCACATTGTGGGAATATGTACTGGAAAAACATTTATAGTTTGGTATGGCACAACCCTAGCCTACATCCTTATTCCAAGAGCATTCTGTTTATTGTAAACAAGATTTGAATAAAGTCAACCATAGGTCAAGAGGTCCAGCAAACCAGTTTACATGGGATGAACCTAGGAAAACACCATAGAGACGGAGAGGGAGTCAGGAGGATGGATACAGAGATGAACAGGAGGTAGAAGGGGGGGGGGCATCAATTGGAGGTGTATTTTCCTGTATTTCCTTTAGGGATGTATTCATTTCCTCTTTAAAGGCCTCTTTATATGCATGAGATTGGATTTGAGATGATTTTCTTCTACTTCATCTGTGTTGGAATCTCCAGGGCTTGCTGTAGTAGGATAGCCCTGTTCTGGTGGTGCCATATTGTCCTGGTTGTTGATTGTGGTTTTGGGCTGGCCTCTAGACAACTGGGGTTTGTGGTTATCATGCTGAGTTCTGAGTTTAGCTTTGTTGGAAGGGTGCTTTTTTGGATGTCTTTTCCATTGGTTCCTGATTCTTTTATGTACTGGTTGAGTGGCTTATGGTTCTAGTGACTAGCTAGTCTTCAGATATAGTAGGGTGTTTCCCTAGGGCTTTTTGTGGTTGAGTCACCTATGTGATTTTGTGTGCAAATTTTGCCTCTAGAGTTCCTAGTTCAACCTTAGTGGAGCATTTCTGGTACAAACAAGTTTTCAGGACAGCAGGTGGGGTTGTGGCCTGGAAAATGGAGTCTAATAGGTAGGGTTATTTTAAGGTTGATGGAGGTGTTTTAGGGGAATATGGCAGGCAAGGGCTTGGGTTGCTGGTACTTGCAGGCCACTTAGAATGCAGGCAAAGCTGTGGGTTTGGAAATGGAGCATAAGGTATGGTGTGTGTGTTAATGCTGTATGGTGTGCATTCTGGTGAGGTGGTGAGCAGGACTTTGGGGGATGAAGGGCCTATCTTGTGTCCTCAGTTTTCACAGGTCTTAGGAAAAGCAGAAAAACTTATAGGTTGGGAAATAATGTGCATTTTGCAGTTGTTTTCCTAGATTTCCCTCTGAAAATTCCTATCCTCTCCCCACCTTGCTCCCCAACCCACCCACTCCCATTCCTTGTCCTGGCATTCTCCTACACTGGGGCATAGAACCTTTACAGGACTTAGGGCCTGTGAGAACTCTTTTAAAAATCATTAAAAATGATTTCTGTTTATTAATTGGGTATTTATTTCATTTACATTTCCAATGCTGTCCCAAAAGTCCCCCACCCAATACCACACCCACCCACTCCCACTTCTTCACCCTGTCATTCCCCTGTACTAAGGCATATAAAGTTTGTATGACCGCTCATCCGGCCGGATCAGCACCAGGGGAACTAGAGCGCAGGGTCAGCTGACACCCGCCAGCTACCCACGACCCCCACCACAGGATTTTGAGACTGCTGGTGAGTGGAACACAGCTTCTGCTCCAGTCCAATCACGCGGGACCTGAGACTGCTCTGGTTGGGGAGAGAGAAATCCGGCCTACATAGGGCCACAAGCCTCTTCCGGTCAGAAAAGCACCTGGGTAGCTAGGGCGCAGGGTCGGCTGACACTCGCCAGCTACCCACAACACCCGCCACAGGATCTTAAGACTTCTGGAGAGCAGAACACAGCTTCTGCTCCAATCCAATTGCGCGCGGGACCTGAGACTGCATTAGTTAGGGAAGCAGAAACCGGCCTGAGTAGGGCCACAGGCCTCTTCCGGCTGGACCAGCACCGGGGTACCGCCAGCTACCCACGACCCCCGCTGCAGGATTTTGAGACTGCTAGTGAGTGGAACACAGCTTCTGCTCCAATCTTTAAACAGTGAAAACGACAACAACTAACCCCAGAGATTACCAGATGGCGAAAGGTAAACGTAATAATCTTACTAACAGAAACCAAGACCACTCACCATCATCAGAACCCAGCACTCCCACTTCGCCCAGTCATGGGCACCCCAACACACCGGAAAAGCTAGACACGGATCTAAAAGCATATCTCCTGATGATGGTAGAGGACTTCAAGAAGTACTTTAATAACACACTTAAAGAAATACAAAGGAACACTGGTAAACAGGTAGAAGACAGTAAAGAGGAAGCACAAAAATCCCTTAAAGAATTGCAGGAGAACACTGCTAAAGAGTTACAAATCCTTAAAGAAAAACAGGATAACCTAATCAAACAGGTAGAAGTCCTTAATGAAAAACAGGAAAACACATCCAAACAGATGATGGAAATGAACAAAACCATACTAGACCTAAAAAGGGAAGTAGACACAATAAAGAAAACCCAAAATGAGGCAACACTGGAGATAGAAACCCTAGGAAAGAAATCTGGAACCATAGATACCAGCATCAGCAACAGAATACAAGAGATGGAAGAGAGAATCTCAGGTGCAGAAGATTCCATAGAGAACATCGGCACAACAATCAAGGAAAATGTAAAATGCAAAAAGATCCTAACTCAAAACATCCAAGAAATACAGGACACAATGAGAAGACCAAACCTACGGATAATAGGAGTGGATGAGAATGAAGATTTTCAACTCAAAGGACCAGCAAACATCTTCAACAAAATTATAGAAGAAAACTTCCCAAATCTAAAGAAAGAGATGCCCATGAACATACAAGAAGCCTACAGAACTCCAAATAGACTGGACCAGAAAAGAAATACCTCCCGACACATAATAATCAGAACAACAAATGCTCTAAATAAAGATAGAATACTAAAAGCAGTAAGAGAAAAAGGCCAAGTAACATATAAAGGCAAGCCTATCAGAATTACACCAGATTTTTCACCAGAGACTATGAAAGCCAGAAGATCCTGGACGGATGTTATACAGACACTAAAAGAACACAAATTCCAGCCCAGGCTACTATACCCAGCCAAACTCTCAATTAACATAGATGGAGAAACCAAAGTATTCCACGACAAAACCAAATTCACACATTATCTCTCCACGAATCCAGCCCTTCAAAGGATAATAACAGAAAAAAACCAATACAAGGACAGGAACCACGCCCTAGAAACAACAAGAAGGTAATCCCTCAACAAACCTAAAAGAAGACAGCCAGAAGAACAAAATGCCAACTTTAACAACAAAAATAACAGGAAACAACAATTACTTTTCCTTAATATCTCTTAATATCAATGGACTCAACTCCCCGATAAAAAGACATAGACTAACAAACTGGGTACACAAAGAAGACCCAACATTTTGCTGCTTACAGGAAACTCATCTCAGAGAAAAAGATAGACACTACCTCAGAATAAAAGGCTGGAAAACAATATTCCAAGCAAATGGCATGAAGAAACAAGCTGGAGTAGCCATTCTAATATCTGATAAGATTGACTTCCAACCCAAAGTCATTAAAAAAGACAGGGAGGGGCACTTCATACTCATCAAAGGTAAAATCCTCCAAGAGGAACTATCAATCCTGAATATCTATGCTCCAAATACAAAGGCAGCCACATTCATTAAAGAAACTTTAGTAAATCTCAAAGCACACATTGCACCTCATACAATAATAGTGGGAGACTTCAACACACCACTTTCACCAATGGACAGATCATGGAAACAGAAACTAAACAGAAACACAGAGAAACTAAGAGAAATTATGAATCAAATGGATCTGGCAGATATCTACAGAACATTCTATCCTAAAACAAAAGGATATACCTTCTTCTCAGCACCTCATGGTACCTTCTCCAAAATTGACCACATAATTGGTCACAAAACAGGCCTCAACAGATACAAAAATATTGAAATTGTCCCATGCATCCTATCAGATCACCATGGACTAAGGCTGATCTTCAATAACAAAATAAATAATAGAAAGCCAACCTTCATGTGGAAACTGAACAACACTCTTCTCAATGATACCTTGGTCAAGGAAGGAATAAAGAAAGAAATTAAGGACTTTTTAGAGTTCAATGAAAATGAAGCCACAACATACCCAAACTTATGGGACGCAATGAAAGCATTTCTAAGAGGGAAACTCATAGCTCTGAGTGCCTCCAAAAGGAAACTAGAGAGAGCACACATTAGCAGCTTGACAACATACCTAAAAGCACTAGAACAAAAGGAAGCAAATTTGCCCAAGAGGAGTAGACGGCAGGAAATAATCAAACTCAGGGGTGAAATCAACCAAGTGGAAACAA
Source organism: Mus caroli (assembly GCF_978045245.1). Lineage (NCBI taxonomy): Eukaryota > Metazoa > Chordata > Mammalia > Rodentia > Muridae > Mus > Mus caroli. The sequence continues at coordinate 126,443,121 of NW_028227265.1, forward strand.
GAAAAACTGTTCAAAGAATCAACCAATCAAGGAGCTGGTTCTTTGAGAACATCAACAAGATAGATAAACCCTTAGCCAGACTCACCAGAGGGCACAGGGAAAGCATCCTAATTAACAAAATCAGAAATGAAAAAGGAGACATATCAACAGATCCTGAAGACATCCAAAACACCATCAGATCCTTCTACCAAAGGCTATACTCAACAAAACTGGAGAACATGGATGAAATGGAGAAGTTCCTAGACAGATACCAGGTACCAAAGTTGAATCAAGATCAGGTTAATGATCTAAACAGCCCTATATCCCCCAAAGAAATAGAAGCAGTCATTAATAGTCTCCCAACTAAAAAAAGCCCAGGACCAGATGGGTTTAGTGCAGAGTTCTATCAGACCTTCAAAGAAGATCTAATCCCAGTTCTTCACAAACTATTCCACAAAATAGAAACAGAAGGTACTCTACCCAACTCATTCTATGAAGCCACAATTACCCTGATACCTAAACCACAAAAAGACCCAACAAAGATAGAAAACTTCAGACCAATATCCCTTATGAATATTGATGCAAAAATCCTCAATAAAGTTCTTGCTAACCGAATCCAAGAACACATCAAAACAATCATCCATCCTGACCAAGTAGGTTTCATCCCAGGGATGCAGGGATGGTTCAATATACGGAAATCCATCAACGTTATCCAGTATATAAACAAACTCAAAGACAAAAACCACATGGTCATCTCGTTAGAGGCGGAAAAAGCATTTGACAAGATCCAACACCCATTCATGATAAAAGTCTTGGAAAGATCAGGAATTCAAGGCCCATACCTAAACATGATAAAAGCAATCTACAGCAAACCAGTAGCCAACATCAAAGTAAATGGTGAGAAGCTTAAAGCAATCCCTCTAAAATCAGGGACTAGACAAGGCTGTCCACTTTCTCCAAACCTATTCAACATTGTACTTGAAGTCCTAGCCAGAGCAATTCGACAACAAAAGGAGATCAAAGGGATACAAATTGGAAAAAATGAAGTCAAAATATCACTCTTTGCCTGATGATATGATAGTACATATAAGTGACCCTAAAAATTCCACCAGAGAACTCCTAAGCCTGATAAACAGCTTCGGTGAAGTAGCTGGATATAAAATTAACTCAAACAAATCAATGGCCTTTCTCTACACAAAGAATAAACAGGCTGAGAAAGAAATTAGGGAAACAACACCCTTCTCAATAGTCACAAATAATATTAAATATCTTGGCGTGACTCTAACTAAGGAAGTGAAAGATCTCTATGATAAGAACTTCAAGTCTCTGAAGAAAGAAATTAAAGAAGATCTCAGAAGATGGAAAGATCTCCCATGCTCATGGATTGGCAGGATCAACATTGTAAAAATGGCTATCTTGCCAAAAGCAATCTACAGATTCAATGCAATCCCCATCAAAATTCCAAATCAATTCTTCAAGGAATTAGAAAATGCAATCTGCAAATTCATCTGGAATAACAAAAAACCTAGGATAGCAAAAACTCTTCTCAAGGATAAAAGAACCTCTGGTGGAATCACCATGCCTGACCTAAAGCTCTACTACAGAGCAATTGTGATAAAAACTGCATGGTACTGGTATAGTGACAGACAAATAGACCAATGGAATAGAATTGAAGACCCAGAAATGAACCCACACACCTACGGTCACTTGATCTTAGACAAGGGAGCTAAAAACATCCAGTGGAAGAAAGACAGCATTTTCAACAAATGGTGCTGGCACAACTGGTTGTTAACATGTAGAAGAATGCGAATTGATCCATTCCTATCTCCTTGTACTAAGGTCAAGTCTAAGTGGATCAAGGAACTTCACATAAAACCAGAGACACTGAAACTTATAGAGGAGAAAGTGGGGAAAAGCCTTGAAGATATGGGCACAGGGGAAAAATTCCTGAATAGAACAGTAATGGCTTGTGCTGTAAGATCGAGAATTGACAAGTGGGACCTCATGAAACTACAAAGCTTCTGCAAGGCTAAAGACACCATCAATAAGACAAAAAAACCACCAACAGATTGGGAAAGGATCTTCACCTATCCTAAATCAGATAAGGGACTAATATCCAATATATATAAAGAACTCATTAGGTGGACTCCAGAAAGTCAAATAACCCCATTAAAAAATGGGGCTCAGAACTGAACAAAGAATTCTCACCTGAGGAATACCGAATGGCAGAGAAGCACCTGAAAAAATGTTCAACATCCTTAATCATCAGGGAAATGCAAATCAAAACAACCCTGAGATTCCACCTCACACCAGTCAGAATGGCTAAGATCAAAAATTCAGGTGACAGCAGATGCTGGCGAGGACGTGGAGAAAGAGGAACACTCCTCCATTGTTGGTGGGATTGCAAGCTTGTACAACCACTCTGGAAATCAGTTTGGCTGTTCCTCAGAAAATTGGACATAGTACTACCGGAGGATCCAGCAATACCTCTCCTGGGCATATATCCAGAAGATGGCCCAACCGGTAAGAAGGACACATGCTCCACTATGTTCATAGCAGCCCTATTTATAATAGCCAGAAGCTGGAAAGAACCCAGATGTCCCTCAACAGAGGAATGGATACAGAAATTATGGTACATTTACACAATGGAGTACTACTCAGCTATTAAAAAGAATGAATTTATGAAATTCCTAGCCAAATGGATGGACCTGGAGGGCATCATCTTGAGTGAAGTAACACAATCACAAAAGAACTCACACAATATGTATTCACTGATAAGTGGATATTAGCCCAAAACTTAGGATACCCAAGATATAAGATACAATGTGCTAAACGCATGAAACTCAAGAAGAATGAAGACCAAAGTGTGGACACTGTGCACCTTCTTAGAATTGGGAACAAAACACCCAGGGAAGGAGTTACAGAGACAAAGTTCGTAGCTGTGATGAAAGGATGGACCATTTAGAGACTGCCGTATCCAGGGATCCATCCCATAATCAGCTTCTAAACGTTGACACAATTGCATACACTAGCAAGATTTTGCTGAAAGGACCCAAATATAGCTGTCTCTTGTGAGACGATGCCGGGGCCTAGCAAACACAGGAGTGGATGTTCACAGTCAGCTATTGGATGTATCACAGGGCTCCCAATGGAGAAGCTAGAGAAAGTACCCAAGGAGCTAAAGGGATCTGCAACCCTATTGTTGGAACAACATGATGTACTAACCAGAACCCCGGAGCTCTTGTCTCTAGCTGCATATGTATCGAAAGATGGCCTAGTCGGCCATCACTGGAAAGAGAGGCCCATTGGACTTGCAAACTTTATATGCCCCAATATAGGGGAATGCCAGGGCCAAAAGAATGGGAATGGGTGGGTAGGGAAGTGGGGGGCGCTATGGGGGACTTTTGGGATAGCATTGGAAATGTAATTGAGGAAAATATGTAATAAAAATATTAAAAATTAAAAAAAAAAGTTTGTATGACCAATGGGCCTCTCTTTACACCGATGGCCGACTAGGCCATTTTCTGATTCATATGCAGCTAGAGACACGAGCTCGGGGGGGGGGGGGGGGTCACTGGATAGTTCATATTGTTGTTCCACCTATAGGATTGCAGATCCCTTTAGCTCCATAGGTACTTTCTATACCTCCTCCATTGGGGGCCCTGTGATTAATCCAATAGCTGACTGTGAGCATCCACTTCTGTGTTTGCTAGGCCCCGGCATCGTCTCACAAGAGACAGCTATATTTGGGTCCTTTCAGCAAAATCTTGCTAGTGTATGCAATGGTGTCAACGTTTAGAAGCTGATTATGGGATGGATCCCTGGATAAGGCAGTCTCTAAATGGTCCATCCTTTCATCACAGCTACGAACTTTGTCTCTGTAACTCCTTCCCTGGGTGTTTTGTTCCCAATTCTAAGAAGGTGCACAGTGTCCACACTTTGGTCTTCATTCTTCTTGAGTTTCATGCGTTTAGCACATTGTATCTTATATCTTGGGTATCCTAAGTTTTGGGCTAATATCCACTTATCAGTGAATACATATTGTGTGAGTTCTTTTGTGATTGTGTTACTTCACTCAAGATGATGCCCTCCAGGTCCATCCATTTGGCTAGGAATTTCATAAATTCATTCTTTTTAATAGCTGAGTAGTACTCCATTGTGTAAATGTACCATAATTTCTGTATCCATTCCTCTGTTGAGGGACATCTGGGTTCTTTCCAGCTTCTGGCTATTATAAATAGGGCTGCTATGAACATAGTGGAGCATGTGTCCTTCTTACCGGTTGGGCCATCTTCTGGATATATGCCCAGGAGAGGTATTGCTGGATCCTCCGGTAGTACTATGTCCAATTTTCTGAGGAACAGCCAGACTGATTTCCAGAGTGGTTGTACAAGCTTGCAATCCCACCAACAGTGGAGGAGTGTTCCTCATTCTCCACATCCTCGCCAGCATCTGCTGTCATCTGAATTTTTGGATCAATTCGCATTCTTCTACATGATAACCGCCAGTGTGTGCCAGCACCATTTGTTGAAAATGCTGTCTTTCTTCCACTGAACGGTTTTAGCTCCCTTGTCAAAGATCAAGTGACCATAGGTGTGTGGGTTCATCTCTGAGTCTTCAATTCTGTTCCATTGGTCTACTTGTCTGTTGCTGTACCAGTACCATGCAATTTTTATCACAATTGCTGTGTAGTGAAGCTTTAGGCCAGGCATGGTGATTCCACCAGAGGTTCTTTTATCCTTGATAAGAGTTTTTGCTATCCTAGGTTTTTTGTTATTCCACATGAATCTGCCGCTTGCCCTTTCTAATTCGTTGTAGAATTGTGTTGGAATTTTGATGCGGATTGCATTGAATCTGTAGATTGCTTTTGGCAAGATAGCCATTTTTACTATATTGATCCTGCCACTCCATGAGCATGGGAGATCTTTCCATCTTCTGAGATCTTCTTTAATTTCTTTCTTCAGAGACTTGAAGTTCTTATCATACAGATCTTTCACTTCCTTAGTTAGAGTCACGCCAAGATATTTTACATTATTTGTGATTATTGAGAAGGGTGTTGTTTCCCTAATTTCTTTCTCAGCCTGTTTATTCTTTTTGTAGATAAAGGCCATTGACTTGTTTGAGTTAATTTTATATCCAGCTACTTCACGGAAGCCATTTATCAGGCTTAGGAGTTCTCTGGTGGAATTTTTAGGGTTACTTATGTATACTATCATATCATCTGCAAAAAGCGATATTTTGACTTCTTCTTTTAAGATTTGTATCCCCTTGATCTCCTTTTGTTGTCGAATTGCTCTGGCTAGGACTTCAATTACAATGTTGAATAGGTAGGGAGAGAGTGGGCAGCCTTGTCTAGTCCCTGATTTTAGTGGGATTGCTTCCAGTTTCTCACCATTTACTTTGATGTTGGCTACTGGTTTGCTGTATATTGCTTTTATCATGGTTAGGTATGGGCCTTGAATTCCTGATCTTTCCAAGACTTTTATCATGAATGGGTGTTGGATTTTGTCAAATGCTTTTTCAGCATCTAACGAGATGATCATGTGGTTTTGATCGATTGTGTTGATGGATTTCCATATATTAAACCATCCCTGCATCCCTGGAATAAAACCTACTTGATCAGGATGGATGATTGCTTTAATGTGTTCTTGGATTCAGTTAGCAAGAATTTTATTGAGTATTTTTGCATCTATATTCATAAGGGAAATTGTTCTGAAGTTCTCTTTGTTGGATCTTTGTTGGATCTTTCTGTCGTTTAGGTATCAGAGTAATTGTTGCTTCATAGAATGAGTTGGGTAGAGTTCCCTCTACTTCTATTTTGTGGAATAGCTTGTGCAGAACTGGAATTAGATCTTCTTTGAAGGTCTGGTAGAACTGTGCACTAAACCCATCTGGTCGTGGGCTTTTTTTGGCTGGGAGACTATTAATGACTGCTTCTATTTCTTTAGGGGATATGGGACTGTTTAGATCGTTAACTTGATCCTGATTTAACTTTGGTACCTGGTATCTTTCTAGAAATTTGTTCATTTCGTCCAGGTTTTCCAGTTTTGTTGAGTATAGCCTTTTGTAGAAGGATCTGATGGTGTTTTGGATTTCTTCAGGATCTGTTGTTATGTCTCCCTTTTCATTTCTGATTTTGTTAATTAGGATGTTGTCCCTGTGCCCTCTTGTGATTCTAGCTAAGGGTTTATCTATCTTGTTGATTTTCTCAAAGAACCAACTCCGCGTTTGGTTAATTCTTTGAATAGTTCTTCTTGTTTCCACTTGGTTGATTTTTCCCCTGAGTTTGATTATTTCCTGCCGTCTATTTCTCTTGGGTGAATTATATTCCTTTTTTTCTAGAGCTTTTAGATGTGTTGTCAAGCTGCTAGTGTGTGCTCTCTCCAATTTCTTTTTGGAGGCACTCAGAGCTATGAGTTTCCCTCTTAGAAATGCTTTCATTGTGTCCCATAGGTTTGGGTATGTTGTGGCTTCATTTTCATTAAACTCTAAAAAGTCATTAATTTCTTTCCTTATTCCTTCTTTGACCAAGGTATCATTGAGAAGAGTGTTATTCAGTTTCCATGTGAATGTTGGCTTTCCATTATTTATGTTGTTATTGAAGATCAGCCTTAGTCCATGGTGGTCTGATGGGATGCATGGGACAATTTCATATTTTTGTATCTGTTGACGCCTGTTTTGTGACCAATTATATGGTCAGTTTTGGAGAAGGTATCATGAGGTGCTGAGAAGAAGGTAATTCCTTTTGTTTTAGGATAAAGTGTTCTGTAGATATCTGTTAAGTCCATTTGTTTCATAACTTCTGTTAGTTTCACTGTGTCCCTGTTTAGTTTCTGTTTCCACGATCTGTCCATTGATGAAAGTGGTGTGTTGAAGTCTCCTACTATTATTGTGTGAGGTGCAATGTGTGCTTTGAGCTTTACTAAAATGTCTTTAATGAATGTGGCTGTCCTTGCATTTGGAGCATAGATATTCAGAATTGAGGCTTCCTCTTGGAGGATTTTACCTTTGATGAGTATGAAGTGTCCCTCCCTGTCTTTTTTGATAACTTTGGTTTGGAAGTCGATTTTATTCGATATTAGAATGGCTACTCCAGCTTGTTTCTTCACACCATTTGCTTGCAAAATTGTTTTCCAGCATTTCACTCTGAGGTAGTGTGTGTGTTTTTCCCTGAGATGGGTTTCCTGTAAGCAGCAAAATGTTGGGTCCTGTTTGTATAGCCAGTCTGTTAGACTATGTCTTTTTATTGGGGAATTGAGTCCATTGATATTAAGAGATATTAAGGAAAAGTAATTGTTGCTTACTTTTATTTTTGTTGTTAGAGTTGGCATTCTGTTCTTGTGGCAGTCTTCTTTTTGGTTTGTTGAGGAATTACATTCTTGCTTTTTCTAGGGCGTGATTTCTGTCCTTGTATTGGTTTTTTTCTTTTATTATCCTTTGAAGGGCTGGATTCGTGGAAAGATAATGTGTGAATTTGGTTTTGTCGTGTAAATACTTTGGTTTCTCCATCTATGTTAATTGAGAGTTTGGCCGGGTATAGTAGCCTGGACTCTCATTTGTGTTCTTTTAGTGTCTGTATAACATCTGTCCAGGCTCTTCTTGCTTTCATAGTCTCTGGTGAAAAGTCTGGTGTAATTCTGATAGGCCTGCCTTTATATGTTACTTGACCTTTCTCCCTTCCTGTTTTTAATATTCTATCTTTATTTAGTGCATTTGTTGTTCTGATTATTATGTGTCGGGAGGAATTTCTTTTCTGGTCCAGTCTATTTGGAGTTCTGTAGGCTTCTTGTATGATCATGGGCATGTCTTTCTTTAGGTTTGGGAAGTGTTCTTCTATTATTTTTTTGAAGATATTTGCTGGCCCTTTAATTGAAAATCTTCATTCTCATCAACTCCTATTATCTGTAGGTTTGGTCTTCTCATTGTGTCCTGGATTTCCTGGATGTTTTGATTTAGGATCCTTTTGCATTTTGTATTTTCTTTGATTGTTGTGCCGATGTTCTCTATGGAATCTTCTGCACCTGAGATTCTCTCTTCCATCTCTTGTATTCTGTTGCTGATGCTGGCATCTATGGTTCCAGATTTTTTTCCTAGTGTTTCTATCTCCAGTGTTGCCTCACTTTGGGTTTTCTTTATTGTGTCTACTTCCCTTTTTAGGTCTAGTATGGTTTCGTTCATTCTCATCACCTGTTTGGATGTGTTTTCCTGTTTTTCTTGAAGGACTTCTACCTGTTTGGTTGTGTTTTCCTGTTTTTCTTTAAGGACTTGTAACTCTTTAGCAGTGTTCTCCTGTATTTCTTTAAGTGAGTTATTAAAGTCCTTCTTGATATCCTCTATCATCATCATGAGATATGCTTTTAAATCTGGGTCTAGATTTTCGGTTGTGTTGGGTTGACTAGGACTAGGTGGGGTGGGAGTGCTGCGTTGTGATGATGGTGAGTGGTCTTGTTTTCTGTTAGTAGGATTCTTATGTTTGCCTTTTGCCATCTGGTAATCTCTGAAGCTAGCCGTTATAGTTGTCTCTGGTTAGAGCTTGTTCCTCAGGTGACTCTGTTAGCCTCTATCAGCAGACATGGGAGGCTAGCTCTCTCCTTAGTTTCAGTGGTCAGAGTATTCTCTGCAGGCAAGCTCTCTTCTTGCAGGGAAGGTGCCCAGATTTCTGTTGTTCGAACCTGCCTCCTGGCAGAAGTTGTTTTCCACTCACCAGAGTCTTAGGATCCCGTGGGGAATCCTGTGTGGGTCCTTGCGTGTGTCCGGAGACTCTGCTGGCAAGGCACCCCGGTGTTGGAGTGGACCAGAAGTTCCTTGAGTCTTTTTATGTGTTTCTCCTGCTGGACATGAGCCCTTGTTTTACTTTAGTACATATAAGAAGTAGACAAATGCTTAGTAAACATTACCAGTTTTGCTAGTATTCGAACCTTCGTAAGCCCCCTTCCTCCAGTGATGTGTGAGTTTCATTTTATCTGTATTTTACTCCACCCAATCATTTCCAGCCTTCATGTTAGTGTGCACTGCAACTGCCTGAATTTATTAACAATCTGTTAAGTTAATATTAGTATTAACAATATGTTAAGAATATAAAATTCTAAAAATGAGACTATAATTTCAATTTATGTTCTCTCTCTCTCTCTCTCTCTCTCTCCCTCTCTCTCTCCCTTCACTTTTCCTGCCTCTCTCTTTTTGTGAGTCTCATCATACTGTGGCAGATAATCTCCAAATGGTAGGTTGCTCAGGCTTCTCCCCTCATGCCCCAGCCTCCTGAGTCTCTGGGACCTAAGACAGCACACCCACCCCACAATCTGGCTCCTGTTTCCTAAGAGTTTAGCCACTGCTAGCCTAGAGAATCTATGAAAAAATACCTAAATCAACAAATCTGGATACTGAATCTCTATTCTCCATACCTACACTTTACACTGACAACTGCAGGGCATAGGAGAAGCCAAAGGATCAGACATTTGCCAAACTGAATGGTGTTTCTCTCTCACATAGCATTCATTTCCACTGTGCAGAGCTATTTTCCTGGGAAAATGCAAGGAAGCCCTGCTCCAGGACCATGTGCAGGGCTGGGCTTGTGAGAATGTTCCTACTCATGCAATTAGACAGTCAAATTAATGTAGTTCAGGCAAATAAGACCAAATACACGTTTCCTTAAAAATATTAAGACATGTCTGTGTGTGTGTGTGTGTGTGTGTGTGTGTGTGTGTGTGTGTGAGAGAGAGAGAGAGAGAGAGAGAGAGAGAGAGAGAGAGAGAGAGAGAGAGAGAGAGATGGCAACTACACATCACTCCATATTAACTACTATTTCTGTTCTTACAGAGACACTCATTTTTAGGTAAGTGTTATTCAAGTCTTTATGATAAAGGTAGGCTGGAGAAAACTGTAATGATTGAAGCTTTCTGCCTCTTGCACATCTTCTGGAAGATACCTGTAATGTTGAAGGTCAACGACATTCTTCTCTGGGTAACCAACCTGTCACAACAGGGACTGAGACTGTAAAGACAAATCCTAGACCAGGCTTGTCTAGGAAGACTTCATAGCCCAGAGGATAAATGTGAGTGGAGTGAGGCTGGAGTTGTAAGCAGGCACCCAGGAAGCGCTGTGGAAACACAAAGGACTCATTAAATAGACTGGCTGAGCCAAAGCTCCTACAACCAGGTACCTATAATCTATGTATAACAAAGTAGGATTGCAACTGAGAAACTCACATTTACTGAGCTTTGACTGACCTGCTTGAAAAACAAAGTCAAGACAGTGAAAAGCAACAGTACAAAAGCTTCTTTGGGGAAGTCCAGGTACTCCATTCAATTGCAAATTAGCAATGATCAGTCTGAGACTCAGAGCTCCTGGTATGGGGGAGGTGACTTTGAGAATCACATAAAGGCTGTAACTTTCTGGGAGAGGAGGCTGTGCTCCAAATTAACTTTTCAGCTAACGAGGATTTTTAGCTATAATCAAGGTCAGAGTCATACTTAATGAAAGATTCAGGATCTGTGTCCAGTTGATGAACTAATCTCTCAGGCAGTCATCGTGCTCCATCTTCTTTTTGTGAAAAAACACAGACCTAGCCCCTTCCCCAGATTAAGACCGGGTCTGGACCCTTCCATTCTTTAGTTAATGGGTCCTGCCACTTTACCAAGGCATAAGAACTAGAAGTAACTGGATGCCAGTGGCAATCTGCTGCAGAAAATTTAGAACAAATAAAGCAAAAGCAAGATGTGCCTTTGGTGACCTTGGGGGATATAACTGACCCTGTTTCATTTTTAAAAGCCAATTTTTAAAAGTGTGATAAACACGTTCAACTATTCCTTGTCCCATGGGGTTATAAGGAATTCCAGTTTTATGTTTGATGCCAAATTCTTTACAAAATGAAGTAAAAATTTTGCTAGAATAGGATGGCCTGTTATCTGTCTTAATAAGTTTAGGCAATCCCATGGCATTAAAGGCTTGTAGGCAATGATCAATTACATTTTTGGAGGCTTCTCCAGTATGCAGAGAAGCAAAAAAGAAATCCTGAACAAGTGTCAATATAAACATCTATATATTTTAATTTTCCAAATTTTGCATAATGAGTTACATCCATTTGCCAAATATGATTAAGCATAAGACCTCGTGGATTAACTCCTAAATGTGGCATTGGAGATAATGTAATAAATTTAGGACATTGTTTTACAATCATTCTTGCCTGCTCCTTAGTGATCTTATGTCAGAGCCTTAAGGTATGACTAGAGAGGTGAAATTTTCCATGATCACATTTGGCCAAAGCAACAGGATCCGAAATTAAGGCTTCTCCTATTAGAGCTCTGTTGATGCAATCATTGCCTTCAGCTAAAGGTCCATGAAGACCAGAATGAGATTGTATGTGGCCAATATAGAATGGATGTTTTTGGGCAAGAATGATGTTTTGCAATTGTGAAAACAGGGATCCTGCTGGTGTATTAAAGTTAAACGTACCACAGGTCTCCAATAAGGTTACTGACTGTACAACATATAAACTATGAGTAAAAATATTAAAAGCCTCATTCACAGACTGAAAGACATTCAGTACTGCTGTTAATTCTGCTAATTGAGCTGAGAGGCCAGGAGTCTTTATGATTACCTGTTGATTATCTATAAGAAATCCAGCTCGCCCTGTAGAGGAGCCATCAGTAAACACCAGAACAGTATTGTGTAAGGGTTGTAAAGAGGTCATGTTAGGAAATATCACCTCATGTACACTCAAAAATTTTATCAATCTATCTTGAGGGTAGTGGCTGTCTATAGTTCCTTTAAACCCTATTTGAGCAAGCAACCAATCTGTACTGTGCTGTTTCAGCCAAGTGTCTTGACTTATGCTGTAAGGCTGAACAATAATATCTGGCTCTTTACCAAAATAAGTTAGTGCCTGCTTTCTTCCAAGGATAATCATCTGAGCTACTGCTTCATAATATGGCAAGATATGTATAGGAGAAATCCTCAAATGTATCCACATTAGAGAAGACTTTTGCCATAACAATCCTGTAGGCACATGAATCATATTAAAAATTAACAGATGTAAAGGCAAAGAGTAACCTATATAAGTGACAAATTGTTCTTCAATAGCTTTTTCCACTTGTTCTAAGGCCAGCAATACTTCTGAGGTTAAAGATCTAGGGGAGGTAGGATCAGAACTCCCTTTAAGAATATCAAAGGAAGGTTTCAACTCCCCTGTAGTAATCTTTAAATAGGGGCAAAGCCAATTAATATCACCTAACAATTTTTGAAAATCATTCAAAGTCCTTAAGTTGTCTCTGCAAATAACTATCTTCTGGGGAAAAACAGCTTGATTAGTAAGTCTAAAGCCCAAATAATTATAAAGATCCTGAGTTTGTATCTTTTCAGGAGCTATCTGTAATCCTTTCTCAGCTAAAGTTTTTGTAAATGTCTATAACACAAAAGCAAATCCTGGAGGTCTTTTCCTGCCATCAAAACATCACCTGTGAAATGAATGATGTAGATCATAGGCCATTGTTGTCTCACAGGTTGAATGGCTTGTGCCACAAACTTTTGTCATAAGGCAGGACTATTAGCCATGCCCTGTGGGAGAACTGTCCATTGATATCTCTTCATATGTTCCTTAAAATTTTTAGAAGGAACATTAAAAACAAATCTTTCACAATACTTAGGATGCCAAGGAATAGTAAAGAAACAATCCTTCAGATCTACCACAATTTTATAATATCCTTTAGGAATGGCTACTGGAGACAGAAGCCCAGGTTGTAAAGGTCTCATAGATACCATGGTCTCATTAACTTTTCTTAAATCTTGTAACAATCTCCATTTACCAGATTTTTTTCTTGATAACGAAAATTGGTGTATTCCAAGGGGACTGAGATTCTACTAAATATCCTGCCTCTAGTTGCTCCTGCACTAGCGAAGAGGTGGCTTCTATTTTTTCTTTAGGTAAAGACCACTGATCCACCCACACCGGAATATCATTAAGCCATTGAATTTTATCGGCGTGGGATGGAGGCAAGATAGTGACCATTACTGAAAGTACTCCAAACCTCTTGTGTTAGAGTGAGGATTAGGATATTCAAAAGTCTTAATTCCTAGTCCCTTCCTTTTTAGCCCATGACCAGGCAAAAGTTCCTGTCTGAGCGTCTGCTTAGTCACCATCTCATTAGGACTGTACATTATAACGCCTATCTGTTACAAGAGATCTCTTTCCCATAGAGTTACAGGCAAATTTGATATAACATATGGCTGAATTTGTCCTGATTCGCCTTCCCCATCTCTCCGGGTTAGCAATTTGGAGCTTCGTTTTGGATTACTAGCATAACCAATTCCTTGAAGGTGAGTAAGTGTATCAGTCAAAGGCCAAGTTGAGGGCCAATCCTGTCCTCTAATAATTGTTACATCAGCTCCAGTATCTATTAATCCTTCAAAGCTTTTTCCATCAAATGTCAATTTAAGGTTAGGTCTCTGATTAGTAATAGATTGAACCCAATTCACACCAGAATCAAAGCCACCTTGTTCTCTCTCATTCTTAACAAATCTGGACGGTGGTGGATGTAGAGGGATTAAAACAAGTTGAGCAATTCTTTGATTAGCAGGTACAGTTATAACACCATGAGGGGAAGAGCTATGATTTTAATTTCTCCCTCATAATCATTATTTACAACACCTGGATAAATCTTCAGGTCTTTTACAATAGAACTGCTTTGTCCTAAAAGAAATCTGCAAGTTTCTACAGGTAGAGGTCCAAAGACTCTGGTAGGCAGAGTTTGGACTCCCATTTCTGGGGTTAATACTGAGTGGGTGGTGGAACAGAGGACCAATCCTGCACCTCCTGGTTTTGCCCTGACAAGTTCAAAAACTGATCTCTTTGGCTGGGCAGCAGATTCATGGCCCCATAAGCTGTTTGCTGTGGGTAGGTCAGGGCTTGGGGCTGGCCCCTCCTCTTGTTTCCTGGCAATGGATGGCCCAGAATTCCTGGCTTGGATTTGCACACCTTAGCCCAATGACTGATCTTTCTGCACCAGGGACAAATTCCTGGGACACGGCCTGCTTGCCCACTCTCGGCAACTTTGTTCTTAGGACAATCACTTTTAAAATGGCCCAAACTTCCACACTTAAAACATGCATTATTCCCTTGTTTCCGTGAGAACATTGCTTGTACGGCAGTCCCTTGCAAAACAGCACCGAAAGCCAAACTCTGATTATATGATGGCCCGATCTTTACACAAAGACAGACATATCCCACTAAATCTGTTTGTCCTTTGTGGGGCTGGATAGTGGCTTAGCGTTCTCATAAGGCAATTGCATAATGAAAGGACTTCCCGGGTCAGATTTTCCAAGGATTCTACTAGCTGCTATTAATAGCCTATCCACAAAGTTCTGGTAAGGCTCATCAGGACCCTGCTGAATGCTGGCTAAACTCCCACCAACATCCCCTCTAACCGGTAACTGTCCCCAAGCTTGGTGGGCAGCCGCTGCAATTTGCGCGTGCACTCCAGCGGGAAAAACCAATCTGATTAGCTTCACCCTCATATGGACCTTCTCCCAGAAGCATGTTACTATGCCAGTCTAGATTACTGGTCTAAGAATTTAAAGCGGCAGCTTACTTACTGGTGGTTCGCCATTCAGAATCCCAAAGCAAGAAATCTCCTCCTGACAAGGTAGCCTTACATAGTCTTCCAATCTAGGGGGGTTAAGTGTGACTCCACGACCATATCCAGTAATGCTTGTGTGAAAGGGGCTGAAGGACCGTATTGTACAACAGCTGTTTTTAACTCCTTTATCAACTTGAAATCCAAAGTCTGGTATTGTCTGACTCTAGTCTTGCTGAGTCGATTACCTCAATGACAGGAAAGGCTAGCACATCAGATGTATCCTGTCCTCTCCCACGAGCCTGACTCACAGCTCTTCCTAGAAGCGCTTGGTACATTTCAGGAGAGTTATGCCTTCCTGTATCTGACATCCTTTTTAGCTCCTGAAGCTCAGTAGTCAATTTCTGCAGCCTAACTTCAAACTCTAATTTGCTTAGTTGCATGTCCCTATGAGTAGCATCTCCCACAGTGGAGGCTATAGGTGGAGCGGGAGACTTGCAAGGTGGCCAATCCTCCTCAAAATATTTGGTGGCTCCTCTTTCTTAGTGATCTTCTTTGTCTAAAATTAGCTCAACATCAGAGTCTCTATATCTATTAAATTTAGAGTTGAGAGGACCCTTTTCTGAGAAGACCCTCTTTGACAGGCACTCTTCCTGAGATTCATCAAGCTCTGCCTGGGTACTATCTGACCCCTGGGAGATCACCTTTCCAATAGCATCTTTTATGAGCTACCAGAAGGAAAGGGTGAAATTTTCTGCCTGAGTGATTTTCAAGGCTTTTCCAATTTTCTCCCAGGTTCTGATATCTAAAGTTTCTTCTTCCTTGAACCGTGGGCAACAAGAATCTATCCAATCTAAAAAAAATTTTTACAATTGTACTTCAAGCCCTATTCCTCTTGCCTGAAGCAACTTTTGAAAACTGCGGACCTGAATCGCCTGATTCATTTCTTTTAAAAAAAAAACCCTTTTCCTCTCACCTGAAACAGCTTTTTAAAAAGCTGCGGACCACCGTCTGATCAGTTCCTAGATCCAATAATTCGCTGCAGACCTAAGTGAATCCAGTGCTGGGTTAGCACTGATTCCAGCTTAGCCTGTATCCTCCCGCACCTCTAGCAACACTTTAAAAAATGAAGTTTTAAACTAGCGCTAGCACGTGTACCTGTTGCTTCGGTGTCCGATATGATCCTTTTCATTTTCTTCCCGTGAACTCCACATGAAACAGCATTCCTTCAGCATCTTCCTGTCCTTCCTCAGGTCCTGGTCTGGGTGCCAGATTGTTGCGAGCCAGCCAGCGGCTCACATGGACAGGGTACACCTGAGTGGCAGGCCAGAGCTGAAAGAGAGGGGAATTAGGTGGTTGAGAGAAAAGTGGAGCTAAATCAAGGTTCCTGATCAAAGCTCAAATGTTTAATTGCAAATGTGCTTATAAAGGGGTCGGAGGAGGCCCATTCCCACCAATTCATCCTTGGAGCCTGGAGCCAGCTCCAGGTGATGATGTGCAGGATAGGGTGTAGTCTCTGGAATAGCTCAGGGGCCTCTCAGCAGGAGTTTACAAGTGAAACTACAACACATAAAGCAGACACATTTTGTCTTAGTTAGGGTTTTACTGCTGTGAACAGACACCATGACCAAGGCAAGTCTTATAAAGGACAGCATTTAATTGGGGCTGGCTTACAGGTTCAGAGGTTCAGTCCATTATCATCAAGGTGGGAGCGTGGCAGTGTCCAGGCAGGCAAGGCACAGTCAGAGCTGAGAGTTCTACATCTTCATCCAAAGGCTGCTAGTGGAAGACTGACTTCCAGGCAACTAGGGTGAGGATCTTATGCCCACACCCACAGTGACACACCCATTCCAACCAGGTCACACCTCCAGATGGTGCCATTCCCTGGTCCAAGGATATACAAACCATCACATTCCACTCCCTGATCCCCATAGACTTGTTCAAAAACATGAGTCTATGGGGGCCATACTTAAACATAGCATAATGCAAAATGCATTTTAGTCCAACTTTCAAATTCCTCATAGTCTATAGCACTCTCAACAATGTCAAAAGTCCAAAGTTCAAGGTCTTTTCTGAGATTCATCCAATCACGTAACTGTAATCCTCAAAGAAAGACAGGAAACGAACTGGGCAAATTCCAAACTCTGCATCTCCGTGGCTTATGTCAAATCAGTCTTCAGATCTCCAATCTTTTTTCATCTTTGTTGACTGCAACAAACTGCTTTCACCTGGGCTGGTTCCACTCCCCATTAGCAGATTTTCTCAGCATGTATCCCATGGCTTTGGCATCTTTAACATCTTTGAGTCTCCAAGGCAGTTTCAATGTTACAGCTTCTTGTTTCAGTGTCTGGGATTCCACTTGATCTTTTGGACTCCTCTTAAGGGCTGGCATCACTTTTCCAGCTCTGCCCTCTGTAGCACTCTAAGCTCAGGTTGATCCACTCCACTACGGCTGCTGTTCTTGGTGATCATCCCATGGTACTGACATCTCCAATACACTGGGGTGTTCCACTCCAACTAGGTTTCACCAATAGCCTCTCATAGGCTCTCTTCATGGTGCCAAGCCTCAAATCCTTTGCATGACCCTTTCAGTCCTGGGCCATCAAATACAACTGAGGCTGCACCTTCTCCAGTGGCCTTCCATGGCCTCTCACAGTGCCAGTTCTCAACCGTTCTTCATGACACCTTCTTGCCTTCAAAATCAGTACTACCTGGATGAATCTTACACATTACCAAGTCCAGCTGCAGCATGAGGTACAACCTTGGCTATCTCTGGAACACAGCTTCTTTGTGCTCCCAGAAAACAATTTCCAGATTTCACCTCAGTGATGCTGGTCTCTTCTTAATCATTGCAAATTTCTTAGCTCCAGCTAACCAGCATCAATTGTCCCAGTAGTTCCTTCCATTCTTAACTCTAGAGCCAGAACCACATAGCTGAAGCTGCGGAGTTCTGCTGCTTGCAGGAACTATAACATGACCCGCTTGTGCTATTACATTGTCACTGGCTTTTGGTTTTCCAAATCCTTCACTGCCTAAGCTTGACTATTCTGGATCTTGCTCTGTAGATTGACCTTGAATGCAGAGATCAGCATGCCTGTCTCCTGGGATTAAAGGTGTGTATCACCATGCCTGGATCTAAATTTATCTGGGTAGGATCTTGTCCCAATGTCCTACTCCCTTAATCTGTTATCTCCTGGAACACAAGATTTTGCTCTATTTCACTTCCTAGTACCCCTTTAATACTTGAACCATATATTTATATTTTTCCTTTCTAAGCTTACTATGCTTGTTCAAACTTCTCTTCATAAGATTTAATCAGAGAACAAAGTCTCTGCTGGGCTTTTTTGAAACTTCCTTTGTCAATGCAATTAATCTGAGTCTCTTCACTTAGCCTCAGGTAGGCTTTTCAGGCAAGGGCAAAAAGTAGCCACATTCTTCACCAAAATACCACAAAAACAGTCTTTATGCCACATTCTGAAATTCTTCTCTTTTGAAATCTCTTGGGCCAGGTCAACACAGTTCAAATTACTCCCAGCTTATAAAGACTTCTATATTCCTACTAGGATGAGCCATTAAGCCCCATTTAAAGCATTACACTGCTTTCCAAATCCAAAGTCCAAAAATCCACATTCTTTCAAATAAAAGCATGGTCAGGCCTATCACAGCCATACCCCACTCCTGGTACCAACTTCTGTCTTAGTTAGGGTTTTACTGCTGTGAACAGACACCATGACCAAGGCAAGTCTTATAAAGGACAACATTTAATTGGGGCTGGCTTACAGGTTCAGAGGTTCAGTCCATTATCATCAAGGTGGAAGCATGGCAGTGTCCAGGCAGGCAAGGCACAGTCAGAGCTGAGAGTTCTACATCTTCATCCAAAGGCTGCTAGTGGAAGACTGACTTCCAGGCAACTAGGGTGAGGATCTTATGCCCACACCCACAGTGACACACCCATTCCAACCAGGTCACACCTATTCCAACAAGGCCACACCTCCAGATGGTGCCATTCCCTGGTCCAAGGATATACAAACCATCACTTATTTATTTATTTATTTATTTATTTTCCCATTTAGTGGAAACAAGGGTGGAGGGAGGCTAAGCCTAGGGGTAGTGTAGCTAGAACTTCTTCCTACCCTGCCTGATTCTGTCTAATTAGCCCTAAGTTGTTCTAAAAGCTCTCCAACCTAACAGTGAAGTGCTGTGATGTGCCCCCAGCCTCTGCTTTTCTCTGGTCAGTTTTGCCAAAGGATTGTTTTAGTTAGTCTTTATGAGGGAACATATCTCAGGCCTATTTTCTTGTTTAATAAATCTGTTTAAAACTTTTCATGTCTAATAGTTTATGAAAGTATTTTGAATTTAATTTAACATACATTTCAATAATATAATTTAAATAAAAGGGTTTTTATGCTTATACTCAGTCTCTGTCATTTGGTCATAGAGGCAGTTAGTGCTGTGGATTAGCCTCTGTGAAGAGCTTTGGTCATACTGTTACAGCTCTGAGTAGACTTTACTACTGCAATACAAAGTGACCTGTTAAGTGGTTATGAGAGGAGAAGTTGCGAGATGCTGCGACTCTGAAGTGACAGCTTGTAATGCTGGTCACCACAGCCTGGGGAGTAGGCCTCTGTTCTCACTCATTGTATGATGCCTACCTGCTGAGCTGTGCCCACCAGCCACTTAGTAACCTTACCTTTGGGCACTAGGAAACACCATGCCACGTGAGGGGACAGCAATAGGCTCACCGAGGGAGGAAGTTCTAGGCTGAGACTTAGAGAACAGGGTTTCCCTTCTGTTTAAATCATTATTGTGTGTTGTGTGTGTGTGTGTGTGTGTGTGTATATATACACAAAGAGGCCCTCTTTCAGGGAATCAGGTAAACCAGGTTACCAAGCTGTGTAGCAGCACTGACACCTGCTGAGGCACCTTTCTGGCCAGAGAACTGGTTTTTTTTCTTTGTTTGTTTGTTTGTTTCTCCCTAGATACACCAGTGTCTGTGTGTTATCAACAACTACTTTCATACCACTGGACCACTGTTTTCTATACTACACAATTATGAAACCACAAACCTTTATTTCTATAGAGCTTTCAAAGAACAGAATTCTATAGTTAAGAAGAACATTTACAAGTGGAGGGAAAGGGATGGTAAACACCTTCTATCCAGCACCTGGGAGTCCAAGGCAGGGCAATCCCTATGAGTCCTAGGCCTGACTTCTCTACAAACAAGTTCCAGGACAGCCAGAACTATATAGAAAGACTCTGTCTCTAATTTTATTTTACATGGTCACTGGCACCACCTGGACACTGTACTATGCACCAATACATGACCCTAGCAATGTTCTCAGGAACCGGACATTGAACCAAAAGAATATTGGCCAACAGGACATTGGTTAACTACCCAAGAAAATCTGTGATTCCGTAAAACAAAACTGTAATCCCAGAAACGGCTGCAAGAAACCTTTGAGTGTCATGTAGACTGAGGGGGAAAGGCAAACTCACACATTGCACCAATTACAGCTATACAGTCAAGAGCAGCCATAGCTGTACAACTGTGCCATACAGTTAGGAGTGGTGGCTCATGCTGCTATTGCCACAACTTATGGAAACATTGTTCACTCAGGAATGTGCATTGAGTGACAGAGTTCTTATAGCTCAACATCCAAATTTATTATAAAATATGCTCACAGGTCATTTCATAAAGATAAGACCTATATTTGCCCCTAAAATATAGACAGACAGACAGACAGACACACACACACACACACACACACACACACACACACACAAAAGACAGTATCAAGCCCCTTGGGTTCTATGTGCACTTGAGCTGCACAAAGGAAATACTTTTGAAGGACACCTCGCAGGAACATTGGTTTCTGATTTCAGCTGGAGCGTCACAGAAACAGTGGACTAGGAAGAATGCATGTATTCATTCACTCTGCCATCAAACCCATGGGCATGTCAGGGACCCCTGGATCTGGATTTCCATGTGTGCTGTCTACAAAGTGACAGTTTGCAGCGTCGAGCAATGGATTCAAGCTTACAAAACAGGGGACTGGGAAACAGGAGCATATTTGGTCTCCAGGGGAGAAGGAAGCATCCAATTTATGCAGAAATGCCCCTTCCCCAATTAGTCAATGGGAAGCCAGGCTAAGGCACCAGGGCTTTCTATTGGGATCAGACTAGAAGAACAGTGCTTAAAATTAAAGAAAGGCTAAATTGTTAACAGCCTCGACTTAAAAAGCAGCCCAAGAGAAAATGTCAATTGTTGAAAAGGAAAGGCAGTTTTCCAGTTAGGCGAAGCTGACTACATCCAGCTTACTATAGTTGCTACTATTTCAATGGAAAAGTACTAACTTTTATTCCTAGTGCTAAGAAGCAAAGCTACTACGAGAACATACATTTTCTTAGCCTCTAATACATTATTTTAAAGATGTTATAAAGGTATTAATATTAAGACAAGATAACACGGATATCAGTTAAGGGCTTAAAATGTTTCTAGGAGTTAAGATTTACTTTGGGAAAATAAAAAGTTGATCTGGTATCTGAGCCTCATTCCAATAAATCCATGTACTTTGTTTTGGATAAGGAATGTTGTGAATTTAAAGATGTTTGGAACCTACTCACTTATCATCAATACAGCCACACCTTTAGTGAGGACCAAAAAGGAACACAGTAGAAAAATGTTACTGGCATGTACAGGCTGTTAAAGGAGTTCCCTGGAAACTCACCTGATCATAGATGAGACCATGATGGGGTGACACTGTGGCATCTGCCCCTACAAGTAGCTATACTCCATAGCTGGAACTCCAGTTCACTGGTACTTGAAAGGCACCGCTCCACAGCTTCTTCTGAGAGAGTTGTTAGGGCTGGAGAGATGGATCAGCGGGTAAAAGTGCTGGACACTAAGCCTGATGACCTGAGCTCGTCAAGATCCACATGGTGGAATGAGAGAGCAGACTCCCAAAGTTTGTCCTCTCAGCATATGCTTGTTCATGGCCCCTCAATCAATTCATCAATCAATCAATCTTAAAATTGTAGTTTCAAGGAATGTTTAACAGTAACAACAACAACAGCAATAACAACAATGTTCTAGGCTATCATTACAGACCACATAACCTTTCTCTTGTTTTCTGCTTTGAAATTTCAACGATGAATAACTAAGCATATTCAACTTTAATGCAGACAGACTAGAATGATCTGAGAAGCTCAAGGATACCCCAGAGCTTCTTCACAAGAGCTCTGGACCTATTTCATGCCATTTATATAATACCTGCCCTTCTGAGACAGGTCTGGAAACTTTGCCCATATCCTGGTGTGCACAAAACACGTTTGTAACCAGAGCCAAATTCAAGCTAGCTACATATCAGAGTCAGAAATCACAGCCCACGAGCTGGCCACCAGGCACTCAGATGGACCTCTACCAATGCCACTAAATTTCCTGGGAAGGCCAGGTGTTGTCTTTCACATTGACACACATGACATCTCTGCTGTTAGAGAGAGGGCTCCAGGCTTACCAACCTTTGAAGAGAGGATCAGTGTTACCCTGGGACTTTCCCCTGCCCTACTGAATCAAAACAAAATCACAAAGCTGCCTGTGCTCACAATCCCAGGACATGGGAGGTTGAGGCGGAAAGGCTGTGACGACTCTGATACCAGCTTGACCTGCACAAATGAGATCTTGTTTTAAACAACATGATCCCCAGGCTCAAACACCACATCTTTGCAAGTGGTTAGTTATATACTTTTAAAACCAAGTCCCAAAGTAGCTAGCTGGTGGGATGGTCTCTATCACAGAGGTTCACGGTACGAACTAGTTAAGGACATTTATTTATAGGCTAAGAATATGCATTATAATTGCTCTCAGGCTGGACTCTCCAGTCGTATCTGAAACTTTTAAGACACTGTCTCTTGCTTGTATAAATGATTATGATGCCTTTAAAAAAGAAACTGTGGAGAAATTGAAAAAAATAATTATGGGCACCCTTTACAGTAATGGTGTGCCACTTAAAAAACAGTTCAGCTTATGATAAGTTTGTGAAGTCACTTCTATGCAGTTAACAACACAGTTGTTCATGAGCTTTAATTATTGCCATAGAATTATTAGGCCCAACCGGCTGGAACTGAGTTTCTCTACAGAGTAAGAAAGTTAGTACTGTACAAATGAAGACAAAATGTGCACAGCTAAAAAGAATGTTACAGAGGGCCTCTCTCAGCGAACAAAGCAAGCTCAGTCTGGCTCCATTTCCCTCATACTACCACATCTGCACATCGTTAGCTGGAAAATTCCTGATATATGCTGTAATTTTCATGTCCCCCCCCCAGTACACTCAGAGCTTTAATGTCCAGATGCTATTTTCTCCCATATCTGTCCGTGTTTGGGGCTCTGCCAGTCATGGTCAACAATTAATACAGCCAAATTAAAAAATTCAGTACGTTCCCAGGTAACTGGTATATCCTCGTAGGAAATACTAAATGAAAACTTGATTATGTATTGTTTAACCATTTTGTTTGCCAGTGGGCCACACCATCATCGTCGGTGTAATTCCGAAGAGCATGCTTCATCTGACAGTCTGTGCGCAGTACCATTCTTCCTGAAGTCTGTCACACACAATCATTGGCTTCAGCCATGGCCCTCTAAATGAAAGATTCGTGGAAGCCTTCCAGCCTACATTCCTTTTAATTAGTCAACTTGTGGCCCAGTGTTATAATAGATAAGTTACCTTTTAACATTCATTCACATCATTAATTAATTTTTTTCTTCATTCATTCTAAGCTTTTGCATGGGGCGGGAGAAATTTTTTTTTATTTTGTTAAAGGTTTATTGTTTATTTATTTATTTTATATATATAACCATATTTATTTTATGTATATGACACACCAGAAGAAGGCATAAGATCCAGTTACAGATGTTTGTAAGCTACCATGTGGTTGCTGGGAACTCAACTCATGACCTTTGGAAGAGCAGCCAGTGCTCTTAACCACTGAGCCATCTCTATAGCCCCTGGTTTCTTGTTTTTTTTTTTTTTCTTCTTTCTCACTTACTTTTTTATTAAATTAGGTAATTTCCTCAATTACATTTCCAATGCTATCCAAAAAGTCCCCAATACACCCCCCCAGTCCCCCACCCACCCACCCCCACCCCTTGGCCCTGGCATTCCCCTGTACTGGGGCATATAAAGTTGGCAAGTCCAATGGGCCTCTCTTTCCAGTGATGGCCTACTAGGCCATCTTTTGATACAAATGCAGCTAGAGACAAGAGCTCTGGGGTACTGGTTAGTTCATAATAATGATCCACCTATGGGGTTGCAGTTCCCTTTAGCTCCTTGGGTACTTTCTCTAGCTCCTCCATTGGGGGCCCTATGATCCATCCAATAGCTGACTGTGAGCATCCACTTCTGTGTTTGCTAGGCCCTGGCATTGTCTCACAAGAGACAGCTATATCTGGGTCCTTTCAGCAAAATCTTGCTAGTGTATGCAATGGTGTCAGCGTTTGGAAGCTGATTATGGGATGGATCCCTGGATACGGCAGTCTTTAGATGGTCCATCCTTTCGTCACAGCTCCAAACTTTATCTCTGTAACTCTTTCCATGGGTGTTTTGTTCCCAATTCCAAGAAGGGGCACAGTGTCCACACTTTGGTCTTCGTTCTTCTTGAGTTTCATGCGTTTAACAAATTGTATCTTATATCTTGGGTATCCTAAATTTTTGGGCTAATATCCACTTATCAGTGAGTACATATTGTGTGAGTTCCTTTGTGATTCTGTTACCTCACTCAGGATGATGCCCTCCAGGTCCATCCAATTACCTAGGAATTTCATAAATTCATTCCTTTTAATAGCTGAGTAGTACTCCATTGTGTAAATGTACCACATTTTCTGTATCCATTCCTCTGTTGAGGGGCATCTAGGTTCTTTCCAGCTTCTGGCTATTATAAATAAGGCTGCTATGAACATAGTGGAGCATGTGTCCTTCTTACCGGTTGGAACATCTTCTGGATATATGCCCAGGAGATGTATTGCTGGATCCTCTGGTAGTATTATGTCCAATTTTCTGAGGAACCGCCAAACTGATTTCCAGAGTGGTTGTACCAGCTTGCAATCCCACCAACAATGAAGGAGTGTTCCTCTTTCTCCACATCCTCGCCAGCATCTGCTGTAACCTGAATTTTTGATCTTAGCCATTCTGACTGGTGTGAAGTGGAATCTCAGGGTTGTTTTGATTTGCATTTCCCTGATGATTAAGGATGTTGAACATTAATTCAGGTGCTTCTCTGCCATTCGGTATTCCTCAGGTGAGAATTCTTTGTTCAGTTCTGAGCCCCATTTTTTAACGGGGTTATTTGATTTTCTGGAGTCCACCTTCTTGAGTTCCTTATATATATTGGATATTAGGCCTCTATCTGATTTAGGATAGGTAAAGATCCTTTCCCAATCTGTTGGTGGTCTTTTTTTCTTATTGACGGTGTCTTTTGCCTTGCAGAAGCTTTGCAACTTTATGAGGTCCCATTTATCGATTCTCGATCTTACAGCGCAAGCCTTTGCTGTTATATTCAGGAATTTTCCCCCTGTACCCATATCTTCGAGGCTTTTCCCTACTTTCTCCTCTATAAGTTTCAGTGTCTCTGGTTTTATGTGGAATTCCTTAATCCACTTAGATTTGACCTTGGTACAAGGAGATAGGAATGGATCAATTCGCATTCTTCTACATGATAACCGCCAGTTGTGCCAGCACCATTTGTTGAAAATGCTGTCTTTTTTCCACTGGATGGTTTTTGCTCCCTTGTCAAAGATCAAGTGACCATAGATATGTGGGTTGATCTCAGGGTCTTCAATTCTGTTCCATTGCTCTACTTGTCTGTCATTATACCAGTACCATGCAGTTTTTATCACAATTGCTCTGTAGTACAGCTTTAGGTCAGGCATGGTGATTCCTCCAGAGGTTCTTTTATCCTAGAGAAGAGTTTTTGCTATCCTAGGTTTTTTGTTGTTCCAGATGAATTTGCAGATTGCCCTTTCCAATTCGTTGAAGAATTGAGTTGGAATTTTGATGGGGATTGCATTGAATCTGTAGATTGCTTTTGGCAAGATAGCCATTTTTGCAATGTTGATCCTGCCAATCCATGAGCATGGGAGGTTTTTCCATCTTCTGAGATCTTCTTTAATTTCTATCTTCAGGGACTTGAAGTTCTTGTCATACAGATCTTTCACTTCCTTAGTTAGAGTCACGCCAAGGTATTTTATATTGTTTGTGACTATTGAGAAGGGTGTTGTTTCCCTAATTTCCTTCTCTGCTTGTTTATCCTTTGTGTACAGAAAGGCCATTGACTTGCTCGAGTTAATTTTATATCCAGCTACTTCACCGAAGCCATTTATCAGGCTTAGGAGTTCTCTGGTGGAATTTTTAGGGTCACTTATGTATACTATCATATCATCTGCAAAAAGCGATATTTTGACTTCTTCTTTTAAGATTTGTATCCCCTTGATCTCCTTTTGTTGTCGAATTGCTCTGGCTAGGACTTCAAGTACAATGTTGAATAGGTAGGGAGAGAGTGGGCAGCCTTGTCTAGTCCCTGATTTTAGTGGGATTGCTTCCAGTTTCTCACCATTTACTTTGATGTTGGCTACTGGTTTGCTGTATATTGCTTTTATCATGGTTAGGTATGGGCCTTGAATTCCTGATCTTTCCAAGACTTTTATCATGAATGGGTGTTGGATTTTGTCAAATGCTTTTTCAGCATCTAACGAGATGATCATGTGGTTTTTGTCTTTGAGTTTGTTTATATAATGGATTACATTGATGGATTTTCATATATTGAACCATCCTTGCATCCCTGGGATGAATCCTACTTGGTCAGGATGGATGATTGTTTTGATGTGTTCTTGAATTCGGTTAGTGAGAACTTTATTGAGGATTTTTGCATCAATATTCATAAGGGAAATTGGTCTGAAGTTCTCTATTTTTGTTGGGTCTTTATGTGGTTTAGGTATCAGAGTAATTGTGGCTTCATAGAATGAGTTGGGTAGAGTACCTTCTGATTCTATTTTGTGGAATAGTTTGTGAAGAACTGGGATTAGTTCTTCTTTGAAGGTTTGATAGAACTCTGCACTAAACCCATCTGGTCCTGGGCTTTTCTTGGTTGGGAGACTATTAATGACTGCTTCTATTTCTTTAGGGGATATGGGACTGTTTAGATCATTAACCTGATCTTGATTTAACTTTGGTACCTGGTATCTGTCTAGAAACTTGTCCATTTCATCCAGGATCTCCAGTTTTGTTGAGGATAGCCTTTTGTAGAATGATCTGATGGTGTTTTGGATTTCTTCAGGGTCTGTTGTTATGTTTCCCTTTTCATTTCTGATTTTGTTAATTAGAGTACTTTCCCTATGCCCTCTAGTGAGTCTGGCTAAGGGTTTATCTATCTTGTTGATTTTCTCAAAGAACCAGCTCCTCGATTGGTTGATTCTTTGAATTGTTCTTCTTGTTTCCACTTGGTTGATTTCACCCCTGAGTTTGATTATTTCTTGCCGTCTACTCCTCTTGGGTGAATTTGCTTCCTTTCGTTCTAGAGCTTTTAGGTGTGTTGTCAAGCTGCTAATGTGTGCTCTCTCTAGTTTCTTTTTGGAGGCACTCAGAGCTATGAGTTTTCCTCTTAGAAATGCTTTCAGTGTGTCCCATAAGTTTGGGTATGTTGTGGCTTCATTTTCATTAAACTCCAGAAAGTCCTTAATTTCTTTCTTTATTCCTTCCTTGACCAAGGTATCATTGAGAAGAGTGTTGTTTAGTTTCCACGTGTGTGTTGGCTTTCTATTATTTATTTTGTTATTGAAGATCAGTCTTAGTCCATGGTGATCTGAAAGGGTGCATGGGACAATTTCAATATTTTTGTATATATTGAGGCTTGTTTTGTGACCAATTATGTGGTCAATTTTGGAGAAGGTACTGTGCGGTGCTGAGAAGAAGGTATATCCTTTTGTTTTAGGATAAAATGTTCTGTAGATATCTGTCAGATCCATTTGTTTCATAACCTCTGTTAGTTTCACTGTGTCCCTGTTTATTTTCTGTTTCCATGATCTGTCCAGTGGTGAAAGTGGTGTGTTGAAGTCTCCCACTATTATTGTGTGAGGTGCAATGTGTGCTTTGAGCTTTACTAAAGTATCTTTAATGAATGAGGCTGCCCTTGTATTTGGCGCATAGATATTCAGGATTGATAGTTCCTCTTGGAGGATTTTACCTTTGATGAGAATGAAGTGCTCTTCCTTGTCTTTTTTGATGACTTTGGGTTGGAAGTCAATCTTATCAGATATTATAATGGCTACTCCAGCTTGTTTCTTCCTACCATTTGCTTGGAAAATTGTTTCCCAGCCTTTCATTCTGAGGTAGTGTCTATCTTTTTCTCTGAGATGAGTTTCCTGTAAGCAGCAAAATGTTGGGTCCTGTTTCTGTAGCCAGCCTGTTAGTCTATGTCTTTTTATTGGGGGAGTTGAGTCCATTGATATTAAGAGATTTAGGGAAAAGTAATTGTTGCTTCCTTTTATTTTTGTTGTTAGAGTTGGTGTTCTGTTTTTGTGGCTGTCTTCTTTTAGGTTTGTTGAGGGATTACCTTCTTGCTTTTTCTATGACGTGTTTTACGTCCTTGTATTGTTTTTTTTTTTTTTCTGTTATTATCCTTTGAAGTGCTGGATTCGTGGAAAGATAATGTGTGAATTTGGTTTTATCGTGGAATACTTTGGTTTCTCCATCTATGGTAATTGAGAGTTTGGCTGGGTATAGTAGCCTGGGCTGGAAATTGTGTTCTCTTAGTTTCTGTATAACATCTATCCAGGCCCTTCTGGCTTTCATTGTCTCTGGTGAAAAATCCGGTGTAATTCTGATAGGCTTGCCTTTATATGTTACTTGACTTTTTCCCTTACTGCTTTTAGTATTCTATCTTTATTTAGTGCATTTGTTGTTCTGATTATTATGTGTCGGAAGGAATTTCTTTTCTGGTCTAGTCTATTTGGAGTTCTGTAAGCTTCTTGTATGTTCATGGGCATCTCTTTCTTTAGGTTTGGGAAGTTTTCTTCTATAATTTTGATGAATATATTTGCTGGTCCTTTGAGTTGAAAATCTTCATTCTCATCTACTCCTATTATCCGTAGGTTTGGTCTTCTCATTTTGTCCTGGATTTCCTGGATATTTTGAGTTAGGATCTTTTTGGATTTTGTATTTTCTTTGATTGTCATGCAGATGTTCTCTATGGAGTCTTCTGCACCTGAGATTCTCTCTTCCATCTCTTGTATTCTGTTGCTGATGCTCGTATCTATGGTTCCAGATTTCTTTCCTAGTGTTTCTATCTCCAGTTTTGCCTCAATTTGGGTTTTCTTCATTGTTTCTACTTCCATTTTTAGGTCTTGGATGGTTTTATTCAATTCCATCACCTGTTTGGTCTGGTTTTCCTGCAATTCTTTAATGGATTTTTGTGCTTCCTCTTTAATGTCTTCTACCTGTTTAGCAGTGTTCTCCTGCAATTCTTTAAGGGATTTTTGTACTTCCTCTTTAATGTCTTCTACCTGTTTAGCAGTGTTCTCCTGCAATTCTTTAAGGGATTTTTGTACTTCCTCTTTAATGTCTTCTACCTGTTTAGCAGTGTTCTCCTGAAATTCTTTAAGGGATTTTTGTGCTTCCTCTTTAATGTCTTCTACCTGTTTACCAGTGTTCTTTTGTATTTCTTTAAGTGTGTTATTAAAGTCCTTCTTGATGTCCTCTACCATCATCGTGAGATATGCTTTTAGAACCGGGTCTAGCTTTTCCGGTGTGTTGGGGTGCCCTGGACTGGGCGAAGTTGGAGTGCTGGGTTCTGATGATGGTGAGTGGTCTTGGTTTCTGTTAGTAAGATTCTTACGTTTACCTTTCGCCATCTGGTAATCTCTGGGATTAGTTCTTATTGTTGTCACTGTTTAAAGATTGGAGCAGACTCTGTGTTCCACTCACCAGAAGTCTCAAAATCCTGTGGCAGGTGTCCTGGGTAGCTGGCAGGTGTCAGCAGACCCTGCGCTCTAGTTATCCAGGTGCTGTTCAGAACGGAAGAGGCTTGTGGCCCTACTCAGGCCGGATTTTTGCCTCCCCAACCAAAGCAGTCTCAGGACCCGCGTGATTGGACTGGAGCAGAAGCTGTGTTCCACTCACCAGAAGTCTCAAAATCCTGTGGTGGGTGTCGTGGGTAGCTGGCGGGTGTCAGCCGACCCTGCACTCTAGCTACCCAGGTGCTGGTCAGACCCAAAGAGGCTTGTGGCCCTACTCAGGCCGGTTTTCTGCTTCCCTAACTAATGCAGGCTCAGGTCCCGTGCGCAATTGGATTGGAGCAGAAGCTGTGTTCCACTCACCAGAAGTCTTAAGATCCTGTGGCGGGTGTTGTGGGTAGCTGGCAAGTGTCAACTGACCCTGCGCCCTAGCTACCCTGGTGCTGGTCTGACCAGAAGAGGCTTGTGGCCCTACTCGGGCCGGATTTCTGCCTCCCCAACCAAAGCAGTCTCAGGTCCCGAGCGATTGGACTGGAGCAGAAGCTGTGTACCACTCACCAGAAGTCTCAAAATCCTGTGGCGGGTGTAGTGGGTATCTGGCGGGTGTCAGCCGACCCTGCGCTCTAGCTACCCAGGTGCTGGTCTGACCCGAAGAGGCTTGTGGGAGAAATTTTTTTCTTCTTTCCTAGATGGGCTTTGGTTTATGAAATTAAGCATGCTCCTATTGCAAAGGACATCAAAGACTGTGTCTCAGGGATTCTCTGCAAGAGCTCCAGAGACCACAGGATGCCTACACCTATTCTTGAAGCATGCCATTTTGGCATTTAAATAGCAACTGGAACCTTTCTTTTGTATACAGACAAGAGATGAATGGCTGTCATGCCAGCTTCAGCACCGCTGGGAAACCTTCTTCTCTCTGAACGCTGGACTAACTCACACTCAGAGACACAGAACTTTCACTGTCCTTTGAAGCCCATGTCAGCAAAGCAGGCTGACATGAAAAGAAGGTGGCAGTTCTCAGAGCACAAGGGAGTGTGTCTGACCCCACGCACCGATCAAGTCAATGACTGGACCGAGAAGTCATTAGTTGTTATAACATGCAATTCAAAGATAAGCTGATTAAAATGATATATTGATTTTTATAAAAATTAGTACTGTCCATTTAGATCAGGAGTTAGAATGGCACTTAAGCCCAGCACTTAAATTCTCTCAAATAGATATGATTCTCAAACAGCTCTGTTTTTCTCAGGGCACAGTGACACTTTTATAGCCTCTGTGTCTTCACACACAATGCACAAGAAGGACAAGATACAGACATGCCTGTTCTACATGTAATTGCTGCTCATGTAACTATTTTCGATGATAACACCAACCATTCATTTGTATACCAGGGTTTGTCATTGTAGGACAAGCATCGGGTCTGCGTTGTGAGGATGACTGGAGACGCCATATCTGCTCCCCAAAGTTCAGCTGAGCAATGGAGGCAGACATCAAACCACTGACAATGGTCTCAGTACCATGAACAGGTTCACCATTTAGGAACCTGGGTTCAAACCCTGACTCCCTTTTCTAAATGGGCTGTAATCACCTCCACAAAATTTATTAACTTCTCTCTATGTCTTTGTTTCCATCCACATCTGCAAAATGGAAAGCCATTACAGCTATCTTATAGGATACTTATTCTGCATTTGATTCCAGCAAATACAGAGGCTATAACTGAATATGGTTCTGGAGGCAGGGAGCTCAATCAAAAGGCTGGACTTACCCAGAAAAATGGAGACAACCTAAAGAAACTCTTTGGGGGCAGTGAGTAATAGGGAGGAGGGGGAGGCAGGAGGAATAGCAGATTGAGCAGTCAGGAAGAAGGGGAAAATATCTAGGATGAATCCCATGTTTCTGGTCTGGGCAATGAGATGGTTAGCAGGAAACATCAGGTTAGCAGGCCTGTAGTTTAAGAGAAAGAATAGCCAAGATTGGGCTGAGCTGCAAGTAACTGGAGCTTCAGGGCTGCAGGGTCACCTCCTGGAAGAGGCTGCTAGTCAAGAGAGCACACATAGACAAAGCAAAGCGACTGGCCAGACAGGAAGAGCATCCACGAAACAGGAGTGAACCAGGCAATAGGGAGGAAAAGCAGGGCACCACAGCACCATAGAAGCCACGCTGGGCATTTGTAAGAAATCAAAGGAGGAACCGACAGTAACCAGAAGACACTGAGCTAGATGAAGGCCACAAGCTGGAATCCCAGGGTCAACGGCATCCTGAGTGAGCAATCCTCCTCAGTGAGTGTTACCCCATTTTTCCTGCCTGCTCTCTGTGGAAGAAAGGAGATGCAGCAGAGAGATGATATAGTCAAGATTTAGAGGGAATCAGAACAGTCAGCCTCACACTCCTAGGTAGGGAGATTAGAAGATCCCTGTGTCTGAGGACACAGAGGGGCATGAGCCTGTGCACAGATAAACAGACTAAACTGTAAGTATGTGGAAATATAAGCTGAGGTAGCTTTATTGGTTTATGGACTTGGTATAAATATGAGCTGGTACTACCTTGACCAGGAGCAGGTACTTGGTTTCTTAAGCTTAAAGTTATATACTTTAAACATATTATCTAACTCTACAAACACCACAAAATGCAGAAATAATGTGTTGTCTTTTGGGCAGTGGCAGGGGGAGCTATAACTTATAGACCTTCTATATAACAAGTTCTGAAGTATTTTTATAGAGTGTGCAAAAGGTAATATGATCACAAATATTTGCATTGAGAAATGTGATGCACAAACATGCCATTTCACATGTGAGTTTGCATTTGTGCTTCAGGTTTGCTGTGTGTGTATGGTCCTTGAGGGTTGAATCCAGGGCTTTAAACACACTAAGTGTACTACTAAGATAACACTCCAGTTCTTGGATTATTTTTTAAAATTGTGTATGTGGGCATGCTGGTGTGGACACATGTGTATGTGTACATGCTGGTATGGACACATGTGTTCCACTGCATGTCTGTGGAGGTCAGAGGGCAACTTTTGGGAATCATTTCGTCTCCTTCTGAGGAGCCTAGGATTAAATTCAGATGGTCAGGCAAGTGCAGGAAGCAACTCACTGACCCTCTTCAATTATTTTCACAAGGATGTGTCTCATGAATAGACAAAAAACAAGGCTTTTAAAAATGGCTAAGTATGTTAGTATGATCTAGTAATTATGAAAGAGCTTCCATTTCTGGCTAAGATCTGGTGAGAATCCTTTGCCTGTACTCACATATACACAGTTACCGCCTCACAAATTTTCCCTTGGACTGGCTGGAGACCCGGTATGTTTCAAATGTTGTTTCTCCTCTACCACCCACAGACTTCTGCTGCCAGATACCATGGGCCACACTCACAGTGAGAGATGATCTCTGACCCCAGGTGATCTAGCACAGGATAGTGGGAGGAAATTCCTGGAAGCCATTCCTATGAAGGGGTCAGAGACTAGTCATACTTGTTTTAAGGGTTTTCTCAATCTGGGCACTTTGGGTATTTACAGCTAGAAAGTTGTCAATCTAAGGTCTGTTGTGTGCACTGTATGATATTTAACAGTATCATAGTCTGCCACCCACTAGATCCCAATCCCCCAAACCCACTGTGACAACCAAAAATGATTCCAGACCAGTTTAATCTATAAAACCATAAAGTAATGATGTACCCCTTCCTGAGGTTTATATGAACCCATAGCTTGTCAATCTTCCTCTGGCCGATCTCAAAAATGCCACTGGTCAGCTCTGTGGCAGCCCAGAGAAGGAATGAGTTTCAGTGGTCTAGACTTTTACCAGCTGCACCTGCAATAGCTTACTTCTAATGATCATCTCGCTAACGCCTCTCCCAAAGCGTCAGTGTACACTGGGGTGCTATGAGTAAGGGGCTCTAAAGCTAAAGTCATCAAGCACAGTAAATCCACTCTGAGCATGATAATGGGGGGCGGGATTTCATTTAGTCATAAGCATTGGAAACACTGAAAAGATTCCTTTTATTCTGAATTATAACAACAACACTACAACTCATTTTACACACACTGTACAATTCAGGACGGGTGAAAACCATGTCAAATCATCATCACCATCATCATCAAGTAATGAATGCACAGAGCAAATTTTCTCATCTATGGATAAAGACATCACACTTCTTGACAAGAGATTCATCATTAAAAGTATGTGTATAGAAAGGGGGTGGAGGTAGAGTAAGAGAGTGGAGACTTAGGTAACATCTAACATCCCTTTTATCTGATAAGACCAAGATTTGTATATAACTGACTTTCCAACATTATGTTTCCCTCTTCTAACTCTGACAATAACATAACCTAAATTTTTATTATTATATTCTGCTCTCAGTTCAGTTTTTCTTTGCTATCTGTGTTCTTCAGCTTCTTTCCTAGTTTCTGCTTCGATTATAGGCCACAATGTATCATGAAAACCACCTGAAGGACTACCTTCATATTTCCAATCTCCTGTGACAGACTGAACATTCCACACCTCTGCCCTAGGTCATGACCGTTTCCCTCCTGCTTGCTCTGCCCCAGCCACAATCCAAGTCTCTTGCTCTTCCTGGACTGGCCAAACTCAGCCTTGCTTTGAGACTCCTAAATTTCCTGTTCCTTCTGACAAGCTGCTCTTTCCTGAACCTTTCCTTCTTGACAAGATGTCCCCTCCCTAAGTTACCTGCTTAGGCGATAGAACAGACTAGCTGGCCAGCCCCCATGGATCTTAGCAACACAATACAGGTACCTGTTTACTGGCTTATCATGTATTTTCTTCCTAAGAACAAGGAGAGATTTTTATCTATCATATCAACATCTTCACTCTCAGCCCAGTGCCTTGGTAGCAAATACCATATAGAAAAACCAAAAATTGTAGAAAATTGTAGAAAAATTGTAGAAAAAATAAGTATCAGTCTCAAAAAAGAGTCCAAAGATTCTTTTGAAGGAATTAGTGTAAGGAATTAATGGTGGTGTAGCTACCTAGGCACACAAATCCACCCTATTTTCTTCTTTTTACCTGTAACATGATTCCCTATCTCTTTGTCTTCTTGGGTGACCACTGTTTAACTCTTATGCTTCATTTATCTGCTTTAATAACATTAGATTTGTCATATAATAAATATAAACAATGTTTGTCTGTATCACTTCATAAGTATAAGGAAATGATTTATAACATTTTCACTCTATTGTTTCTAAGATTTGTGCATATTATTGCTTATTGTTAGAGCTTATTCATTTCAATTCTCACTTTTACTTAACTCCGTATGATGTTAACCAAAGTACACCTCAGAATTTGATAGGTGAACCTTGGGGCTATTTGTAATTTTTTTGGCTGTTGCAAATAGTGCTGCTGTTACTGGTCTAACATGAATCCTAGTGCACACCTGCAGTAACTTTGAAAGGAAATAAAACTTGAGAGCTGTGATTCATGTAATGTATGTCAAATAGCCCAAAGAGTTGTTTGTGAGCTTTGAAACCTGGGGCTGAGAACATAGCAGAACATGCCAGGACATGTCCGGACTGGCCAGGCACCTCCCTATCTCCCACCCTTCTGACCTAAGTTAAATGTTAACAGGTTGCTGATGTTTAAATGGACCAATGATGTGAAACTGCTCCAATTCCTCCCCCAGCCCCACTCCTTTTCTATAAAACCCCCTAGCTTCCAAGCCTCGTGGTCAAATCCACTGTCTCCTGTGTGAGATACATTTTGACCCGGAGCTCTGCCATTAAACTACCTCGTGTTACATCAAGGTGTTGTGTTCTGTTCGTGATTCTTGGGTGCACGCCGAATCGGGAGTTGAGTGGGGGTTTCCCCACTAGGTTCTTTCAACTTTTCTGAAGCATGCAACCAGACATGGAAAGGCAGGATTTCCATAGTACATATATGTTAAATAGCACGGGTTAATGCCAAAATCCCAAAGAACAGCATGGTTTTATATCTCCTATCAGCAGAGGATCAGTTTCAAGAAAATGTACAGAGCTGGTTTTCAATAAGGTTTTTCAAGTCTAATCTCATATTCTTTGCTTTTTAAATAGTGAAATTTTCCATTTTTATTTATTGTGATTAAAGACCTATTTAGACATTTATCCAATTATGACCCATCCAGCAGGTCCAGTTATTCGAGGGTCTCGAGGGGACCTCCTCCTAAGAACCAAATGGGGGGTAGAGAGGGACGAGGGCCTTGTGCGAATAACAACATAGAAACGTTCTGGAATGCATCAAAGCCCCAAATGTATTGACAAAGGCCCAAGGATTAAATGCACAAGCAAAAGGGGAAGTACAGATAATTATCAGTGGGAGGGGTAGGGCAATACAAGCAAAAGGAGAAGTACTTATGGGGGGGACAATAGAAATTCTTTCTTTTGGCAGCTACACAGGGAAGCAGGAACTTGGTGGTATCAGGGTGTGGTCAGGACATCGGTGATGACTTAGGGCTGGAACATCCCGTGGTTGTTCTCGGAATCCATGTGTCGGTTGCCCGCTTTTGACCCCTTTTTCTTCTTGGGGGGAGAGGCCCAATTTAGAGATCAAGAGTTGTATTAATAGCTCCCAACACAATTATGTACCCATAACTCTTTCTTGTATCTCAAGTGTTCCTTTTAGAATTGTTTTCTTTCTTTTTGAAGTATTCCCAATATTAAAAAGTCTTGGCTATAAATTCTCTTGGCTTCTTTTTATATGAAAACTTCATTATTTCATGAGTATAGTCTGTTATATTCACATATAACAAACACAGTCATTAGACCTTCTGACTAGCAGTGATGTTTCTTCTATGATATCCTGTAGCACTAAGAGAAGAAGAGTAAGGGATGCTGTGAACAACAAGTAACTAGCTGTTTAACGGGCTTTGACTTCACAAGTGTTTCACAGGCTTAGCAACACAGGCCAGAGCATTCCCAATCTCAAAGAACTTTGGGCAACATTAAAAAGAAAGTTACATGAAATTTAACTTGAGAACTAAGGCTGAATGAGGGCCCCTAAGAGGTAAGTGGGAGTTCAGAGTAGGAAGTGTCCAAAGAAAGCAGGACCCCAGTCAGGTTACATTGTATAAGCTCCTGAATTACATTTCTATACAGCACAGCTCATGTGGCCAAACCACACCTCCATCCTGATTCTAAGAAAAGCGAGAGAGCATGGCTTTGTTTCCAAAGATGGTACTGTGCTTTAACAGAAATACAAACCTGGGTACTAGGTAGGTAAGAGTAACACCGGATAATAAGAGTAACACTGAGATAATGGTGCCAAAGACTGAATGAGAGCACACAATTGTATGAAATGCCACACACACCGCTTTAGAACGGCAGACCAAACGGGAGGTGTTGGTTTAGGTACCAACCTCTTTGTCGATGGTTCCTGAGCAACTTAGTAAAGCTCAACAAGACAGTGCAGGTTATGTAAAGGCTGGGCTGAGAGCCTCAGGAATTTCTTTCAATGATATTCTTTACAGGTCTAGTAGCTGGGAGAGTTCTTATGTGACACATCTTAAGAAATCTATGCCATTTGTGACATTAAACTCCTAATCCATGGTTTAGTGAATCATTTATGTACCAGAGAAGACTTTAATCTATTTGGGAAACACACTTTTCTCAGTATTAACTACCAGTTATTCCCAAGAGCATGTGATCTCTAGAACACAAGACAATTGATTGCACACAGAAGACTAAAGTGCTCATTTGGATGGCAGAAAGGAACGCTTTTTCCTGCATGTGTGTATGCAGGTATGTTTTGTAAATACAAAACATATGTGTATTTATGTGTGTGTGTGTGTGTGTGTGTGTGTGTGTGTGTGTTTAGGTCTGATTTTTGACTTTGAGTATCTTCCTAGATGGCTTTCCATTTTCGTTACTGAGGCAGGGTGTCTTGCTATGCACGCTCCAGTGAAGTCTTCTTGGCAGGCCGAGAGGCCTGAAAGCATTCACGAGGCAAAGAGTTTCAAGGAAACTTAATCTCCTGGAACCAGGCATTCTCATAACCTGTATACTCACACCCTATCCCCGAGTTGGCCTGGTGTATGGATTAGTATTATCTTATTATAAGTGCCTTTAAAGATTGAATTCTGACATAGCTAAGACTTCGCCAGTGTTCCAACATCCTAGAAAATCCTTGAAAACTTGGAATTCAGTAGGAATTCAAGTGAGAAGGTTATCTATTCAGTAACATTCAAATTTACTTCTAGTAGAGACAGTGAAACTAATTAGGCATTACAAAGAATGGAGCTGGAATAGCTCAGGGCTGGTCTGCAGAGTGTTTACTTGAGACAATAGCCACTCTTACCCAAACAAGGGAATTCACAATGGCCTAGCGAATAGGTGGGTTTACCATGAAAGACTTAGGGAATCCCCCTGAGACAGGTGTGTTTACTAGGCCCAAAGAGACAGCATAAATCAGGCATTTACTAAGAACCCCTGGTGGTGAGCTTAACAATAGACTAGCATTACACCTGGCTCCCTTCTTAGTGGCAGTGGCCTGGTCCCTGCCTTCTTTTGATGTATACATTCCTTATATTTTGTGTCACTGTAACTTGGCAGATGTATCTCGCCTGGTTTCTTGTCATTCTTATGTATAAAAAGTTCGATGCTCGACTTGACAAATTACATTAAGATTCTACACAACCTCTCGTGTTGACCTGTCTGTCATTCATTTCACCAACTCCTGGTCCACCTGCAACCAGAGACCCTTTCTATGCAGACAGGGACCAAAAGGGTCTGTGGTAGTGTCTCACAGAACCTTCTGGTTCTTAAAAACTTCAAACAAACATACTTTCATAAGGAGTGTGTACACAATGCTCACTTTCCTCCCTTGTACCACAGCACAACTCAAAGTCTATGACAGGCAGGCACTCTGCACTGGAGCCATGCTCCCAAACCCTGACGGGGAGTTTTAAACTTGTTCCTTTAAAGCTCAGTGAGGGAAGCAGGTAAAAGCAGAAGATAACTTCAAGCTTATAAAATGCTGAAAAAGAGCCAGTCCCTTTCTTTACCTGGTCAGCCTTTCAGATACTACTTTGAACTCCAGACTTTGAGCATTAAAAGCAAATCTAGGTTACTAGTAAAAAACTGATTGGAATGGGCTATAGAAATGGTAGTTAAGAGCACTAATTGCTCTTCCAGAGGTACTGAGTTCAATTCCCAACCACCATACACTGGCTGACAACCATCTGTAATGAGACCGGATGTCCTCTTCTTAATAAACACATCTCAGAAAAAAAGAAACTAAATGGATGAGCTGAACCAATAAACACAGACTGTGGTAAACCAAGGCCATAAAAACATGCCCACAGTGAGTGCACACTACTTGTAGGACGGCTCCAAACACCTGAGAAGTACAACCTCACTACCAATTGCTACTTGGTGAGCCTAAAGCATAGGATGTCCCAGCTCTTCCCTCAAGGAGCCTGTTGTCTCCTGAAGAGTAAATTTGGTCTTTTGTGGATGTTTATATTGTACTCACTCATTAGGGGTTAGTCCTATAATGACCACATTTGAGGTATATAATTTGTCAACTTTAGCAAAAACTGGATTATGGGGATTTAAAAAAAGAGAGGGAAACAGCAAGGTATCATCTAATTAAATACAACATAATCATGTTACTTTAGACCTAATAAATTAAAGTAACAGTTATTTAAGTCTTCAAGCAGGGGAGGGATAGATTGTGTAAAAGAGCACTGAGCCCCTTTTCCTGGGATGGCACAGTAGCTAGAGCACCTGCTATTAAGCCAGAAGACCTCACTTTGACTTCTAGGATGCACACAGTGGAAAGAAAAACGGCACTTCCTTAAGTAGTCCTCTGACCTCTGGAAGTCCCACCCCAACACTAAATAATTATTAAAACAAATATTAAGATTTTGTTTGCAAGTGCAAAACTAATTTTTTGGTAGTCCCTTTAATACTAAACCAGTAGAACAATTCTCAAGTGTGCAACTAGGGAGAGACGTTATACAGATTCTTGACCATAAAATAGCATTTTCTTTTCAACGGGAATGCTGATTTATCAGAGGAAATGACGTG
The DNA here is from genome assembly GCF_978045245.1 of Mus caroli. NCBI lineage: Eukaryota > Metazoa > Chordata > Mammalia > Rodentia > Muridae > Mus > Mus caroli. Next base: position 126,482,675 of record NW_028227265.1, read on the forward strand.
TAGTTAGCATACTGCTAGTGAAAACAGCAAAGATCACATTTGTCTACCTGGTAGAAATGTACCATTAACCCAAATTACCTGCTGCCAGAAGGTCCAATTTGTAAAGGTTATATCTGCATTGGAAGTATCTTGGGTTGTGCTCACCCAACCTCCTTACTGCTCATTAAACATCCCCAAGGCTTGGGCTGTGAAGTTGATACATTTTCCTGGTCCATTAATTTGAAAACATAAAGAACCCTGTTCTAATAAAGAACGATTTTCTCCTAATGGTGCTCGGGTAGGATCATAGGGTAGATATGGTAAATCCAATGTTTTATTAGTAGTAAAGAATTTTGGAAAAACTATAGCATCATGGCGAACTGGCATTGGTTTAGGAAAAGTCGAGAGAATGGCCCATCTCTGTTCGCCCATCATACTAGGAACCTGAGAAAAGTTCAGCATTGTCAGGATCAGGAGCAGTCCTTGGGAGGTCAGCATCTTCCACACCATCCTTGATTACTATCTTGCAGGTGAGTCGTTCCGGCAGCCAAAATGGGTTGTCTTCACTCTGTGGAAAAACACAAACAGCTCCCCTGGATCTTATCAAAATAGGATCCGGGCCTTTCCACAGACCAGATAAGACATCCTTCCATTTCACCATTTCTTTTGGTCTATCAAGGTCTGAGCTATGTCGATCGGCTGCAGAGCGACCTTGCTCATCAAGATTCAAAAAATTAAGTGTATAGAGTGCCATGGATACAGCTACTCTTGGCACTGAGGGCAGAGTCTCATCAACTCCCCCCTTTTGTTTTATAAAATAAGACTTGAGTGTACGGTGGGCACGTTCCACAATGCCTTGTCCTTGAGGATTATAAGGAAGGCCAGTCAGGTGAGTGACATCCATTTGATGACAAAACTACTGAAGTTTAGTAGAGGTATATGCTGGCCCATTATCAGTTTTAAGGATTGTGGGCTTGCCCCAAGCACTCCACGCTTCTAAACAGTGCTGTATAACATGAGAGGCTTTCTCACCTCTTAAAGGTGTAGCAAACATAACACCAGAGCAGGTGTCAATGGAAACAGGTAAATATTGATTTCTTCCAAAGGAGGAAATATGAGTGACATCCGTTTGCCAGACCTGTAATGGCCTGATGCCTCGGGGTTTACCCCTACATGAGGAGTAGGCAGAAATTGACAACAGTTTTGACACTGGGTGACAATGTCACGAGCTTCCTTCCTGGTTAAAGTAAAATGGCGGCGTAATGTTTCAGCCGTCATGTGGAAGCGTTTATGAAACTCCCTTGCAGCCTCTGCCTGTGAGGACAGAGCAGCAGCCACGATTCTAGTGGCTTTGTCTGCTAAGTCATTTCCATGAGACATGGGGCCAGGAAGGCCAGAATGAGCCCTAACATGAGTAATATACACAAGATGTCTTCTATGTAACAGGGCTGACTGAATTTGCTGAAAATGTGAGCAAGCTTGCTAGAGGGTCTAATTAAACCAGCAACTTCAAGCGTATTAACTGCATTAACCACATATAAGGAATCAGATACAATATTGAGCGGTCCCGGAAAAGTTTCAAGGACCTCTAGAACTACCAAACACTCTACAACTTGGGGTGATGTCTCATTATATTGTTTAGATGTTACTTGACCATTTACTACATATGCACCTATACCAGATTTGGATCCATCTGTATACACTACTATCCCATCCGGAAGTGGGTTTTTAGCTGTTACTACTGGAAACACTATGGCTTGGCTTAAGGCGAACTGTAAAATTGGATGTTTTGGATAATGATTATCAATTTGTCCTGAATAGGAGGCAACCAAGACTGCCCAATCATTAGTTGTTGCTGCCAGGGTTTGAACTTGAGCAAAGGTATAAGGCACAATTAGCATATGAGGTTCTTTCCCAAAATGAGTAATGGCTGCTTTTATCCCCCGAAGTGCAAGTTGAGCAACTGCATTAGGATACCACTCAATGATTTTTGCAGGGGAAGCATTAGGATGGACCCACAATAAGGGTTCATTTTGCCACAAGACTGCTGTTGGTAACTGTGCAGTTTTTAATATGCACAATTCAAATGACTCTGACTCGTCAATGCGTTGTAAGTGAGCATCTTGTAAGGCCGTTTCTATCGTTTGTAAAGCTTGACATGCCGCTGGAGTAAGTACTCTGTGGGAGGAGATGTGGGTATCTCCCTCTAATATGTCAAATAAGGGCTTTAATTCTGCTGATAGAATTTTAAAATAGTCTTAGCCAATTAATATCTCCCAGCAAATTTTGGAAATCATTCAAGGTATGTTTTGAGAAACAATTTTGTCTAATGGCGGGTAGAGCCTCCTTTCCTTATGTGCCTCCCCAGCTCAATCTCTCTTCTTCTCTCCCTTTCCATCCCTTTTTCTAAGCTCTCCCAGGGCATTTTTTCCCTTATATTTCATTTCCTTGGGCTCAAGGCCCGTGGAAAGGCCTTTATTCTTCGGTGCACCTTGTTTCATTTTAACTCTTACTCTCTCTCCCCACTCTGTCTCTGATAGACTGTCTTGAATTTCATCCAAAACTTTCTGCCCCACTTCAACCATTTGCTGACAATCCTCGTCTGTTAAGCACGATCTCTCCATTTTCCACAATGGCATGGTCCCTGCTTTAAGTTTGCCGTTCTGCTGTTTCCTAACTAGATCTCCTTTCAGTTTGTCCCATGAGGCAACAGTTAATGACTCTGAGCAAGCATACCATGGTGCCACATGGTCTATCTCCCTGACAAATCCCTCTATAGTCTTAGTGGCGATTTTCAGGCCACACTGCTTCAAGACCGACCGTAAGGCCATTACTACAGAGTGGGAGATTCCCATACTGGTCGCTGTCCAGGCCTGACTGCGACTGAGAACCAGTCAGCAGTTCCAGCGGTGGAAGCAAAATGAAACCAAAAGGGAAGGAATAATCGCCGTGAAAACAATCAAAAGGGTGTCTAGCTCTGGAGAAATTTCAAGACTGTACGTACCTTACAGAGCCTTAATGTCCTGCAGTTCTGATTCCGCCCCGCAAACGGGGATCTCCCTTGCACTGGTGTGATGGTATAAAGTTCCCGGGTTCCTCGGTGCCACTTATCCCGAGCTACAGTTCTCGCCGGCAAGAACACACTTAGACAACTGGAATCTTCTGCAGCAAAAGTTTTATTGCTTCTTCAGGAGGGAAGACCCCGACCCCAGAAAATGGCGTTGCTTATATAGCCCTCAGCCATGGCATTTCAGCACCTGATGTGGCGTGTCAGCTCCTGATTCGTTGCTCGCCCATCACCCCATTACTACACCCTGAGATGGGCAGTGACTAGGCATGAGTTCACTCTCGCACCTGCGTACAAGGCTTGTTTACTAGTTAGGCACAGCGGAGACCAGCGCCATCTTATAATGGCGATTGCTCGCAGCACAGCTCTCCACACACAAATATCACAGTGTTGGGATGGGTAGATCACAAGGTGTGTGAATGTGTTTGGGGAGAACTCAGAGAGCACGGACTTGTGGGTACTTCAGAGGTACTGGCAATTTGAGCTTGTTGTTTTCCCACAATGGTCCACACTGCATGTCCACTCCCACAGTTTCCCCTCTGTAAGCCAGTCCTGTCTTTCCAGGAAAAAGAAAACCTGCTTTTCTGGCCAACCGAGGTCCAATCTTCCACCCACTCTTCAGTAGTAGTTGGGAAGTTTATAGCCAGGTAAAGACATTTTCAGGAGTGCAAGTGAGACCTGTCAGTTTAGAATTCCACTTTACATTCTTGATAGCAACATTTTCTTTCCTTTACAAAGGTTCCAGTTGTGTCGTTCCCCCACTGATCTGCTTTCTCTAAACTAGTAAAAGCTAGTTTTCTGGAACTAGATTACAGACAGACTTTGGCCCATTTAACAAGGTCAGACTGTTTATTCTTGACAGGATTCTTTCCCACTGCAAAAAGGTACTTTTAAATGCCACATTCCAGACCCAGTGCCAGTAAGCCTCTGAAGCATATTTTCCCACAAGAACAGATACCCATGTGCAGTCCCTACCTCCCTGAAACCACTCAGCCTTCACAAGGTACAGACAGTATTTAATGCTACCATGAGCTGGACCAACTCAAATATATCCACCAAGTACTTGAAAAAGACACGTCCTCACACCACAGAGCAGGGGTAACCTTTATGATGCAATTAATCAAAAACAGAGGTGGGAAAAAAAGAAAAACAAGGAGTTTTAAAAATGAAAAAAAAAATCAAACGGCATAAGATAAATCTGGAATTTTATGCTGCTATCCAAACCTAGAAGCCGTAGAGCTCCTTATTCCTTGTTTTGGGATTTTTTTATGGTTGAGCTGTTAAATTTTCAGCCCCATTTTAGACTCTGCTAAGCCTTTAGAATAAACACATGAGCAATACTAAAGTAAATTCACCTACACTTTCCCCTTCTTTCATTTTCCCAAGATGAGAAGGCAGGCTAGTCCTCCACAGCCATCTGTCAAGTCTAACTAACCTTCATAGTTACGTGAGATTTAAAAACCATCAGCACTCTGGCAGACACCAGGCCCAGCTACAGTACCACTCACCCACTATGTTAAACCATAAAGAAAGGAGAGCTATAACACTGTAGGACCCAGAATTGGGAAAACACTTGAAAAAATTGGAAAATGACAAAATCACAATGTAGGACCCAGAATATGCCTAGAAACCCTGAAAAACGTGAAATATTAAAAATACACTCTGGAGGACCCAGAATATGGTGAAAAACCCTGAAAAAAGTAGAAAAATACAAACTCACACTGAAGGACCCCAAATATGGAGAGAAAACCTGAAAAAGGTGGAAAATAAGAAAATCACACTGTAGGACCCAGAATTATGAAAAAACTTGAAAAACGTCGAAAATGGGAAAATCACAGTGTAGGACCCAGAATATGGCTAGAAAGCCTGAGAAACGTGGAAAATTAAAAATACACTCTGTAGGACCCAGAATATGGCGAGAAACCCTGAAAAAAGTAGAAAATTAAAAACTCACACTGAAGGAACCTGAATATAGCCAGAAAACCTGAAAAAGGTGGAAAATGAGAAAATCACACTGTAGGACCCAGAATTGGGAAAAAACTTGAAAAAAGTGGAAAATGAAAAAATCACTGTGTATGACCCAGAATATGGCGAGAAACCGTGAAAAACGTGGAAAATAAAAAATACACTCTGTAGGACCCAGAATATGGCGAGAAACCCTGTAAAAATAGAAAATTAAAAATTCACACTGAAGGACCCCGAATATGGCGAGAAAACCTGAAAAAGGTGGAAAATGAGAATAATCACACTGTAGGACCCAGAAATGCGAAAAAAAATTGAAAAACGTCAAATTGAGAAAATCACACGTCAGAACACAGAATATGCCAAGAAACCCTAAAAAACTTGAAAATTAAAAATTCATACTGTCGGACCCAGATTATCTCGAGAAACCTTGAAAACAGTGGAAAATTAAAAATTCACACTGTATTACCCAGAATATGGCGAAAAATACTGAAAAACGAAGAAAATTAAAAATTCACACTGAAGGACCTGCAATATGGCAAGAAAACCTGAAAAACGTGGAAATAAGAAAATCACACTTTAGGACCAAGAATATGACGAAAAAACCTGAAAAACCTGGAATTAAAAATTCACACTGAAGGACACGGAATATGGCGAGAAAACCTGAAAAAGGAGGAAAATTAAAAACTCACAGTGAAGAACCCCGAATATGGCAAGAAAACCTGAAAAACATGGAAAATTAAAAATACACGCTGTAGGACCCAGAATATGGAGAGAAACTCTGAAAAAAGTAGAAAATTAAAAACTCAGAGAGAGGTCCCGGAAAATGGCCAGAAAACCTGAAAAATGTGGAAAATGAGAATAATCACACTGTAGCACCCAGAATTGCTAAAAAAACGTGAAAAAGTTGGAAAATGAGAAAATCACACTCTAGTTCCCAGAATTATGAAAAAACTTCAAAAACGTGGAAATGAAAATATAACACTGCAGGACCCAGAATATGCCGAGAAACCCTGAAAAACGTGAAAATTAAAAATTCACACTCTTGGACCCACAATATGCCGAGAAAACCTGAAAAAGTTGGAAAATGATAAAATCACACTGTAGGACCCAGAATATGACAAAAAAAAACTTAAAAAAGTTTAAAAATAAAAAATCACACTGTAGGACCCAGAATAGGGCGAGAAACCCTGAAAAGGTAAAAATTAAAATCTCACACTGAAGGACCCCTAATATGGCGAGAAAACCTGAAAAAGGTGGAAAATGAGAAAATCACACTGTAGGACCCAGAATTACGAAAAAACTTGAAAAACGAGGAAAATGAGAAAATCACACTGCAGGACCCAGAACATGCCAAGAAACCCTGAAAATCGTGGAAAATTAAAAATACACGCTGTAGGACCCAGAATATGGGAAGAAACCCTGAAAAGAGTAGAAAATTAAAAACTCACACTGAAAGACCTAAAAAATGGCGAGAAAACCTGAAAAAGGTGAAAAATGAGAAAATCACACTGTAGGACTCACAACTGGGAAAAAACTTGAAAAAAGTCGAAAATGAGTAAATCACACTGTAGAACCCAGAATATGAGGAAAAATACTTTACAACGTGGAAAATTAAAAATTCACACTGTAGGACCCAGATATGGCGAGATACCCAGAAAAATGTAGAAAATTTAAAATTCACACTGTAGGACTAAAAATATGGCTAGAAACACAGAAAAACGTGCCAAATTAAAAATACACGCTGTAGAACCCAGAATATGGCGAGAAACCCTGAAAAAAGTAAATAATTAAAAACTCGCTTTGAAGGACACGGAATATGGCAAGAAACGCTGAAAAAGATGGAAACTGAGGAAATTACACTGTAGGAACCAGCATTGTGAAAAAAAACTTGAAAAACATCGAAAATGAAAAAAAAATCACACTATAGGACCCAGAATATGCGGAGAAACCCTGAAAAACGTGGAAAATTAAAAATACAGGCTGTAGTATCCAGAATATGGCGAGTAAACCTGAAAAAAGTAGAAAATTAAAAACTCAAACTGAAGGACTGCGTATATGGTGAGAAAACCTGAAAAAGGTGGAAAATGAGAAAATCACACTGCAGGACCCAGAAGAGGCTGAGAAACCATGAAAAACCTGGAAAATTAAAAATTCACACTGTTAGACCCAGAATATGGCGAGAAATCCTGAAAAAGATGTAAAATGATAAAATCTCACTGTAGGACCCAGAATTACGAAAAAACTTGAAAAACGTGGAAAATGAGAAAAATCACACTGCAGGACCCAGAATTTGCCGAGAAACCCTGAAATCGTGAAAATTAAAAATTCACACTATTGGACCCAGAATATGGCTAGAAACATCCTCTGCTACATGTGTAGCTGGGGACATGGGTCCCTCCATGGGTATTCTTTGGTTGGTGGTTTAGTCCCTGGGAGCTCTTGGGGTTGCTAATTTTTTTCCTGTGGGGTTGCAATAATAGAAGGCATTTCATCATCTCTAGTTACCTCTTTGTATGATCTATCACATGTACATATCTGCGTTCTTTCACTGAAATTTCTCACCCTTTGCTCATCATCTCCTCAATTCCTTTTCCACCTCTTTGGCACTCCAGTAACCTTTGTTGTGCTTCAGTTCTGTCAGGTCTTACATGCTGTTATTGTACAAAAAACAACAGTAATTATTTTACAATATGTTATTACATGACACAGGCGTAATATAAAATATGGAATATTTTTCACATTTTTGAGATACATTCATGAGAAAAACAAAGACAAAAATGTTGATGGTTTCTTTGCCTTTCATATTATTATCAATTTTATTTTAAATTTGGGTTCCTCTTCTCCACAATTCACTTAGTGGTTATGCATTTTCTTTACCTAATCAAGTACAAAAAATGTGGTTAAACAGTTGTAGAAATATTTAATCCTGCCGAAGGGTTTTTATCCCACCTTAAACCATTTGGTTCCTGGATAAAAGACAAGATGCATGAAAAAAGTAGAAAATTAAAAAGTCACAATGAAGGACCCCAAATATGGCGAGAAAACCTGAAAAAGGTAGAAAATGAGAAAATCACACTGTAGGACCCAGAATTACGAAAAAACTTGAAAAACGTGGAAAATGAGAAAATCACACTGCAGGACCCAGGATATGCCTAGAAACCCTGAACAACGTGAAAATTAAAAATTCACACTGTCGGACCCAGAATATTGCGAGAAACCATGATAAAAGTGGATAATTAAAAATTCACACTGTATTACCCACAATATGGGGAGAAACACTGAAAAACGTGGAAAATTAAAAATTCCCACTGAAGGACCTGGAATATGGCAAGAAAACCTGAAAAACGTTGAAATGAGAAAATCACACTGTAGGACCCTGAATTTGACGAAAAAACCTGAAAAACGTGGAAAATTAAAAATTCCCACTGAAGGACCCGGAATATGGTGAGAAAACCTAAAAAACGAGGAAAATCGCACTATAGGACTCAGAATATGCCAAGAAACCCTGAAAAATGTGGAAAATTAAAATTTCACACTGAAGGACACAGAACGTGGCGAGAAAAACATGGAAAATTAAAAATTCACACTGTATTAACCAGAATATGGCAAGAAATAAAAAAAAAAGGGAAAATTAAAAATTCACAGAAAAGGACTTGGAATATGGCAAAAAAACCTGAAAAAGGTGGAAATGGAAAATCACACTGTAGGACCCCAGAATATGATGAAAAAAACCTGAAAAAGTGGAAATATAAAAATTCACACTGAAGGACCGGGAATATGGCGAGAAAACCTAAAAAACGAGGAAAATTAAAAACTCACACTGAAGGAACCAGAATATGGAGAGAAAACCTGAGAAACATGGAAAATTAAATATTCACACTTTAGGACCCAGGATATGGCGAGAAAAACTAAAAAATGTGGAAAATTAAAAATTCACACTGTAGGACCTGGAATGTGTCAAGAAACATAAAAAACGAGGAATATTAAAAACTCACACTGAAGGACCCAGAATATTGCGAGAAACCCTGAAAAACGTGGAAAATTAAAAATACAGGCTGTAGTATCCAGAATATGGCGAGTAAACCTGAAAAAAGTAGAAAATTAAAAACTCAAACTGAAGGACTGCGTATATGGTGAGAAAACCTGAAAAAGGTGGAAAATGAGAAAATCACACTGCAGGACCCAGAAGAGGCTGAGAAACCATGAAAAACCTGGATAATTAAAAATTCACACTGTTAGACCCAGAATATGGCCAGAAATCCTGAAAAAGATGTAAAATGATAAAATCTCACTGTAGGACCCAGAATTACGAAAAAACTTGAAAAACGTGGAAAATGAGAAAAATCACACTGCAGGACCCAGAATTTGCCGAGAAACCCTGAAATCGTGAAAATTAAAAATTCACACTATTGGACCCAGAATATGGCTAGAAACCCTGAAAAAAGTAGAAAATTAAAAAGTCACAATGAAGGACCCCAAATATGGCGAGAAAACCTGAAAAAGGTAGAAAATGAGAAAATCACACTGTAGGACCCAGAATTACGAAAAAACTTGAAAAACGTGGAAAATGAGAAAATCACACTGCAGGACCCAGGATATGCCTAGAAACCCTGAACAACGTGAAAATTAAAAATTCACACTGTCGGACCCAGAATATTGCGAGAAACCATGATAAAAGTGGATAATTAAAAATTCACACTGTATTACCCACAATATGGGGAGAAACACTGAAAAACGTGGAAAATTAAAAATTCCCACTGAAGGACCTGGAATATGGCAAGAAAACCTGAAAAACGTTGAAATGAGAAAATCACACTGTAGGACCCTGAATATGACGAAAAAACCTGAAAGACGTGGAAAATTAAAAATTCCCACTGAAGGACCCGGAATATGGTGAGAAAACCTAAAAAACGAGGAAAATCGCACTATAGGACTCAGAATATGCCAAGAAACCCTGAAAAATGTGGAAAATTAAAATTTCACACTGAAGGACGCAGAACGTGGTGAGAAAAACATGGAAAATTAAAAATTCACACTGTATTAACCAGAATATGGCAAGAAATAAAAAAAAAAAAAAAGGGAAAATTAAAAATTCATAGAAAAGGGACTTGGAATATGGCAAAAAAAAAACCTGAAAAAAGGTGGAAATGGAAAATCACACTGTAGGACCCCAGAATATGATGAAAAAAAACCTGAAAAAAGTGGAAATATAAAAATTCACACTGAAGGACCGGGAATATGGCGAGAAAAACCTAAAAAACGAGGAAAATTAAAAACTCACACTGAAGGAACCAGAATATGGAGAGAAAACCTGAGAAACATGGAAAATTAAATATTCACACTTTAGGACCCAGGATATGGCGAGAAAAACTAAAAAATGTGGAAAATTAAAAATTCACACTGTAGGACCTGGAATGTGTCCAAGAAACATAAAAAAACGAGGAATATTAAAAACTCACACTGAAGGACCCAGAATATTGCGAGAAACCCTGAAAAACGTGGAAAATTAAAAATACAGGCTGTAGTATCCAGAATATGGCGAGTAAACCTGAAAAAAAGTAGAAATAAAAACTCACACTGAAGGACTGAGTATATGGTGAGAAAACCTGAAAAAGGTGGAAAATGAGAAAAATCACACTGCAGGACCCAGAAGAGGCTGAGAAACCATGAAAAACCTGGAAAATTAAAAATTCACACTGTTAGACCCAGAATATGGCGAGAAATCCTGAAAAAGATGTAAAATGATAAAATCTCACTGTAGGACCCAGAATTACGAAAAAACTTGAAAAACGTGGAAAATGAGAAAAAATCACACTGCAGGACCCAGAATTTGCCGAGAAACCCTGAAATCGTGAAAAATTAAAAATTCACACTATTGGACCCAGAATATGGCTAGAAACCCTGAAAAAGTAGAAAATTAAAAAGTCACAATGAAGGACCCCAAATATAGCGAGAAAACCTGAAAAAGGTAGAAAATGAGAAAATCACACTGTAGGACCCAGAATTACGAAAAAACTTGAAAAACGTAGAAAATGAGAAAATCACACTGCAGGACCCAGGATTATGCCTAGAAACCCTGAACAACGTGAAAATTAAAAATTCACACTGTCGGACCCAGAATATTGCGAGAAAACCATGATAAAAGTGGATAATTAAAAATTCACACTGTATTACCCACAATATGGGGAGAAACACTGAAAAACGTGGAAAATTAAAAATTCCCACTGAAGGACCTGGAATATGGCAAGAAAACCTGAAAAAACGTTGAAATGAGAAAATCACACTGTAGGACCCTGAATTTTGACGAAAAAAACCTGAAAAACGTGGAAAATTAAAAATTCCCACTGAAGGACCCCGGAATATGGTGAGAAAACCTAAAAAACGAGGAAAATCGCACTATAGGACGCAGAATATGCCAAGAAACCCTGAAAAATGTGGAAAATTAAAATTTCACACTGAAGGACACAGAACGTGGCGAGAAAAACATGGAAAATTAAAAATTCACACTGTATCAACCAGAATATGGCAAGAAATAAAAAAAAAAAAAAAAGGGAAAATTAAAAATTCACAGAAAAGGACTTGGAATATGGCAAAAAAAAAACCCTGAAAAAGGTGGAAATGGAAAATCACACTGTAGGACCCCAGAATATGATGAAAAAAACCTGAAAAAGTGGAAATATAAAAATTCACACTGAAGGACCGGGAATATGGCGAGAAAACCTAAAAAAACGAGGAAAATTAAAAACTCACACTGAAGGAACCAGAATATGGAGAGAAAACCTGAGAAACATGGAAAATTAAATATTCACACTTTAGGACCCAGGATATGGCGAGAAAAACTAAAAAAATGTGGAAAATTAAAAAATTCACACTGTAGGACCTGGAATGTGTCAAGAAACATAAAAAAACGAGGAATATTAAAAAACTCACACTGAAGGA